>NC_140504.1:55966636-56346636 GCF_964339955.1 Pipistrellus hanaki
AGATTGATAATGAGAGAGAATCACTGATTGGCTGCCCTCTGCACTCCCCGAACTGGGGACTGAGCCCGCAACCCGAGCATGTGCCCCGTCCAGGAATTGAACTGTGACCTCCTGGTGGGGTCAATGCTCAGCTACTGAGCCACACTGGTTGGGCAGGGATGGGGCAAATTTTTAGAGGTGGGATTGGTAGAGGACAGAGGGCATAGTAGCAGCTGTCCACTTCAGAAATGACATTGCCCCCTAGTGCAAGCATGCAGCTCATCTCAAAATGTTTTCCACATAAGGAATAGTTCCTGGTGAACCCAAATCTATAGGAAACTGCCTGGTGGCCTGGCACCAAGATGCTCTATTTTTAATTATTCAACAACCAGGGAGTTTTTTTGTTCTGAGGAGTAGAGGTTTTTTCCCCATAGGCTGTAGTTTTATTTCTTTCTTTTTTTTCTTCTTGTGACTTCATTCAGTTGTTATATTATTCATATCCATAGCGTTGATGTTTCCAGACACATTGAAAAGGTCTAAAAACCATTGATTACTCACTACACAAATCAATTTTCAAAGAATGAGAGAGACTCACCCACCACGAGTGAGGTCATTTTTTTCTTTTCCCAAATTCATTACCTCTTGTCCTCACCTAAGTTTATTGGACCAAATAATACCGACCACACCTCAAACTCTATTTCATACGAGAGAAATTTGGATTAACAAAAGAAAATAAAAGGAGAGGTAGGAAAGCGAGAAACACAATGTGTTGTTGCTTTAGCCCGGAGTCTGAAACCAGGAACAAGAGACAGTGGTTATGACTTAGAGGCGAGACTAAAAACGGGTGTGGAGGTTTGCTCTCAATCGCTGGTCTATTCAGTGTAGGGTGGGATGAGTCCCTGGGAATGGTGAAAAGAGGTGCTTGTTCCCGGCCAAGACGTCCACAGATCACAGCACCTTTGTTTTTCTCCTTTAAAACTCTAAACCTGCTCTCACCAAAATGGTACCTTGTAGCAACAAGTAGCTACTAAAATTCAAAGGATTTCAATAAATAAGAATTCAGGTCTTTATCTGGGCTAGCCACATCGCAAGTGCCCAGTAGTGGTGGGACAAAAGTGGGTTCATAGTTGTGAGTACACGAAACCCAAGAGTTTATCCTATTATTATTATTATTTACTCATTATTGTATTCTTTTCCATAGAAGCAACTGTAAACCCACTTTTGCCCCACCCTGTATATTTAGGACCTGTAGATTCTTGTGGATCAACTAATTAAGGAAGAATATAAATGACATTGCATAGATAAAGCAAATTTGTTGGCATATTTCAAAGGACACATTTATTAAACAGAATTGTTTGTGGAGAAGAAACCCGAGGAAGTTATTTCACAGACCCCATTCCGAGTGGGCAGAGCCAAATGATTTCTGACAAGGAGACCAGAACACTGTCTCTGCCAGGCTAAGGGGCTGATTATTCAGAACATGAGCAGTTTCCTGAGAGGTTCTTTTCCTCTTCTGACTCCACGAGGAAACGGGGGTCCACAAAGGTGTCTGTCTGAGCTTTAACCCAGAGATACCGCTTCTCCCAGGGTTCTTGGATTTTCCTTAGTCTTTCTGTGAGGACGTTTGAGGTAGAAATCAGGGTGGAGGGATAACAGCCCCGGAAGAAGTTTAATCTTAGTTCTGAGCCCTGGGCAATACCCAAAGGGTTCCAGAAAGCAATTTGTATAGTTGAAAGTAAAGGGAACAGAACAGTCACAATGTTCTAAATTACAAAAAAAACCAACCCAAAAAACAAAAAAAACCCCAGCAAATTAACTCCTCCCTTTCCAGACTGCTGGCTGCCCTCCTGAGAAAGCAGCCCAGACACAGAGAGCCCAGCTGCCTTCCCTGCAAAGTGAAGTTATTGATATTTTACTCACGGTGCCCTCGCCGCCCTCGCCGCCTCTTCCTCCGGGTGCTGTGCTGGCCCAGTCTGCAAGCCCAGCTGGCCGCAGGCGCTTTAAAACCCAACAGCAATTCTTTGAACCTTCAGGGCCAGGGAAGGATGGTCTGTGATTGGGAGGAGGCATCTCACATGGGCTGAGCCTGATGCGGCCTGAGCCTGCCTCCAGGTGGGAAGTTGGAAAGTAACAGGAAGTGTCCTGTCAGTAGATGTCTGTCTGCTGCTTTGGAATGTGTGATTCTGACTTAGGAGAGCACAGGGCTCAGCACATCCCTCCTCTGCACCCTCCCCGGGTCCCGGCTTCCCTCAAACACCTCTCAGGACTTTTGTTTTTATGTTGGTTTGATTTGTTTTTATTAGTGTGATTTGATCCTTTATTCTGTTTTCGGTGCATTAAAAGGCCTATCTGTTGCTCTGACTGCTCACAGTCAGGTGTGCTCACATGTATCTGTCTAGGATCACATCGAGTTTGGCTTTTGTAACTCACATATGCTATGTTTATGGGGATAGTCATTGCCCAAGTAATGCTCACACTGAGGCAGCCCAAAGACTGAGGGGCAAGAGATCTGGGAATCAAAAGACTGGGAGAAATTTAGGCACAGAGAGAGTGCTCAATTAATTATTCGATAATGTTAATTCCTCCCACCTGTTCCCTCCCCTCCCACCTTTCTCTGGACCCACTGTGCCTATACATAGCACCAACAATATTTGAACGAAAACCCCTACCTTTTTTAAAAAATGTATTTTTATTGATTTCAGAGAGGAAGGGAGAGAAAGAGATGGAAACATCAATAATGAGAGAGAATCATTGATTGGTTGCCTCCTGTATGCCCCACAATGGGGATCCAGCCCACAACCCAAGCATATGCCGACTGGGAATCGAACCATGACCTCCTGGTTCATAGGTTGACACTCAACCACTAAGCCATGCTGGCCTGGCGAAACCACATTTCTTTTAGTGGCTGCATAACATATCATGGTACACACGCATGTTTATTTTGCCTGGCTCAGCAGTGGGTAATGGCAGTGATGTTAGAATTTACAGAGTGCTTTAATCCATAGATTTGGGATTTCTCATGGGTCAGGACCCTCTCTGTAACAGGTTGGATATTTCAGGAAGCCAACTCTGAGACAGAGTTTAGTGTGCAGTCTATTTATTTGGGATTAAACTCCCATGGAAAGGAGAGGGGAGAACTGGCATTGGGCAGAGAGGGCAGTCCAGCTGCCATGCAGGTGGGACAGGCTCAGGCTGCACCCCTCTCTGAACCCCAGGAAACTGCTGCAGCTCTTCTGCATCGTGCCTCTCTGTGCTCAGTCTTCATTTAGGGGTGGCCCTGGGAGGGGGACTCTGACTGAGGCAATCCCCGGAGGGCGCTGACAGTGGAGGTTGGGGCTGCTGGTGTTTCAGCACCTGGGCAGCACATTCCCGCTGAGGGGGCTGCGCAGGGCTGTGTGTCCATCACAGGCCTTGTTCCTCCTCAGCTCTCCAGGACCAGGTCAAACACAACATGATGATGCATACAACGGAATTCTGTGCAATTGTGATGAAAAAAGATACCACAGACATATGTTTAATGGAAGAAAATATGTGCACTCATTTATTCAACAAATATTTATTGAAAACTTATGATATACCGAACACTCCTCTAAGTGCTAAGAGTGAAAAAAGCAGGTTGCAAAATAGTTTGTATAATCGATACACTTTTATTTTTTTTTAAAGTGTACTTATGTGTAAATGAATGAAAAAGTTAGGAAGAACGGAAATGTTAACAAGGTTATTTATATCTGGAGAATGTGATGTGGATGGCTTTTCTTTTTGTTTTGTAGTTCCTGTGTTTACAAAGGATCTATTGATATATTACAATGATAAAAAGGAAATATGTAAGTTACTTAAAACATACGCTTGGAAATCTTTGTGGTAAAGTAGCAAGAAAGCAAACAAGGACATAACGTCTCCATTTACATCTTAGACTTTTTGTTCTGTTACCAGAACTATGTGGGGAGAAAAGAAACACGAACCTTTTCAAAACAGATAATGTGAACACAAAACACACAACAAGAAACTAGCTTGGGAAGGGAAGATGACTTTTCAGATAATAACTGCAAGTGGTTAGAGGAGGAATTTCAGGTCCTTTACATGTAAATATGATTGGTTTATTCTTCCAACAATTGCTTTCTAATTGTGTTCTGCTAATCTCTTCTTTTCCTTAACCACTTCTTAACTCCATTCCAAAGTTCATGTCTCAATTCTCATGACGAGGAATCTCCGCTCAGTTAGAAAGACTTAGATATTTGCTTCCTATTACTGCAATTTAGATGTGAGACTCCAGTGGTTCAGGAGGCAAGGATGGATTAAGGGAGGTGGTATTCTCAAAAAAAAAACACAAAAAAACCACCCTCCCCAATTTCCTGAATACACTGTGAGAGTGAAGTGATGCCATTTTATGTGACTGGCCTGGGACAGGCTGCTGTGTCTTCCTGTTGGTCATCAACACCTCCACCGTTTGGCTCACCACCAGCAGCCTCGGTGTAGAAGGGGGTGGAGTGCAGGTCTGGCTGATGAGAGTTCTCACTATCACCGGCCAGCTCTCCTAAACCCCAGAAGGTGCTCTGCCCCTTCATTGGTTTGCAGCCAGTTTATCCACCCTCTTAGACCCCAGTTCTCAAGCTGAATTCGTCTTCAGTCCATTTCAGGAACCTGGAACTAAAGGAAGGCATACTTGTCCCCTCTCTGCCTGGCCATACCATCGCACCATCACCCTCCAAAGCTGTCCTTCTCTGTGGTTGTTCCAAGACAATTTAACTGGCCTGGTGACTAATGTGATTTCTGACTGGGCCACAGGATGTTGATCTTGTACATACTTTCAACTTTCCAACCCTCGTGGGCTTTTCTCTCTCGTCTCTGGGACAAGGAACCACTGGAATATTTCTATTCATAAACACTGCACTCCCTAAGCAGACCCTTCACTTAAAATCCACTAGTGTTTTGTTTGTTTGTTTTATGAAAAGGGAAAAGGTTGTATTGTTGCCTGAGTGGAAAAGAGACAGTCCCACATCTAAAAGTTCTTCGAACTAGAAGTGTGGTTTACACAATCCATTTTGCTTTAATCATCAGCTTCCAGAAAAAAAATAGGATTCTCAAACCATGATGTTGCTTACCATGTTTTTAGTACTTTCTAAAAGACCCAGGCAGTGTCAGATTTACCCTTCACAATAGCCCTGTGAATTACATACTATTATTAAGCCCCATCTTACAGATGAGGAAGCTGGAGGTTGAGGAGGCTAACTTATCCATGGTCATGGAGCTATTTATAGGTAAAGACTTGTGTCGGCCGAAACAGGTTTGGCTCAGTGGATAGAGCGTCAGCCTGTGGACTGAAAGGTCCCAGGTTCGATTCCGGTCAAGGGCATGTACTTTAGTTGTGGGCACATCCCCAGTAGGGGGTGTGCAGGAGGCAGCTAATCGATGACTCTCTCATCGATGTTTCTAACACTCTACTCCTCTCTCTTCCTCTCTGTAAAGAATCAATAAAATATATTAAAAAAACAAAACAAAACAAAAAAAACCTGGGTCATTCTGGCCTCACAGCCTACACTCAACTACTAAGCTGTATTCTGGGAGTGTAGTTAGACAACCAGCGTAACTCTTGAGTCTAAATTGTATTAAAGCTCAGCTTCCATATTAAAAGCCACTGAGCCGAATCTGAAAATCACGTTCCTGAAGTGTTCCAGGTCCACATAGCTCTCTGGTGCCTCTGAAAACTGCTTTTTCTCCAGCAGGTTTTGACTCTGCAAATTTTACTGAAATGTGCAAATTCAGGTTGTTTCATCTTTCCTGGACCCTCTCTCTTACTCAGCGATCCTTTAGTTCAATATTCATTAGCATTCTCATATCCGCTTCAGTTCTTGGTTAATATTTTTAGATTATGGTCATCAAAAGAGGACATCTGAAAGCAAGGCTAGCCCTCTCCCAGGAAAGGGAGATGGCAGTATTAATAGACTCTTACACTTAAAAGGGACTTTAGCCCATTTTCATAATCATATATGGTCATTAAATGGAATTATTATATGGAATAACTATATTCCAATAAAATAACCAATTAGGCCAATTTTCCACCCAGTTGAGAAAGGGCTCTATTAATATCTTCGATGTCCAATATTAAGGGGCAAGTCTATGATAGTTGTGTATATCAGAGAGATATTGTTGAGAATGTTGTGCACAATTGTGTACCTGTCAGGTGTAAGAGGTTCCAACACAAATCAGGATCTCTGGTCTCAATATTTGGAATGATCTTAATGATCTTACTTTCCCTAATCAACTGATTTGTTTTTATCTGTTGGACACTCCAGATAAAACAAAAACAAAAAACAAAACAAAAACAAAAACAAAACAACTGACAACTTCAACCAAATTCAATCTTGCCTCCATTCTTTTTCTTAAAAAAAATAAATCTTTATTTTTCAGATTATTATAATTGTTCCTCTTTCCCCCCCCCCCCATGGCTCCCCTCCACCTCATTCCCACCCTCTGCCCTTACCCCCCATCATGTCCTCATCCATAGGAGTATGATTTTTGTCCAGTGTCTTCCCACACCCCCACACCCCTTTCCCCTTGAGAATTTTTAGTCCACTCCCTTTCTATGTCCCTGATTCTATTATATTCACCAGTTTATTCTGTTAATCAGATTTTTTATTCACTTGATTTTTAGATTCACTTGTTGACAGATATGCATTTGTTGTTCATAATTTTTATCTTTACCTTTTTCTTCTTCCCCTTCTTATAGAATACCTTTCAGCATTTCATATAATACTACTTTAGTGGTGATAAACTCCTTTAGCTTTTTCTTATCTGTGAAGTTCTTTATCCGACCTTCAATTCTGAATGATAGCTTTGCTGAGTAGAGTAATCTTGGTTGTAGTTTCTTGCTATTCATCACTTTGAATATTTCTTGCCAATCCCGTCTGGCCTGCATAGTTTCTGTTGAGAAATCATCTGACAATCATATGGGTGCTCCCTTGTAGGTAACTAACTTTTTCTCTTGCTGCTTTTAAGATTCTCTCTTTGTTTTTTGCTCTTGGCACTTTAAATATGATATGTCTTGGTGTGGTCTTCTTTGGATTCCTTTTGTTTGGGGTTCTCAGTGCTTCCTGGATTTGTAAGCCTATTTCTTCTATCAGATGGGGGAAGTTTTCTGTCATTATTTCTTCAAGTAGGTTTTCAGTATCTTGCTCTCTCTCTTCTTCTGGAATCCCCATAATTCAGATGTTGGCATGCTTAAAGTTGTCCCAGAGGCTCCTCAGACTATCTTCAAATTTTTGGATTTTTTTTTTCTTTTTGCTTTCTGCTTGGGTATTTTTTGCTTCTTTGTATTTCAAATCTTTGACTTGATTCTTGCGATTCTCTAGTCTGCTGTTTGATCTCTGTATATTATTTTTTATTTCAGTCCGTGTATGTTTAATTTCCAGTTGGTCCTTTTACATATTCTCAAGGGTGTCACTAAATTTATTGGCCTTTTCTAGAAAATTCTTGAAAAACCTTATAACTGTGGTTTTGAACTCTATATCCAGTTGTTTGTTTTCCTCCATTTCTTTCATTTGTGACCTGTTTCTTTGTTTCTGAATTTTAGCTACTTCTCTGAGTTGATAGAATGGCTTTGTGTGATAGGTGTTCTATAGGGCCCAGTGGCTCAGCCTCCTCAGTTATCTGAGGTGGACACTCTTGGTGCACCCCTTTGTGGGCTGTGTGCACAGTAGTTAAGCCTTGATTGCTGTTGGTTTCACTGGGAGGAATAGAACTCCAGGCCAATTGGCTGTGAGGATCAGCTGTGTCTATGCTGAGAGAACTTCTGTGCTGGAGACACCCTTATTAGACAAGACTTGCAAAAGTCTCTGTGCTCAGCTTGGATGGGGTGGAATCTCAGGGTGGAGCAGACAGGTATGGCTTCCCGTCAGCCCTGCCCTAAGAGGCCCCTGGGTCTCAGTGTCCTGTGGAAATCACTGTAACCACCTCTGAGAGAAAGCCGCCCTCAAGTTTCATCCGCTGCCAAACAGTCCAGTTTCCTCCCTAATGGGTCTGGGTCCCCAGAGTCTTGCCCAGAACTGGAATTCAGAGCAGTCAAAAGTTTTTGTCTTCCTCCCGATTGAGGAAGCCAGCCACATATGAGTTGCCAGCCTTCTCTGCATGTGCATGCGCCTCTGTATCTCTGCCTTCTGCAGCTCCTCTGGGTCTCAGTGTGATTTTCTCTTTTCTTCTAGTTGTAGAATTTCCGCTCAGCCAGCCTTCCTGTGGTCCTGAATGATGTCTGTTTTGTCTTTTAGTTGTAGTTTTTTTGTTTTTGTTTTTTAAAAAAATATATTTTATTGATTTTTTACAGAGAGGAAGAGAGAGGGACAGAGAGCAAAAACATCGATGAGAGAGAATCATCGATCAGCTGCCTCTTGCACACACTCCCTACTGGGGATGTGCCTGCAACCAAGGTACATGCCCCCGACCAGAATCGAACCCAGGACCTTTCAGTCTGCAGGCCGACGCTCTATCCACTGAGCCAAACCGGTTTCGGCTTAGTTGTAGTTTTGAAATTGTTGTGCGAGGTAGCAGTTTAGGTGTTTACCTATGCCACCATCTTTGTTTCTCCTTACCTCCATTCTTACTACTCAATTGCAACTGCTTGTCAAGTTCCAAACAACTCTATGTTGCCACATTCAGTGGACACATCTTTGCCTTCATTTTACTCTGTCTCCTTAGCAGCAATTGATACAGCAATGACTCCATCCTTCTTATACTACTTTCCTCTCTGGCTTCCAGAACGCCACGGTCTCTTCGTGCTTCTGTTTCTCCGGTTGATCCTTATCAGTTCCTTCTTCCCATTGCTGTCACCTTCCTGGCTTGACCAATTCTGTTAGGAGACTCAGAGCTTGAACCCAGCCCTCAGTTCTGATTGTAGCTCTGAAACTGCACTTGCAGCAGGTGTCAGTTCCAGACTCCTCCCCCCTCCCCCCTTCACTCCTTCCTACTTTCTGGTTAGAAGTTCAGAAAGATATAGTAACACTATCTGAATTTAGGGGCAATAGTAAGAATTCCAGGCCTCTGCCTTTTTACAAATACAGCTGTTTTTCTCTGCCTTTCCCCTGGAACCTTATTTTGCTTTCCTTGGCCATCTGCTTTAGAAAAAGAGTGAATTAGATATGAGATTGTGGCCTCTCTTAATTTGATACTTGGAATATATATATATATATATATATATATATATATATATATATATATATATATATATATATATAATTTATTTTATTAGGTATTGGGATGGAAGATTCTGTGATGCAATTTAAAGCTACCCTCTTAATAAAAAATGTTCTGAGAACTTCTAAGAACATTCTAGTAAACCAGACTTTGTTGTTTCTCTGTTTAAAATAGTTCACTGGCTTTGCTTTGCACTCAGGTAATATCCAAACATCTTACCATGGCTCACAAGTTGCCCACGTATTCTTCCCAATTTCATTAGGTACTGCTTTTACCCTATGTATTCTCCAACCAAATGGCTATTGCACTTGCCATTCCCATAGTGGAAATCCATTTCTCCTAACGGTTCCTAAGGATGATACCTTACCTTCAGATGCTGCTTAGCTCACTCCCTCTGAGAAGCTTTTCCTGATCACCCTAATAAAGTACCTGCCCTCTCTACTCCTCTTACTTTCTTTCATATCATCGTGTTTTATTTCTTTTGCAAACATAATCAGAATCTGGTAGTATTCTCTTATTTATTTACTCGCTGACTTTCTTCCTCCACCCTTGCTGCGTCACCCTAACTAGAATAGTTTTGAGTGAATAAATGAATTTCTAATTTGAGAGGTTAAAGGTGAACTGGATCTACTCAGTCCTGGAAAAAAACACCCCCTCACTCTCAAACAATCTCACATTAAGTATGCTTGAAAAGAGCCAAATGTGTACTGGTAAGGACTAAGAACTAAATGTATGTACTTTTAGCTGATTTTTATAGAGATATAAAAAGAGTTTCTAGCATAGAAAGTGAGGCTTGCTCTCCATTTTCTCCTTTCTCCTTTCAGTCAAACATATTTAGACAAGATTACTGAACCATAACAAGTTCATTCCACTGGTCTGCAAAATGACAGTTGTGAAATGTATCACAGAAAGCCAATGAGAAGAGGGTGTGGCCTGGTTTGATGTGTTCTGCTTTAAAAGACATATAAAAGCTCTCTGGTATTAGGGCTGAAAACCAGTGAACTAGATTCAATATTTAGTTTCAGATGTTATTGATAACATCCCAGTGTTCAATCCTTAATAATATTGTTGGTCCTTCAATCTTTGGGTGACTTTGTTCAACCAACTGATTAATGATAATCTTACTCATGCCACTTAAACTTTTCCCAAAAGTTCACTGCAAATTTATCAGCTGTCATCTCATTTTGCCAGCCCACAGTCTGTAACTGACAAGCTGACTCTGAATGGATAACATTTATTGAGTCTGAGCACACACACATTTTGTGGACAACTGAAAGCAAAATTTAATAAACTTTGAAGTTGTAAGCAGGGGATTTTTGGTATAATAATTAGGAATGAAATTCAGGTATTAAAAAAAAGTAAGATTTGAGCATGAATGTTCAACAGAAGCTTAATTCATTATAGTGCAACCACTTAATCACACCAAGTCACCAGTAAAACAATCTAAAAAAAATCAAGTCTGCCTTAATTCCAAATAGAAATTAAATAAAGCTTCACAAAAGTAGTATCAGATGAACATCTCAGTTGTGATTTCTGGGCAGATACTGTCATACCAGGCAGGCCTCCTTAAGGCCTTTTGTTTTTAAATACCAGTTTGACTGGTTACACATTCCATCCATGTAGACACTCTTCAGGGAATAAAGGTAATGAGAAAGAGACATTTTGCCTCTCCCACAGGTGTGTACAGAGTAGTTTAACACATCCGAGTTTTGCGGTAGGTTAAAAATCAGGTGGGACGTGTTGCCAGGAACAGATTAAATTACATCTACTAACGGCAGAATATAATAGTCAGGGTCAAAGGGGAAATTAATAAAAATATGCTGGAGGTATTAAGAAACAAAAAAAGAGATACGACAATAACCTTCCATCAAGAGAGAAAAAAAAGTGCTGCTACAAATTATTTTCCACACATGTTCTGGTTGACTTTTTTAAAAAATAAATAGCTTGAAGACATGATAGATTTGTGTCTTTTTTTGTGATGTGTGTGTGTGTGTGTGTGTGTGTGTGTGTGTGTGATTTTAAGTTAAATAAATGTTGCATTTATTAACATCCAAGAACAGGTATTCATTAGTGAAAGTTTGGGAAGCTGCTCTATTAAATTAATCTCAGATGAACAAATGTTTTATAGCTTATATTAAACTAGTGGCACAGTACACAAAATTCCTGCATGAAAGGGGGGTGGTATTCCCTCAGCCCAGTCTGCACCCTCTCCAATCAGATTAGGATTGGATTTAAATTGTGGTCACCCTTAACTGCCTTCCCCTGCCAGTCTGAACTTGCCCCCAACTTCTCTCCCCTGCTGGCCTGATCTTGCCCCAAATTGCTTTCCTCTGCTGACCTGATGACCCCTAATGGCCTCTGCCTCAGCCCCTACCACTCTTGCTTTGTCCAGAAACAAGTCTGATGTCCAGAAGATGGCTGGTTGACCCAGTCTAATTAGCATATTACCCTTTTAGTAGTATACATAGATTATATAGGATAGAATTGCTTAAATGGGGTGGGGAGCCTTTTTCTTTTCTTTCTTTTTTTCTTTTTTTAAAAAAATATATTTTATTAATTTTGTACAGAGAGAAAGGGAGAGAGATAGAGTCAGAAACATCGATGACAGAGAGTCATTGATCAGCTGCCTCTTGCACACTCCCTACTGGGGATATGCCTGCAACCAAGGTACATGCCCTTGACCGGAATCGAACCTGGGACCTTTCAGTCCCCAAGCCGATGCTCTATCCATTGAATCAAACCGGTTTTGGCAATGGGGGAGCCTTTTTCATCAGGAGGAAATGCTCTTGGTAGACAAAAATACATAATCCCTATATCTGGACTGATAGTTAGCCATATGCACTATACTGCCAAACTGGGTCATTACAAAATTGAACTGCTTTCTTACACCTTACACCAAACAGCTGTTGCTCTTAAAACCTTTTCTCAGCCCCCACCTTAGGTTCTGCCTTTGCAGATCACCCAGATTGGTTCTGATTGGTTGGTTTCTATGCCAGTCAGTGTCAAAACCTCCAACTCCTAGGCATCTATTGGCTCCTTGCAGTTCACCCACATTTGGTTTTGATTAGTTATTGTAGTTTCTATGCCAGTCAGTGTCAAAAGCTCTGCCTCCTAGGCAGCCATTGGCTCCTCACACTTCACCCAGATTTGCCTCTGATTGGTCGGTTTCTATGGGAGTCAGCATCTCTGGGCCTATCAACGGGCCTGATCAGTGAAGGCCAGAGAGAAAGAGGTGCGGCTGCTGGCCAGGCCCAGAGTGAAAGAGAGAGGCAAATGCTGATCAACAGCTGCCACAGAGGCTACAGATCAGACCCTGCTCTCTCTGGGCCTGATTTGCAGCCCCCTCCGCAGTCAGTGCTGTGTCTGGGCTCCCGCAGCTGAGGCAATGACTTCAATTAGTTGAGTCTCTGGTTGTTGTGGATGTTACGGACCCTGGGTTTTTATATATTAGGATGAGGACATTTTAAAGAGCCTCTGTCCTAAGTAAAATAGGCTATTCATGGAGGGGTAGTAAGATTGGTAATAGAATCAGTCTCATGTTGTTGAATCTACACTCTGATAAATTTTTGAAAACTTTAAAGACTCTTTCTTTAAAAATTAAAAACATTTTTTTTTTTTTTTATTGTTGAAACTATTACAGATGTCCCATAGTCCCTGCTTCCCTGCCTCTGGCTATCACCATACTGTTGTCTATGTCCATTGGCTATGCATATATGTTTTTTGGCTGATAGATTTATATTCTTTGGAAGATAATATAAATTATTATCAATGACTAATATTCTGACTATAATATAAATTATATAAATGACTAATAATTGACTAATATAAATGACATATAAATGACTAATATTCTGTTTTTGATCCTCTTTGAGATTTTTTTGAACTTATTGTTCAGTACGTTGGAGAAATGAGTATTAAAATATCAAAGTATGGATAAACATAGCATGTATATTTTTGTATGACTAGCTGAAGGCATCTTTAATTGTTATGCAAACTGTACAAAAATGCCTTATAGATTTTTACTTAAAAATTAAGAACGTATTTGGGCAGAATCACTAGTAATGACCATCCAAAAGCCATTTTTCAAAGTAGGAAACAGACATAATATTGACACTGATGATTGCAAACAATGTTGAAGAGATTCAGTCTTGGTTGGATTCATTTTTCTCTCTGTTTTTTATCATTTTCTGTACCTAAGGAGAATGAAAAAGAATTTTTTTCCAATTACAATTTTGGTCTATTTGGAATTACCCAGTAGTTGTGGGGTTAAAATATGTAGACATTATACTGAAGTCTTCGTACTAAACTATACAAATAATTTAGACTTTGATAAGTCAAGAATACTTGTTATCTCTAGGAATACCAGTAAAATTACGAGGATATAGAACAGTGTCCATATTTTGTATAATACTATAACGATAGGTACATATCATATACATTTTAAAAAATCTACACAATGTACAACACAAAGAGAGAACCCTATGTAAATGGTGGACTTTAGTTAATAATGTGTCACTATTAGATCATCAACTGTAGCAAATGTACCACACTAATGCATTATGTTAATAATAGGGCAAACCAAAGGTGGGGAAAGAAAGTACCAGTAAATGGGAACTCATTGTCCTTTATGCTTACTATTTCTGTAAAACTAAAATTACTCTAAAAAAATAAAGTTTATTACTTTAAAAGGTCGCCCCAATGTAAAACAACAACAACAACAAAAAATTTAAGAAAGTGTAACTTCTAAACTAATAGAAAAATAGAGTGATAAAGGAAGGCAAAAAGTAAAGGAAAAGAAACAGAATAGATAGGACAAAGAGATAGCATATGGTAGGACAATAGAGGTAAATCAATATATCTTTTTAAAAAATATATATTTAATTGATTTTTTACAGAAAGGAAGGGATAGGGACAGCTAGAAACATTGATGAGAAAGAAACATCAACCAGCTGCCTCCTGCACACCCCCTACTGGGGATGTGCCTGCAACCAAGGTACATGCCCTTGACTGGAATCAAACCTGGGACCTTTCAGGTCCCAGGCCAACACTCTATCCACTGAACCAAACCGGTTTCAGCTCCAAATATATCTTTAGCATAAAATATAAATAGACTAAATTCTTCAATTAAAAGCTTCTCAGATTTTAATTATGGTAAAATTATAATATGTGATATTTGTAAGAAAGACATCTAAAACTTAAGGGGAGAGTAAAGTTAAAAGTAATAAAGATATATACCATTTAAACACTGACTAAATGAAATCTGGCATAGCTGTAAAAATATTGGACAGAGTAGTTAGAATTCATGCTATACCTCTTAATGATAAAAAGTTCAATTTACTAGAAAAATGTAAGAATTGTAAATTAATCTACACCTAATAACATAGCCTTAACTACATAGACACAGCATAATTTGACAGAACTATAGGACATTAGGCAAATTTAAAATGAAGATTTGAACAACATATTTAGCAAATCTGACTTAATGGATATATTTAGAATACTTCCTAGTAATTGCAGAGTAAATATTTTTCAACCCTATTTAATTAATTTACAACAATTAACCACATACTACATCATAAGTTATGTCAACACATTTCAAAGATTTGAAATCTTGTTCTATAAGTAAAGTGCAATTGACTTAGAAATCATTAACCAAAGGGCAACTAGAATGTAATGCCCAAATACCCATAAGTTGAAGAAGAAATCATAATAAAAACTAGAAACTATTTTGAAATAAAGTGAAAATACCACATACTTATCTTTGTGAAAAAGCTTAAATGTATATATCTTCTTCCTGTATGAAAGGATAAGCACTTAAAAGATAAACCCAGCAAATAACGGCTCTGTAATTGAAACAAAAACAACTCTCCCCATCCTAAAAACAAAAACCAAATATAAACAAATTGAAAAACCCTCACAGCAGCAGAAACCGGTTAGGCTCAGTGGTAGAGCGTTGGTCTGTGGACTGAAAGGTCCCGGGTTCAATTCTGGTCAAGAGCATGTACCTTGGTTGCGGGCACATTCCCGGTAGGGAGTGTGCAAGAGGCAACTGGTCGATGTTTCTCTCTCATCGACGTTTCTAGCTCTCTATCTCTCTCCCTTCCTCTCTATAAAGAATTAATAAAATATATTAAAAAACAAAACAAAAACAAAAACAAAAACAAAACAAAACAAAACACCCTCACAGCAACCAGGAGTTTCTGGAGACTAAGCAAAGACAGGCAGATTTTGGAGGAAAGTAAAAACTTGGAGCAACTGACCAACTTGGAATGAATTCCTTATTATTTGTAACTTTGACTCAATGAAAACTCGCCAAAATGCCTACAATTCTATTGGAAAGCTCACTATCTTTCAGGAGAGGAAGCCTGGGCTAATATGACCAGATATTGAAGAATGAGGGGAAAACCTAGAAGAGGGAAAGAGAGTCTCTATTTCTGTGCATGAAACTTGCACAAGACTCAGGTTGACACCTTAATCATACATTCTCAGGATGGATTCAAATTCAGAATGGATTCAAAAAAGCTTCAAGAATTCACCTGAGCTATGATCCATTAACCACAGAAGGCAGGAGAGTGCTTCAAATTGAATCTAATCATATTAACTGCTAGCTAAAACAAAAAACATCATTTGTCAAAGGAATATGACAAAACTCAGTAGAAGAAATGAAAACAAAACCAATGATTCCTTTTGCAATTGCAAACAAAAATTAAAATACCTAGGAATAAACTTAACAAAGGATGTGAAGGACCTATATATTGAAAAGTACAAACATTATTAAAAGAGATTGAAAAAGACACAATGAAATGGAAAGATGTTCTGTGTTCATGGATTGTTAAAATGTCTACATTACTCAAAACAATATACAGATTTAATGCAATCCCCAAAATCCCAATGTCAGTTTTTTTAAGAAATAGAACAAAAGTCATGATTTGTATGGAACCACAAAGACCCAGAATAGCCAAAGCAATCCTGAGAAAAAAGAACAAAGCTGGATGTATCACACTACTCGACTTCAAATAGTACTACAGTTCTGTGATAATGAAAACAATATGGTATTGGCAGCAAAACAGACACACAGACCAATGGAAGAAAACCGAGAGCCCAGAAATAAAATCACATGTAACTGGGCAAATAATTTCTGACAAAGGAGCCAAAAACACACATGGAGAAAAAAAAGCCTCTTCAATAAATGGTGCTAGGTAATTGGAAGTCACTTACAAAAGAGTGAAACTACCGTGTTTCCCCAAAAATAAGACATCTCCTGAAAATAAAACCTAGAGCAACTTTGGGAGAAAAAATTAATATAAGACACTGTCTTATTTTCGGGGAAACAGGGTACATAACAGTTTGTCCCCTTGTACAAAACTTAATTAAAAGTGGATCAAAGACCTAAATATAAGATCTGAAACAATCCTACCTAATAAAAGAGTAATATGCAAATTAACCATCACTCCGCCATACCACAAGCCACACCCACCAGCCAATCAGAGCGAGTATGCAAATAAACCCAACCAAGATGGCTACAGCCACAGAGAGCAGGAGGGAGGCTTGGGTTTCCCAGGCAATGGAGGAAGCCAAGCTTTCCACCTGCACTTGCCAGCCTAAGCTTCCACTCAAGGCTACAAAGTTTCAATTATAGAAGGTAAACAAATCCAAACAGAAACGGCAGCAGCCACAAAGCTGGAAAGAGCGGGAGGCTAGGGTTGCCCCTGGCAATGGAAGAAGCAAAGCTTTCTGCACACCCTGGCCGGCCCAGGCCTCCAATCCAGGCTACAAAGTCTCAATTATAGAAGATACATAAATTCCAACAGAAATGGCTGCTGGCCATAAAGTGAGCAGGAGGCTTGGCTCTGCTTCAGGCTACAAAGTTTTAATTGTAGAAGGTAAATAAATTCCAGATACCAGGGCCTCTGCTTGGGTCACCATGGGGCATGGCTGGCCTCCAAATTACCAAAGGCCCCTTGCTCAGACCACCCCATGCCCCAAGGGAACCCCCACCCTGATCCAGGACACCCTTCAGAAAAAACCAGCTGGCCCCCACTCGTGCACCAGACCTTAATCTTATCAGTGTTTCCCCAAAGTGTGGTAAGCGTACCCCCAGGGGTATGGGAAGAGTTTGGTGGGGGTACGCGTTGCACTGGAGTTTGGTGGGGATATGCACTGCACGGTGCTTAGCTGCGCCTAATTGTACGTTCTCATGAGTACGAGGGGTACTCAGCGTTATGAAAATTATAGAAGGGGTACACATATGTCAAAAGTTTCTAATAAAAGAGTAATATGCAGATTGACCATCACTCCAACACACAATATGGCTGCCCCTATGAGGTCAAAGTTCCTGCCCCCATAAGGACACAAGATGGCCAGCAGGGGAGGGCAGTTGGGACAGACCAGGTCTGCAAGGGAGGGCAGTGAGGGGTGACCAGACCAGCTGAGGACAGAAGTTGGAAGCAAATGGGCTGGCAAGGGAGCAGTTAAACATCCATCAGGCTGGAATGGGAGTGGTTATGGGGTGATCAGGCAGGCAGGCAGAAGCGGATAGGGGCAGTCAAGAAGGCAGGCAGGCAAGCAGTTGGGAGACAGCAATTCTGGATTGTGAGAGGAAAGTCTGACTGCCTGTTTAGGCCCGATTCCACTGGGAACAAGCCTAAATGGGCAGTGGGACATCTGGGGTCCCAGATTGGAGAGGTTGCAGGCTGGGCTGAGGAACAAATTTTATGCACCGGGCCTCTAGTAAAGTACATAAAAGAAAACATAGGTACTAAACTTATGGACCTTGGCCTTTGAGAAAATTTTACACCAAAGGCAAGGGAAATAAAGGCAAAATCTAAACAAAACAAAACAAAAAAACCCCACCCCAACATGAGTGGGACTGTATCAAATTAAAAAGCTTCTGCACAGCAAAAGGAGCAAACAACAAACAAAAAGGCAACCGATGTGATTTCCAAATAACAGCTATGATAAGGGGTTAATATTTAAAAATGTATCAAGAATCCATTCAATTCAATACCAAACAATCCAATTAAAAAAATGTGTAGAGGACCTGAATAGACACCTCTCCCAAGAAGACACATAAATGGCCATCAGATATATGAAAAGATGTTCAACTTTACTTGCTATTAGGGAAATGCAAATCAAAACTACAATGAGAAATAACTATATCTGTTAGAATGGCTATTATCAATAAGGCAGGTAATAACCAGTGTTGGAGACATTGTAAAGAGAAAGGAACCCTCATTCATTGCTGGTGGGAATGTAAACTGGTATAGCCACTATGGAAAAGAGTAAAACATTTCCTCAAAAAACTAAAATAGAGTAATTATCTGACTCAGCAATCTCTCTTCTGCGTATCAACCCAAAAAATTAAAATATATTTATTTACAAAGATATATGCTCCCCTATGTTCATTGCATCATTATTCATGGTGGCCAAGACATGGAGACAAGCAAAATATTCTTTAATAGAGGATTGGATAAAGAAGCTACGAGACATATATACTATGGAATACCACTCAGCCATAAGAAAAGATGAAATACTGCCATCTGCGATGACATGGATGGACCTTGAGAATATTATACTAACTAAGCAAAATAAGTCAGTCAGAAAAAGTTAAGAAGTATATAATTTTACTCATATGTGGGATATAAAACTTTAACTGATAGACACAGATAACAGTATGGTGGTTACCAGAGGGAAGAGAGTGGGGGCTGGGATAGTAAAGGGTAAAAGGGAACAAATATATGGTGAAGGAAGATTATTTGACTTTGGGTGATAAGCACAATGCAATTACAGATCATGTATCATAGAAATGTATACTTGAAAGCCTATATTACCCATTAACCAATACCACTTCCATAAAAATTTAATAAAAAATTATAATCTCTTGTTGGATTGATCCCTTTATCATTATACTAGAGGCCTGGTGCACAAAATTTATGCACAGGGGAGCAGGGGTGTCCCTAGCCCAGCCTTCACCCTCTCCAGTATGGGACCCCTCAGGGGATGTCTGACTGCTCATTTAGGCCAGATCCCACAGGACCAGTCTCACAATCTGGCACTGCTGGCTCCTAACCACTTGCCTACCCACCTGCCTGATTGCCTCTAACTGCTTCTGCCTGCCAGCCAGATCGCCCCCTAAGTACTCCCCTGCAAGCCTGATCAATGCCTAACTGCACTGTGCCAGACTGGTTGCCCACAACTGCCCTCCTCTGCTGGCCATCTTGTGGCAGTCATCTTGTGTTAGCCATCTTGTGACAATGTGGTGGTGACCATCTTGTGACAATGTGAGGGTGGCCATTTTGTGGTGGGCATTTTGTGATGATGTAGTGGCGGCCATCTTATGGCAACATCACATGAAGGCGTGGCGTGAAGGTGTGACACCACCTAAGATTTTATTACCCTATATGATAAAGAGGCAGTATGCAAATTAACCCTCATGCCCTCACAAGATGGCTGCCTATGACCAAGCAACTAAACCAGTAGGCTGCATGGGGTGACTAGGCAGGCATGGGGTTTAGTGAGGGATGACCAAATGACTGAACAGCAGGCTGTGTGGGGTGACCAGGCCAGCAGGAGGGCCAACTGGGGATGACCAGGTCAGCAGTAGGGAGCAGTTAGGGGCAACCAGGCCAGTGGGAGGTATGAAGTTGGGGGAGACCAGGATAGCATGGGGATGGGGGAAGTTGGGGTTAAATAGGCTGGCAGGGGGAGACATGAAGGGTGACTAGGCTGGCGGGGGAGAGCAGTTGGGGACAACTAGGCTAGCAGGTGTTGGGGGGGGGAGTTGGGGGTTATCAGGCCAGTGTGTGTGTGGGGGGCAGTAAGTGGTGACCAGGCCAGCACAAGAGGCAGTGAGGGGAAATCAGGCTGGCAG
The DNA here is from genome assembly GCF_964339955.1 of Pipistrellus hanaki. Classification (NCBI taxonomy): domain Eukaryota; kingdom Metazoa; phylum Chordata; class Mammalia; order Chiroptera; family Vespertilionidae; genus Pipistrellus; species Pipistrellus hanaki. The sequence goes on from NC_140504.1 coordinate 55,986,669, forward strand.
TGGGTGGGGGGGAGGCAGTTAGGTGTGACCAGGCAGGCACGCAGGCAGGTGAGTGCTTAGGAGCCAGTGGTCCAGGATTGTGAGAGGGATGTCCGAGTGCAGGCAGTCAGACATCCCCCGAGATAGGAAAGGGTACAAGCTGGGCTGAGGGAACACGCCTCCTCCTACCCCTGCATGCACGGGCCTCTAGTATAGGATAATGCCCTTCTTCGTCTTTTGTTACAGCCTTTGTATTAAAGTCTATTTTGACTGATATAAGTTCTGCTACCCCAGTTTTTTTGTTCTCATTTGCATAAAATCTATATTTTTCATCTCTTTACTTTTAGTCTTTTGATTTGAAGTGGGTCTCTTACAGGCAGCATGTGTATGGGGCTTATTATCCATTCAGCCACCCTACTTTTTAATTGGAGCAGTTAGTCCATTTACATTTAATGTAATTGTTAATAGGTACGTAGTTATTGCCATTGTATTTATAATTTTCTGACTGTTTTTGTGGCTTTTCTCTGGTCTTCTTTTATTCTCTTGCTCTCTTGTATGTTGATTACTTTCTATAGTATTATGCTTGGATTTTTTCCCCTTTATCTCTTGTATAGATATTTTTGTTTATGGTTATCATGTACTTTTCACTTATACCAAATTATCTTTATAGCAGTCTAATTTAAGTTGATGGTTGTTTAAGTTTGAATACATTCTAAAATCACTACACTTTTTTACTCATCTCCCCAATGTTTATTTTTTGTCATTATTTCTCTCTTTTTTTGGTGTGTATTTGTGTACACCTTAATTATTGTTGTATTTACACATGATCTTCCTATTTTTGTCTTTTAATCTTTTGTCTAACTTTAATCTTTTAATCTAACTTTAAAATTGTTTGATCAACTGCTATTACTAAGCATTTGCCTTTGTCAGTGAGAATTTTTTCTTTCATATATATTTTTTTGTTAATCCTCACCTGATGATATTTTTCCATTTATTTTTTAGAGAGTGGAAGGGAGGAAAAGAGGAAAGGAGAGAGAGAGAGAGAGAGAGAGAGAGAGAGAGATCACATCGATTGGTTGTCTCCCACACGTGCTCCAACCAGAGGCAGGAAATAAAACCTTCAACCAACCCTTCAGTTTGTGAGCTAATGCTCTACTACTCAGCAACACAGGCCAGGGCCCTATATATTCTTTTTTTTTTTTTTTTTTTGTATTTTATTTCTACTTAAAGTCCCTCTAACATTTCTTATAAAGCTGGTTTAATGGTGATGAACTTTTTTCCTTCTTGCTTGTCTGGGAAACTATCTCTCCTTGGATACTGAATGATTAGCTTGTTTGGTAGAGTAATCTTAGATCTTTCTTTCCTTCTTTCTTTCTTTTTTTCTTTCTTTCTTTCTTTCTTCTTTTAATCTCAACCATCTCTTTATTTTGATGATGTACTTTTATAGGGAAAATAATCAGATTATCAGGACTGTATGTAACTAAATGAAATCAAGAAAAAGAAATAATAGTATGAATTTAAACAGACAGAATTATGAAACCATATATCAAAATGCATCAAATGTAAAGGCTTTGGGTCTATTGTCTAATTAACCAGCATTGTTATATTTCTTTCCATATTTAAAAAATATTTGCAAACATAACAGTGGGTGATAGTCTACATTTTCTCCAATCTTTCGTTAACTTTCAGCATTTCCCTTAGCCCCATTCTAGGTTTTTGCCTTTCATCATTGACTATTTCTTGCCAGTCCCTTCTGGGTACAAAGTTTCTATTGAAAAGTTTTCTGAGTCTTATGGGAACTTCCTTGCACATAACTGATTTTTTTCAATTGCTGATTTTAAGATTCTCTTTTTGACTTTAGCTTTTGACATTTAATTATGATGTGTCTTGGTGTGGGTATCTTTGGATTCATCTCATTTTGGATCTTTGTGGTTTCTGGAATTGTGTGTATTTCATTTGCCAAGTTAGGGAAGTTTTCAGTCATTATTTCTTCAAATAGATTTTTAATCCCTTTTTATTTCTTTTCTCCTCTGGGACTCCTATGATGTAAATGTTGTTATGCTTTATGCTGCCCCATAGTTTTAAAAAATACTATTCTAATTTTAAAAAATGGCTTCTTTTTGCTGACCTAGTTGGATGTTTTTCACTACATTGTCTTCCAGATCAATGGTTCAATTATTTGCTTATCTAATCTATTGTTGATTACATAAAGTGTATTCTTCTACTCGGATGGGTTCTTTTTTATGTTTTCTACTAGAGGCCAGGTGCACAAAATTCATGCATGGGGAGGGTGTGTCCCTCACACTTTCCAATCTGGTACTCCTCAAGGTGTCTGATTGCCTATTTAGGCCCGAGTTGGACATCCCTTTTACAATCCAGGATTTTTAGCTCTCAACTGCTTGCCTGCCTGCCTGCCTGATTGCCCCTAACCACTTATGCCTACCAGCCTGATCACCCCCTAACCACTCCCCTGCCAGCCTGATCAGTGCCTAACTGCTCCCTGCCCTATTGCCCCTAACTGCCCTCCCCTACTGGCCTGGTCACCCCTAACTCTCTTCCCCTGCAGGACTGGTTGTCCCCAATAGCCCTACCCTGCTGCCCTGGTCACCTCTAACTGCCCTCCCTGGCCAGGTCTGGTTGCCCCTAACTGTCCTCCACTTCCAGCCTCATTGCCCCTAAATGCCCTTCCCTGAAGCCTGGTCACCCCTAAATGTCCTCCCCTGCCAGCCTGGTCACCCCCAACTGCCCTCCCCTGTAGGCCTGTGTCCACCCCAACTGTCTTCCCCTGAAGGCCTGGTTGCCTGCAACTGTCCTCCCCTGAAGGCCTGGTCCCCCCACAACTGCCTTCCCTGCAGGCCTGGGTCCCCCTCAACTGTCCTCCCCTGAAGCCTGAATGCTCCCAACTGCCCTCCCCTGCAGGCCTGGTTCCCCTCAACTTCCCTCCAAACTTCTGTCCCCTGTTGGGCATCTTGTGGTGGCCATCTTGTGTCCACATGGGGGCAGCCATCTTTGACCACATGGGGGCGGCCATATTGTGTGTTGGAGAAATGGTCAATTTGCATATCGCCTCTTTATTATATAAGATAACCTTTTAAATGCTTTCTATATTTTTGTTGAAGTTCTTACTGATATCTTTCCTTCTATCAAGTTTATTTGCACTCTTTATCTGATTGATGCTTGTCTCCATTTTGTTTAGTTCATTCTCTGGAGCTTAGTCCTGTTCTTTCATTTCTGTAACTTAACAACTAATTCTAGATACTGATATACTGATATGGAGCCCTAACCAGTTTTACTCAGTGGATAGAGCATCTATCCACTGAAGGGTCCTGGGTTTGATTCTTGTCAAGGGCACACGCCAGGGTTGTAAGCTCCATCCCCAGTAAGGGTTGTGCTGGAGGCAGCTGATCAATGATTCTCTCATCATTTACGTATTTTCCGGCGTATAAGACGACCCCCCTAATTTTACAGTTAAAACGTAGGTTTAGGCCTATATTCGCTGTATAAGACTACCCCCCACTTCTGAGGCAACACCAGTTCTTTTTTTAATAGACCACCTCTCTAACTCAGCCAATCCGAGCAGGCTTTTTATGCATGCAAATTATACATGTTCTGTACCCGAAGCTACCCTGTGTTCTAGTAAAAAGCCTGCTCAGATTGGCCAGAGTCAGAGAAGCGGTCTATTAAAAAAAGAACTGGTGTTGCCTCGGAAGTGGGGGGGTAGTCTTATACAGCGAATATAGGCCTAAACCTATGTTTTAACTGTAAAATTAGGGGGTCATCTTATATGCCAGAAAATACTTTTCTATCTCTCTCTCCCTCTCCCTTCCTCTCTGAAATGAATAAAAATATATAAAATAATCAAAATTACAAAATAAATACTGATATGGACATGCACCTAAAAACATATAAGGTATTTTAAAGAATAATATATGATGACTTAACTCTTACAAATATTAAGACTTATTGTAAGACATAATAATTAATAAAGTCTTGTATTGGATCAAGAATAGACAAACATACCAAATAAAGAGCAGTGTGAAAGGTATGGGTTTTTTGTTTGTTTGTTTGCTTGTTTTACAAAAGATGTTTGGTCAATTGGATGTCCAAAATGAAATTACAACACCTCATATCCTATACAAATCAATTGCAGGTTGATAGGGTAAAAATGTAAATGTCAACCAACAAACAAAATTTATTTATTATTTTTTAAAAATATATTTTATTGATTTTGTACAGAGAGGAAGGGAGAGAGATAGAGAGTTAGAAACATCGATGAGAGAGAGTCATCGATCAGCTGCCTCTTGCACACCCCCTACTGGGGATATGCCCGCAACCAAGGTACATGCCCTTGACCGGAATCGAACCCGGGACCCTTCTGTCCCCAAGCCGATGCTCTATCCATTGAGCCAAACCGGCTTCGGCAACAAAAAAATTTTAATACCTCCCCTAAGAAAACCCCACTAACAAATTTCTACAAGGTAATATAGGGGGCTATGGTTAGGAACTTTGGCAAAGGAGAGACTCATAAAACAAGACACCAGAGTACTAATCATAAATACAATAGTTGTTACAATTTGACTATATCAAAATTAAGAATTTATGTTTATGAAAAATACCTGTAAGAAATAAAAAGGGAAGGCAGAGAGTGAGATAATACTTGTCACAAACACAATCAACAAAGTGTTCACAACCAGAATATACAGAAACAGTTACAAATGAGTTAAAAAGTAATTAATATATTGGGAAAAGAAGTACTTCCAAATGGCTGATAAACAAATTAAAATACATGCAAAAATTTTAGTAATCAAGAAAAAACAATTGGAAACTGCAATAATTTATTACTAACCACCCATCAAAATGGCTAATGCTAAAAAGATTGATAATACTAACTGTTGGATATAGTCTAAGCAAGGATGTAAAACAGCTGGAACTCTAATATACATTTCTGTTGTGAGTATGAATTGGTACCAATACTTTGAAAAATTTTTAAAAAAATATATTTTAAAATTGATTTTAGAGAGAAAAGGAGAGGGGGAGAGAGATAGAAACATCAGTGATGAGACAGAATCATTGATAGGAGCAAAAGGAGAAAAAGAGCAATCTCTTTATTACATAGGAAAAAAATTTTCTAATTGTTATAAACTGAAAATAATCTAGATGTTCAAATCCATCATAGAATGAATAAATTGTGGCATTTCATACAATGAATACTATACAGCAATAAAAATCAACTATAGTTATACACAACAGTTTGTATTAATCTCCTAGACATAATTTTGAGCAAAAGAAACTAGGTACAAATGAATACCTCCATATTGTTTCCATTATATAAAGTTGAAAAATCTAAACAGAAGTTTTTCATGATTTTTGTTTAGTGGTAAAATTATAAAGAGAAGTGAGGAAGATAATATCAAAAGAGGTAGAATAATAGCCCCTTTTGGGGAATAAGAACTGAGAGAAAGGACGGAAGCTTCTGGGATATTGGTAATGTTTTAGTTTTAGTTTTTGTTTTTTTTTAACTTAAATGGTAGTTATAGGTTTGCTCATTTCATGATAATTCGCTGAGTTGTACATGTTTTGTTTTATACACTTGTATGTGTGCTATATTTGTAATAAAGAGATTGCTCTTTTTCTCCTATTTCATACCTGGCTCAGCATAAAACTCAGGGGGTCCTCTGGCTTTTCATAAACTAAGTTTTCAGTGATCTGCTGAAAGAGCATAAGACATCGCATTATGGTTCTGAGCTAAAGTTATGGGGTCAGGTTATATCTGAAGTGATCTTTTGCACTAACGTGTACATACCATTTTAAAGAAATTCAATTGTATCTATAAAATGACAAATTATTTTCTTACCACTAATAAAATGAGGTAAACTAAGGTAAAATTTGGAGGAATGAAATTCTATATAATAAAAGGCTAATATGCAAATTGGCTGACTGGCAGAACAACCGGTTGCTATTATGTTCACTGACCACCAGGGGACAAAAACTCAATGTAGCAGCTTCCTCCTGATGGTCATTGTGCTCCCACAGGGAGAGCACCGCTCAGCCAGAAGCTGGGCTCATGGCTGATGAGCTCAGTGGGAGTGGTGGGAGCCTCTCGTGTCTCCACAGCAGCGCTAAGGATGTCCAACTACTGGCTTAGGCCCACAGGGAGTGGGCTTAAGCCAGCAGTCAGACATTCCCTGAGGGCTCCTGGACTGTGAGAGGGTGCAGGCTGGACTTGAGGGACCCCCCTGAGAGCACGAATTTTGTGCACTGGGTCTCTAGTTTTAGTAATAAGTATCAATGGATATTTCTCTAGTTTCCAAGTTCAAAGTAGTGAGAAAGTTTTAGTTTTGAGAACTGTGATTTTGCTAGACTGAGAAATTAGGATTATTTGCTTTGAAGAAATGCCATAAAAAAAGTACTTTGAGTAAAATTTTAAAATATTATATGATTTTAGTACATAGAGCCTTCCTTTAGAGGCCTTGATTCTAAAAGGTGCAAATGATGTTCACTGTTTCTAATAATAAATGAGGGAGCATATATAAAACTTCAGAGATTCACTACCATACTTTTTGTTGTTGTTGAATAATCCTTCAAGTTATAATAAACAATTATCATTTTTAAGTAATAACAATGGTGGAAATTTTAGTTATAAGATAGTACAGTCTGCTTAATATATTTGCACCAATTATGTATTTCATATATGTTTTTATGAAATAATTATTTGATAACGAATTTTTCTTATAAGAATGTTGAATGCATAAGCATTATTTTTTCTTAACAGATGAAGGAAAATATTTATAGAATAATTAGAATTTTACTTCCTTCAGTTTAGTAATTAGTTGTTCTTTGATTAAAGGTAGAAAGTGCTCTCCCACAAAACAATATCTTAACAAAGAAAAGGCATAGAGCAGAGTTAATGAAGTGTCACTTATCCCTGTTTTATATGAGGAAACTAAGATTCACAGAAGTTATGTAGTTTTCTCCAAATAACAAAGATAAAAACCAGCTAATTTAGATTGGAGCCTTGAGCTAAATTTGCAGTTTGTGATCTTTCTTCTACACCCCACTTCTTTAAACTTAAGTTTAAATGTTTTCATTTGAGGTGGGTGATTCTTATTTTACACTTTTCTAATCACAAAGTTACTTCATGTACTCATATATTATACAGTATATGAACTAGAGGCCTGATGCACAAAATTCATGCAAGAGTAGACCTTCCTTCCCCCGGCTGCTGGCACTGGCTTCCCTCCAGCACTAGGGACCCAGGCTTCCCACCAGCTGCTGGCAGGCATCCAGGACCTGGGCTTCCCTCTGTCCACCTACAGGCACCTGGGACCCCAGAAGCCCTGGCTTCATTCAGAAGGTCTTCCAGTCTAATTAGCATATTATTATTTTATTATTATAGATTATTATAGATATGTACTTTGCTGGGTAATAATATTAACATAAAAATAAACATGTCAGGTAAACAAAAACAACCCACCAAATAGCAAACATTTTATAAATGTAATAATTTCTTGTAATTCTATATTGGCAAAGGATGCTATACTTAAAGAAATGTTCATCATGATTTTTTAGAGAGAGAGAAGAGGGAGAGGGATAGAAGATAGAAACATCAATCAGCTGCCTCCTACTGAGCATATAACCCACAACCCCAGCATGATAACTCTGGGGTGAACAGTCCTGACTGGGAATCGAACCAGCAACCTCTTGGTGCTGGGACAAAACTCAATCCACTCAGCCACACCAGCTGGGCAAGGATGCTATACTTTAAAGAAATTTCAGCCTCAAATCCTAAGGTCAATATGGTTCAAAATTTTTAGAATTAGAAGCAACCCTTAACTACTCACTCCTCCCTCCACCCTCCAAACAATGTGGTTTCTTAGATATCACAGATTGGTCATCTTTTGAAAATATTATATGATGCCCAGAAAGCTTTTTTCTTTCCTTTTCAATGCCTAATATTTTGTTCTTCCTTCCTAGTCTGGCTCAAACTTTTAACTTTTTGCCAAGATTTTTCCTATAATCCAACCTACCCAATCCTTCTGAATGGCTTCATATATGGTAAGTATCACTCATTTGGTGTTTATCATTTACTACTTTTTAAAAAATACATCTTACTGACTTCTCAGCGAGATTATATCCTTTGTATTATCAAAGGCTCTTTTTTTATACCACATGAAAGCCATGTCAAAGTTTGTTTTTTACATTATAACTATTAGAAAACTCACAATTAAAGAAAGGGAATGAGAGGTTTACCTGGAATATATGCAGAATGTGGTGTTTCTCCATGTATTGTAGTGAAACTAGATAAGGATCTTGATATACCAGAGAAGGAAGTTGCCTCTTTTGGTGTTGAGAACTTCCTTCTTGGTAGTTTGGAGTATTATCCTAAAATGGAAATATCCCCCCACCAAAGAGTCTTTAATAAATCAAAAAGCCCCAGGAAGTTCTTATTTTTGCTGTTATCAGTGGAAACTGGTGATGATGGGATCTAAACACGAGGAGATGCAAAAAAGACACATAATTATGAGGGACCTAGCTGGTCCTCCAGGCAATATAGTGTATGTCAAGTCCTGGAGGTACCTTAGGCTTCTCCAATCTACTCCAACTATTTCCCCCTTCATAGTTTACTCCCAATGTCTTTTCTTTGGTAGAAGCCCAGAGAGGAAAAATGACTTAGTGTTTAGAGTTAGCAGCAGAAGCAGGATTTGAAACCCAGGTCTCCTGAATGCTGGTTCATTAATCATTCCTGAATGGCCCTAGAGTAGCAGAGAAAGCAACTCATTTCTATCTATCCCATCCTTCTCCTGTCCTTCCTGATCTTATAGGTCACACATATCACAGCATGTGGGTTTAATTCTCATCCTTGATTCAACCTGTGCCCACTCTCTACCCTCCACACCACCATTATAGGCCTCTAGCTTGGCTTCCAACCTCCCAGGTGGGTATCAAATGCCCCTTTAACCTACAGGCTTGGTTACTATGATTGGACCCTTTTCTTGATTGGTGAAATAGTCAAATTTAGTTGAGATGGCGGGGAATCTTGGGACAAAGTTGTGGTCTTTTGTTTGTAAAGTACCGACGAGCTTGCTATCATATGCTTTGAATGCTTTCATAAACATGTCATTTTCATATTTAGTTATATCTGGAATCTTGGAATATCTGAGTTCTTTTAACTCAAATTCAGTCTCTTTGCCCTTCTTGCTGGTATGTTTTCTGTCATCAGACTCGTCACTTTCTCCAAGGTCAGGTTGGTCGTCATCTATGTCATCTTCATCTTCAACCTTTTCATACTCAGTGTAGAGAGGCCTGATAACCCTGGGGTTAACAGTGCCGATAACAACTTGGTGTTCAGCTTTCTGTTCTTCAGCCAGTTCAGTAATTTGGTTATGTGCTTTGTGATGAGTCTTTGCAGATGATTTGAAGCCCATTGGGTCAGACAATATGTGTTCAACCTGTTCAACCAGATCAGGCTTTGGTTCAACCAGACCAAACTTTCTGCTGTCAATCAGTTCATAAGGCACTTGGTCAGCTGGGCCAGACACTCTTTGTGGCATCGGTTCAGAAGCCTTCCGGTCATATTGGCTAGACTTCTTGTGATCAGTCGGTTCAGAAGACCTTCGGTTATCTTGGCCAGACTTTTCAGAGCCTCTTTGTTCAGATGAGACAGACGGTGTAAGGCCGGACAGTTTGCGATCAGTGGGCTGAGAAGTTTGTCCTTGGTGCTGAACAGGCATCTGACTGCCAGTCCGTTCAGATTCTGCATGACGAGCTTGGTGAGCTGGCCTACTCTTTCTTTGTTCAGACATTCTTTGGTCAACCTTATTAGTTCCTCTATGGTCAGCAACTTTATAACGCTGGACGCTTTAGGTCAGTCTGATCATATGTTCTGTGCCTATTGTATTTGGACACTTTGTGGTCAGCTTGGCCAAATATGTTAGGTTCAGACTGGCCAGATACTCTTAGGTCATCCTGGTCAGCTGTTCTGGGATCAGCTGGTTATCTGCCTCCTTTTTGTACAGGTTCTGCAGTTGTCTTCCTGGCCATCTAGGTGGCTGTCATTTGAGTGCTTGTTGTGCTTTCAGGTTCCCAGGATCCCCCCTCAGAACCTCTTGTGGAGGCGCTCATATTTTCTGCCTGTCCCTGATTGGTCTAAATTGCTGTGGGTGGGGCCAATCTGGGTTGTCTGGGCGACCTTAGGGGAATGCAAGGCAATAATGCATGTGGGGGTTTGTGTGGGCCTCAGTGAACTGCTTCTTTCTTCCTTCCTTTCTGGAGCACGGGCTGTTGCCTGAAGGTGAGCTGGGTCCAGAAGCTGCTGGGGGAAGGGCTGCCCCTGGCTCTGGGCAGACTCTGGAGAGGGACTCCGCTGATGCGCAGTGTGGACCATCCTCTGGCGCTGCCACCACCCAGCCTCTAGACCTCAGGGCTTTGGGAATTGCTACCCTCCTGGTTTTCTTGCCGAGGTTCGTAGAGGTGCATGTCAAATCGGATTGTTCAAGTACTGCTCTTCTAATTCGCGCGCGCGCGTGCGCGCGCGCACACACACACACACACACACACACACACACACACAAAAGCCAGGCGATGACACTCATGCAACTACCGGAAGGCAGCATTCCTGAACAGAGGTGGCTGCTGACATAAAATACAAATCCATTCTTCCTCCACAACTGATTTGTCTAATTACAGTTGTCTAGCACAGTATTAGTAGTACTAATATCAGTGCTGGTCACTGTGTTAGTAAATTGCCTTGCTAATGTTTTTTTTACAGAGAGGAAGGGAGAGGGATAGTTAGAAATATAGATGAGAGGGAAATATCAATCAGCTGCCTCCTGCAACCCTTCCTACTGGGGATGTGCCCATAACCAAGGTACATGCCATTGTCTGGAATCAAACCTGGGACCCTTCAGTCCGCAGGCCGACGTTCTATCCACCGAGCCAAGCTGGTTAGGGCTGATTTATTCTTCTTTAAACTCTAATCAGTATTATGGTGATGTGGTCATATTATGTATTTTCAGTCTTAATTTTTTTTTTTTAAATCCTCATTAGAGGATATGTTTTTTTTTTTTTTTTTTTGTGTGTGTGTGTGTGTGTGTTGCTTTTTCTTTTTTAAAATAAATTTTTAATGATTTTAGAGAGAAAGAGGAAAGAGAGAGGGAGAGGGAAACATTGATGTGAGAAACATTAATGAGTTGCCTCCCTACTGCATGCACCCCACTAGAATGGAACCAGCAACCTTTTAGTGTGTGAAGGAAGCTCCAACCAACTGAGCCACCCAGATAGGGCCAGTTTTAATTTTCTAAAACCATTTTTTAAATCCTGTCTTTATAAACAGTGCCAGTACTGATTTCAGTGCTACTAGGAAGAGTTTAGCCTTCATGTTACCAAAGTCACATGGATCTTACCTCACAATAAAGAGAGTAGAACTTTGGTCTCCCCCATCCATGCCCACACACACTCCTTGACAGTTCATTGCTGCTGGAGCACCATCCTCTCCATTTGATGGGACAAGTGAGCAGCTGTTTCCCATCCCCTCTAGGAAGAGTTATCCTGGCTGTGGAAAATCAAGCCCCATTCAGTTTTATTAATTTATACATACATTGAGGAAATTCCATAATGGCTGCACCAATCTGCATTCCCACCAGCAGTGTATTAGGGTTCCCTTTTCTTCACATTTTACCAGCACTTGTCATTTGTTGATGATAGCCATTCTCACGTGTGAGGTGATACTTCATTATTGTTTTATTTTGTATCTGATGATCAATGACTTTGAGCATTTTTTAATACATCTCTTGGTCATCTGTATGTCCACTATTATAGAGAAGTGTCTATTTAGGTCCTTTGCCCATTTTTTTTTAATTGGATAGTTTGTGTTGCTTTTGTTAAGTTGTAAGAGTGCCCTATATATTTGTTATATTCAACCATTATCAGATTTATCATTGCCAAATATGTTCTCCCATGCAGTGGGCTTTCTTATTGTTTTGTTGATGGTTTCTTTTGTTGATGGTTTCTTTTACTTTGATGCAGTCCCATTTGTCTATTTTTTTCTTAATTCCCTTTGCCCTACGAACTGCATCTATACAAACACTCCTATGAGAGATGTCTGAGATTTTGCTGCTATGGTTTCTTCTAGAATTTTTGTGGTTTCATGACTCACATTTAAATCTTTTGTACATTTTGAGTTTATTCTTGTATATCGTATAAGTTGGTAGTCTAGCTTCATTTTTTTTTTTTTGCATGTATCTGTTCAATTTCCCAAACACTATTTGTTGAAGAGATTATCTTGACTTAATTGTATGTTCTTGTCTCCTTTGTCAAATATTAATTGACCATAATGGCTTGGGTTTATTTCTAGCATTTCTATTCTGTTCCATTGATCTATATGCCTGTTCTTGTGCCATTTCCAGGCTGTTTTGATTACAATGGCTTTGTAGTATAACTTGATATCTGGTATTGTGATCCCTTCAACTTTGTTCTTCTTTTTCAAGTTTGCTGTGACTATTTGGGATATTTTTTGGTTCCATATAAATTTTTTGAGTATTTGTTCTAGATCTTTGAAATATGCCCTTGGTATTTTAATGGAGGTTACATTGAGTCTATAGGTTGCTTTGGACATTTTAATAATGTTAATCTGACCAATCTATGAACATGATATATTCTTTCACTTGTTTATGTCTACCTCTTCCTTTTTTTTTTTTCAATGTCCTGTAGTTTTCTGAATATAAGTGTTAACCTACTTGGTTAAGTTTATTCCTAAGTATCTTAATTTTTTTCTTTTTGCAATGGTAAAGGGATTGTTTATTTAGTTTTTCTTTCTGAGAACTCATTGTTAATGTATAAAAATGTCATAGACTTCTGGGTATTAATTTTGTATTCTGCTACATTGCCTAATTCATTTATTAAATATAGTAGTTTTTTTTTGATGGAGTGTTTAAAATTTTCTATGTACAATATCATGTCATCTTCGAATAATGAGAATTTTACTTCTTCCTTTCCAATTTGAATGACTTTTATATTTTCTTGTCTGATCACTGTGGCTAGGACTTCTAGTACTATGTTGAATAAAAGTGTTAAAAGTGAACATCCCTGTCTTGTTCCTGTTCTTAGGGGAAAATGGTTTTAATTTCTGCCCCTTGGGTATGATGTTGGCTGTCAGTTTGTCATATATGGCCTTTACATGTTTGAAATATGCTCCCTCTATTTCCACTTTGCTGAGAGTTTTAATAAAAAATATAGGTGTGGATTTTGTTGAATGCTTTTTCTTTGTCTATTGATAAGATCATGTGACTTTTGTATTTTATTTATTTATGTGATGTATCACATTAATTGATTTGCAAAATATTGTATCAGCCTTGCATCCCCGGAATAAGTCCCACTTGGTCATAGTGTATGATCTTTTTAATAAATTGTTGGATCTGATATGCTAATATTGTGTGGAGGATTTTAGCATCTATGTTCACCAGAGTTACTGGCCTATAGTTCTCTTCTTTTTGTAGTGTCTTTCTCTGGTTTTGGAATTAGGATAATGCTGGCCTCATAAAAAGAGGTTGGGAGAGCTTTTTCCTTTTGAATTTTTTGCAATAGTTTGAGGAGTATATGTGTTAGTTCTTCTTTGAATGTTTGGTAAAACACTCCTGTGAAGCTGTCAGGACTAGGGCTTTTGTTTGCTAGAGGTTTTTTTTTTTGTTTTGTTTTTTAATTTTTTAATTTTATTACTGCTTTTATTTCATTAGTTGTTATTGGCCTATTACTGATTCTTCCTGATTCAGTTTTGGAAGATTGTCTTTTTTCTTAGATTTGTCTATTTTATTCACATTGTCTAGTTTGTTGGCATATAGTTGTCTATAGTGTTTTCTTACAAACCTTTGTATTTCTGTGGTATCAGTTACTTCATTGCTTACTTTTCTTTTTTTTGTAAATATTTTATTGTTATTTATTTATTTATTTATTTATTTATTTATTTATTTTATTGTCTAAAGTTTTACATATATCCCCCTTTTCTACAATTAACCCCCTCCCCATCCCTTCCAATCCTGGCAAGCCCCCACTGCCCCAGTATCTGTGTACATTGGTTATGCTAAAATGCATGCATACAAGTCCTTTGGTTGCTCTCGAACCTCCCTCCCCTACCATTTGACTACAGATCGATCTATTCTTATCCCACTTATGAGTGAGAACATGTGATATTTATCTTTCTCTGACTGGCAAGAAATGCTCTCCAGATCCATCCATGCTGTTGCAAATGGTAAAGGTTCCTTTTTAATAGCAGCATAATATTCTATTGTGTAGATGTACCACAGTTTTTTAATCTGTTCATCTGCTTATGGGCACTTACACTGTTTCCAAATTTTAGCTACTGTAAATTGTGCTGCTATGAACATGGTGTGTATATATCTTTTCTTATTTGTGTTTCTGTTTTCTTGGGATATAGTTCTAAAAGTGGGATTACTGGGACAAATGGGAGTTCCATTTTTAGTTTTTTGAGGAAACTCCATACTGTTCTCCACAGTGGCTGCACCAGTTTGCATTTCCACCAGCAGTACACAAGGATTCCTTTTTCTCCACATTCTCACCAGCACTTGTCATCTGTTGATTTGTTGATGATAGCCATTCTGACAGGAGACGGTATTTCATTGTCCTTTTGATTTGTATTCTTGGATAATTAGTGACTTTGAGCATGTTTTTATGTGTCTCTGGGCTTTCTGTATGTCCTCTTTTGAAAAGTGTCTATTTAGATCCATTGACCATTCTTTGATTGAATCGTTTATCTTCTTTTTGTTAAATTGTATGAGTTTGCTGTAAACTTTGGAGATTAAACCCTTAAAGGAAATATCATGGGCAAATATGTTCTCCCATGCAATAGGCTTTCTTGTTTCTTTGTTGATGGTTTCTTTTGCTCTGCAGAAACTTTTTATTTTGATGTAGTCCCATTTGTTTATTTTCCCCTTCTGGTATTCCCATAATGCAGATGTTGTTATGTTTCATGTTGTCCCAAAGCTTCCTTAAACTATCTTTCAGCTTTTTAATCCTTAATTCTTTTTTTCTATTTGCTGTTCTAATTGGATATTTATTTCTACTTTGTCTTCCAAATAGCTGATTCAATCCTCTGCTTCATCCAATTTACTTTTAATTCATTCCAGTGTGTTCTTGATGTCAAGATACATTAATCTTTAATTCTGTCTGCTTCTGGTTAATGGTTTCTATTTCCTTTTTCATGCTTCTATAGCTCCCACTAAGTTCCTTGTAATTTGCAGTAAGTTCCTTGGGTACCTTTATAACCATTACTTTGAAACTTATGTATGATAGGTTGCTTGCCTTCACTTCATTTAGTTCTTTTTCTGGAGATTCCTTCTTTTCTTTTATTTTGTATTTGTTTCTTTGTCTCCCCATTTTAGCTGTCTCTTTGTATTTTCTTCTATTTATCATACAAAACTGTTATGCCTCCCAGTCTTTGAGAAATGCCTTATGTAGAAAGTCTCTTAAGGGATCCAGTGGTGCAGAATCTTAGGTTCACCTGAGCTGGATACTCTAGGAATTCCCCTTGTGTGTGTTATTTGGGCTCTCATTATAATTGGGGCTTGATTGTGATGTCCCATTTTGCTGAAAGCCAATTCCAGCATGTCAGCAGGGTTGAATCATCTGGAAATGGCTGAGGGCATTTCCTCACACCTAAAAAATTTGCATAGATAATTGCTTGCTGCAGACAGCTGAGGACATTTCAATCTACATGTTATTGCTTTCTGCTGGCCAAACACCTGAACAGCCAAAGGCATTTTCCCTAAACCTGATAATTTGACAATGGATTCTGTGTACCAAAACCCTGGCCTTTGATATATATCAATATCTACTTTACCTTAGGACAATTTATGTTAATAAAAAGCAAGGGGTCTTGAAACAGTAGAGAACTTAGTTCCTTTAGCTAAGTCTCCTCTGGCTCCCCAAATGCCTTTCAAAATTATGTTTTGTCTCTGGACTCTCATTTAATTTATACACAGTGCTTCTCCAGATTCCTGAACCCTTCTAGATGCTGGATCAAGACCTCTGGCACCATTTGTGGGAGGGACCTCTTCTTTTACTTGCTATCAGTGAAATTCAACCCAAATGTTGTCATGTCAGCTGTTATTCAAGTGCTGATAGAATAGAATAAGATACAATAGAACTGAACTAAAATACCACAAAAATCAAGCTACTCAGTGCAACAGCAACAGGAAAGACTAAGAAGCAAAAAGAAGGGAAACCAAAGCAACAAAATAAAATAAAAAGAATACTAAAAGACACACAATCAAAGACTTAGAGGGGATATAAAGAAATTATGAGAAAGAAGATGAAAAAAATGACTATATAGAAGCAAAGAGGAAGCTAATAAAAAAAAAACTAGTATAGGAGCGGGGGGGGGGGGGGGCCCGGGGAGGGGGAAAGAAATAGAAAATAAATGAGCCCTGAGTGGTTTGACTCAGTGGATAGTGTCAGCCTGTGGACTGAAGGGTCCCAGGTTTGATTATGGTCAAGGGCATGTACAATACCTTGGCTGTGGGCACATCCCCAGTAGGGAGTGTGTAGGAGGCAGCTGATCAATGTTTCTCTTTCATCAATGTTCCTAACTTTCTATCTCTCTCCTTTCCTCTCTGTAAAAAATCAATAAAATATATTTAAAAAAATAAATGAAATAATAATATTGTATTTAAAGCATTCTATATAATAAATGGGTAATATGCAAATAGACCGAATGGAAGAACAACCAAACAACCAATCTAAGCATAATATGCTAATGATATGCTAAGGCTGCTCAAGCACTTGCTATGATGTGCACTTACCACCAGGGGACAGAGTTAATCAGTTGCTATGACTTGCACTGACCACCAGAGGGCAGATGCTCCAACCAGTAGATTAACTTGCTGCGGGGATTTGGCCAATCAGGACTGAGCAAGACAGGCCCTGGAGCCCTCCTGTGGTCCCTCCATGGCCCAATCATGCACTGGTGGAGGCCTTCAGTTTGGCCTGCACACTCGCAATCTGGGACCCCTTGGGGGATATCAGAGATACCCAGTCCTGCAGGCCACTCCCCTTGGGAGGGCACCAGACGCAGGGTGCATGTGCATGGTGGGCAAATGCTTCCATGGCAGCGTGAGCCTCTCCTGATTGGGACTGTTTGGGTGGGAGCCCACAGCAGGCACAGTGAGGCCAGGGTGAACAGGAGTGGCAGGTAGGAGCTGTAGGCTGAGTTGGACTGTGGGTTTCAGCGCGATCCCTGAAGGCCACCCAGAAGGACCTTACCCATGCACGAATTTGTGCACTGGGCCTCTAGCATTAATAGGTATATTACAATATAGATAGGAAAAGTAAATGGGAAAAACAATGAGAAAAAAAAAAGAAAAATTAAGAATAACAATAAAAATAGACAAAAGTAGAATAAAATAAAAGGAAAGAGAGAAATTAAAGATATGCAAGGAAAAAGAGAAGATCAAAAACAAGGGGGGAAAAACAAACCAACAACAAAAATCAAAAACAAAACATCCACTCCCTCCGCCAACCCCCCACACACCAAGAAACAAAACCACAGACACTCACTAAAAAACCTGTGTGTCAGTTATTTGTGGAGCTCCCTGGATTTTGCTCTGAAGTTGTTGAATCTGGCCCGTTGGTGTGTGTATCCTGGGCCTCCTGGGAGCTTCTCTGGTGCAGGTCAATTGAGTCACTGTCTCTTTCCGGCCCTGGGCAACCTGATTGAGGTCTGAGAGGTTGAAGGCCCTAGTAGTCCAGCTGGCAGGGACTCCTTAGCCCTGAGGCTGGGTCTGCCTTGAGTCTCACACCTGAATTATCTCTATTCTCCACTGTACTGCCTTCATCCACAGAGCTGGTCCTACAGATGTCAACTGCAGGCGCACAGGTCCTGCTGGTGTTCACTTAGCTACTGGGTCCCGGTGGTGTCTGTGGCAGGCAAGCACAGGGTCTGGGGTATGTCTTTGGGGACACATGCACATGGGACACAGATCAGGGTGCCCATGGGTTCAGGCCCAGGCACGGCTAGTCTGGGTGCCTAGCCATTGCCACTCTCTTTAGCCTCCTTCCAAGGAGGACCTTGTAAGCCTTTCATGGTGGCATGGTTTCTGAGCCAGAGCTGTGCCAGGGCCCGGAGAGTGCCTGTGGCTGTGGCAGGGGCTCTTTGGCCCAGGAGAGCCCAAACCACCTGCCCCCAAGACTCCTGCATGATTGGGCTGTCCCTTACATACACACACATACCTGCACATGTCCACACATTCGCCCTCTCCCTCTTTCACTCACACTCTATCTCCAGCGCCATTCCATAGGCTTTGTCCCTTTCTCTATGGAATTATCTTATGCATTTCTTCCTTTCCATGTTTTCAGTTTTACTTCTTTATGAACAGTTTCCATATTTGTCTAAGCTCTAGGTCACCTGGGTTATAAGGTGCCTACCTTGTGTCAACTCAAACACCCATACCTAATCACAGTATTAAAAAAATCATAAAATTGATATCTACCGTGGACCTTAGAAACTTGGTTTTGTAATTTTATTTTACGAATGAAAATCCTAAGGCCCAGAGGCATTACGTGACATAGATTTTCATTAAAAACTTACAGAAATTGGAGCATAAAATGTACATTTGCTCTCCCTCCTGTTCCTTTACTTAAATGATGATAAATTGTAACATTTATAAGAGGTGGATATTGGAACAACTTTGTGTTTTAACCCCATCTGGCAAATAGACAACAGGTGGGAACTAAAGATAAACTGTCTCCTCTGTGACCTCTTCCTTATCGGCTTCAAAATCATTCTGGTTGCTGAGACTCGAGAGCTCTGAGACTCCTCAATTCTCTCCAATTTTCATTACTCTCTCTTACCCCGCTCTTGCACCAATCCTCTGTTGAATGACTTTTGGCTTTCTTTCTGAAACATATTGGTGTCTTTTTCTCTATTGTCATCATCAAAGCTAAAGCTCAGATTCTGTTGCCTGGGCCATTGTAGTGGCCATCAAACAGATCTCCTTAACTTTAGGTTTCCACCCTTTCAATGTTTCTTCTGAATTGCAACAATTTTTTTAAAAAAATGTGGATCTTATCGTAACCTCTTGTAAAATGTTTATTAATTGTTCAAGGCAGAAAGATCGAAGTCCATATTTCTTGGATGGCATTTAAGTCTCCAGGATTGTAACTAGCCTTTATTTCTGACTTCATTTCTGAATACACCTTCCACTGCAGCCATTCCTGACTTGTCAGTTTTTCCCTTCAATCTAAGGTAACTTTTCCCTTACTTATTTTTGTGAAAGGTTTATCATTCATCCTTCAAGACCCCATACATTTACTACCTACTGTAGGAAGCTTTCCTGGTGTAAACCTTCCCTTTACTCCTACTAGTATGTCTTCAAATGTGTGCCATAATATTCTGATTGTTTGCTTTCCATTTTACTTAGTGGTATATGCCCATGTACCTTTCTCTTTACATGCAGAGATCATGTCTTTTTAATTTTGATATACTGCACCTACCTTCTCGTTCCCAACTTTTGCACATTCTAGATGTTCAGGAAAAAAATGTTCAGGTTGCATTGAGGATTCTGATTCTGCTGCAGAACTTTGGCAATGCAAAACTGAAAAACTGAATTGAAAACTGAAGTTAGAAGCCAGAGGGATTAGCCAGACATATTTAAGTAATAGTGAAATAGAACTACCCTTGAGGCTTGTTAAAACGGCATTATTCACTTATAATTTTTTTAGCTTCAATTTTTAAGTCTATTCATTTTGTAGTTTATTACAATTGATGCAACATTTAAAAAGTGAAACATTGTACTTAATGTTCCCAAAGGGTCTAGATTTTGAATGAAAATACATTTGTTACTTGAAATATTAACTTTGAGACATTTTTTGAGTATGAGTATTTAAAAAAAATATTTGAGTAGGAAAATATTTTATTTTTTTAAGAAACTATGTCAGTTGACTAAGATGTCACCTTGATGTGCACTATGCAATTGATTCCACAAGAGGGCAGCAAATGCTTCATGATTGCATTGGGAAATAGTGAAATGCTTTGAGATTATCCTTGGATTACAATTTTGATGCAAAATCAGACAGAATGCATTTGCCATTACTTAAAAAATCACACCCATATATTTGTTTGAATTTCTGACTAAGTGGAAATTAAGTCATATTATTAAGCTGTTAAGTTTTATAAAACAAATTGTGTCATGTGGCAGAATAATTTTCTTACCTTAGGTTTCAACTTCATTCCCCATTTTATTTCTTCATTTCCCATTTTATTTCACAACCAGCATGCAATAAGTGATTAACCACCATGCTAAGCAAGTAGTTAAGTCATTGTCCCTGCTGCAGAGAACCCTGTTTCATTTGATTAAAAGTCATTGTTTTAGTATTCCTATACCAGATACAATATGGGGTATGACTTGGTATAAGGGATACCAATATACAGCATGCATGGAATGTTTACAATGTGCACTGTGGCAACGGCTCTCTTCTAACTGCTTCACTTCTGTGATCTCACGACTCACAACAACTCTACCACGTAGGCATTAACATTCCCATTTTACAGGAGGGACATGGAGGCACAAAGAGGTCAAGGACCATGCCAAGCATCACACAATATGTAAGTGGTGGAGTCACCATTTGAACCCTGGCCGACACAATACACGCCCTCACTCTTCATCGCCATGCTGTATACTGTTTCCTACATAAACTCCATCCTCAAAAACCACTTGTGGAGACATGGGACTTCTTGGGGAAATAAGTTGCATCACAGGAATTAAATGTGTCCTCTTGAGATCTGTGGTGGAGTCTCAACAAAGGCACTTCTCTTTCGTACCTGGACTCTGAACAGTTAGACAAATAAAAGAGTTGGGACATGGGGCCAAAATGTCACCTTTATTACTGATATCACAATCACGGAACCCCCATGAAGGAAAGCCCAGGTTTAGGGTAAACCTCACCTTCACTCTCCTCCTACAGCTGGATCTCAGCATGGCAGAGTCCCTGGGGAGCAGTGAACCGAGTGCTCCCTATAAGCATCTCACTCCCAGAAGGAGGACGGGGGTTCTGAGCCAATCATGCTCAATCTGTTCCTCTCAGATTTACACTAGATAAATCAGTCCATCTCCTCTGAGCAGAGAGAAGCCAGTGATTACAGTTGGTGAGTTCATTTGGGGAGGAAGTAACAGAAGTGTGGAGATGTATACCACCCTAATATTTTCTAGCTCTTGCCAGCTATTTACTAAAAAAAAATTTTTTGAGAAATCCATTGTGATAGAATAATGGTCC
The DNA here is from genome assembly GCF_964339955.1 of Pipistrellus hanaki. Taxonomy (NCBI): domain Eukaryota; kingdom Metazoa; phylum Chordata; class Mammalia; order Chiroptera; family Vespertilionidae; genus Pipistrellus; species Pipistrellus hanaki. The sequence continues at coordinate 56,007,927 of NC_140504.1, forward strand.
CCCCAAAATGTCTGTATTTCAATCCTGGAATCTGTGAATGTTAGGTTATATGTTGTGTTGATATTCTCTCTCTCTCTCTCTCTCTCTCTCTCTCTCTCTCTCTCTCTCTCTCTCTCTCTCTCTCTCTTAAAAATCAATAAAAACATATCCTCAGGTGAGGATTTTAAAAAAGGTGGAAGAGGGATGTGGAAGAGTCAGAGATGGCACAGAGCTCCTTGTGTTAAATGTGGTGATTTGCCCTAGCCAGTCTGTCTCAGTGGATAGAGCATCTATCTGTGGACTGAAGGGTCCCAGATTCGATCCCGGTCAAGAGCACATGCCCAGGTTTGGGGCTCGATCCCCAGTAGGGGGTGTGCAGGATGTAGCCGATCAATGATTCTTTCTCATCATTGATGATTCTCTCTCTCTCTCCCTCTCCCTTCCTCTTTGAAATCAATAAAAACATATATATATATATATATATATATTTAAATGTGATTTGCCAAAAAAGTAAATGATTTAATTAATATTGATTTCATGTTTCTTTTTTAAAAAAACTATTTTTATTGATTTTTTTTTACAGAGAGGAAGGGACAGAGATAGAGAGTTAGAAATGTCAATGAGAGAGAAACACCGACCAGCTGCCTCTTGCACACCCTTTACTGGGGATGTGCCCGCAACCAATGTACATGCCCCTGACAGGAATCGGACCTGGGACCTTTCAGTCCGCAGACCAATGCTCTACCACTGAGCCAAACCGGTTTCGGCTGATTTCATGTTTCAATTACATAATTTTGAATATAGTGGCTTGTATAAAATATATCATTAAATTTAAAAATATGGTGACTAGCTTTCTAGGATTTTCTGCTTTGTGTATCTGCACCACTTTGGTCTAGATGTTCCTTTTCTCTCTCCAGCTCATTTTGATTGCATCCCCAGCACTTTCTCTCATTGTTTGGCCCTCTCCTGACACTCCTAACTCCATATCAACATCTCCTTCCTGGAGGACCTGACCTGGTAGAGAGGTTTGTTCTCAAAACCGTCAGAAGCTGGTTGATTGCTGCTTTGTTTTTCTTACTAAAGGGATATCAATGCCACATAAGATTATGGCTGTTAACGGTTTGCCAGCACCCATCTGTATTCAGTGGTTTGCAAGCATATCTTGTCATTCAATCTATACATATAAAAGGTTAAGTGTCCATCCGTCAGACCAGTAGCTATGATGTGCACTGACCACCAGGGGGCAAATGCTCAATGCAGGAGCTGTTGTGACACACACTGGCCATTTAAAAGTAAATGGCTCAAAAATAAATAGATAGATAAATAAATAAATAAATAAATGGCACCATGGAGTTGGTGCCAACAAACCAACACTCGACTTCCCCCAAGTGAGACATGGGCCCTGCCACCACCCCAGAACTATAGCCCACCAAATCACTGCCAAAGCTGCCGAGACCTCATGACTCAAAATGATTGCCCATAGCCCAGTTTACCTCAGAAATGGTCACTGTGGTAATGATGTCACAGAGCAACACCTGGTTTCCTCTTCCTAGCAATTAGTCTCCTTGGAGTTTCTTTAGCCAGGAACCAGGCTTTCTTGATAGCCAGGTGCAAAAATTTCACAATTTAACCAAATGTTTGTGAAGCATTTTCCCGTGCCTCATCTCATTTGATCCTCACAGAAATCCTGGAGTAGGTAGATAGGAGAATCCTATTTTATTTTTATTAGCCAGAAAGCAGAGATCTAGAAAGCTTAGAAACTAGATCCTACTGAAAAGAAGAAATGGTGGACCTTGAATATGACTTCAGGATTTCTCAGTGCGCAGAATATAGCCAAACACTGCTGCAGTTAAATATTTTACCTGTTGTTCTCCCTGTGTGATCTATAATAATAATCTGCTTTGTGTTGATATTTACTGCTGTGTTGCTGACAATTACCTAAAAGAGAAGTTGGGGTGCTTCACTGGGCTGGAAAAAGTTTAGTTACACCAGAAAACAGGTTTAATTAAGCAAGTTTATCTATATATTTATAAAAGGCTAAGTTGACTCACGCATGCATGATACATGTAAAGCTCTCACTGGTGCCAATTGCACGTGTGTGTTGTGATCTGTCACTGTCGATTGTGAATTTGGTTGACACTTCTGTTACAGAGAAAGGGTGAATAGTGGTATTAAAATATTTCTTCTAATTAATTTCCTTTCAAAGTGCACAAATTCATGCACCAGGACACTATTTTTTTTAATTATTATTTTTAAAAAATATATTTTATTGAGTTTTTACAGAGAGGAAGAGAGAGGGATAGAGAGCTAGAAACATCGATGAGAGAGAAACATTGACCAGCTGCCTCTTGCACACCCCCTACCGGGGATGTGCCCGCAACCAAAGTACATGCCCTTGACTGGAATCGAACTCAGGACCTTTCAGTCTGCAGGCTGATGCTCTATCCACTGAGCCAAACCGGTTTCGGCAGCCAGGACACTATTTTTTAAGTGAATGTTCTTCAATATATGTTTGACTTTGCTACCTGGTTGTTCCTATTTTTACATGAGGATTTGGGAAAACAGAAAAATTTGTGCTACCCCTGCCCTCATCTTCCTGAGATCTACGTGAAAATTCTTATCAACTGTACCTACAGTATTAATGTCATTATTTGGCCAGCATATTTCCACCACTTGCTGTCCCTAATGAGGTGATTTACAAGGGTACTCCAGCTTAATGATAGTATCCTTAAAAATGTCTTCAGATCATTTTTCTTATTGTATCAAGGCTATCTTCTGATCTCAATTTGATTTCTCTCTCAGAAGCAATTATGTTGATTAGCTGAGATGATGAGATATCCTTCCTTGTTCTATTTCTAATGATAAATTATTTGCACATGCAAGTTCATCCTTATTTTGGACCCACCACTTGTGCCAGGCACTGTGAGTGAGGTGCAGAGACCCAGAGAAGAATTAGCTGCAGACCCCACACTGAAAGAGCTTGTGGTCAAATACATTTGTGTGCTGGAATTATGGATTTGTCCTTACCTTGGATCATGTCAGATTCCTGAAAACCACCTCTGGTAAAGAGAAGGAATTATGATCTTCTATCAAAGACTTAGGAAAAAACTAGTAATATTTCTGGGAGGTAGAAACAGAAACTGCTACTGAGCCTCAAATTAATGTGGAGGATAAGATTTTGCTTTCAGCGATGAACTAAAAATATAGGTGGGAAGAGTTATTTAATGACCCAAGTTTTTCCTAAGAGGTAGCCAACTGCAGTAATTTTAATAGTCTGGTGAAAAAGGCCTCAGTAGCCCAACTGTGTCACTGGCCAACAGCTTCTGCAGGGAGCTATCCTCAGTGCAGGGTGTCAGTCTGTCTGCGCTCACTGCGTGGACACAGAGATGACACAGTGGACTCCCTGGGAGGCGGTAGACAGACCTTCTCAGGACATTGCTGCTTGTTGAAAGTGATTAAGGTGAACTTGCAGGCAGAGACGGTTTAGCAATCTTCAATTTCTTATACAACATGAAAATATTTAGTGTGTGAATTATATGATAGAGTATTTTCTATTGTTTAGATTTTAAATGTATCTTGGTGATATTATATATTTACTAGAGGCCTGGTGCACAAAATTTGTGGATGGGGGTGTGTGTCCCTCAGCCCAGCCTGCACTCTATCCAATCTGGGACCCCTAGAGGGATGTCTGACTGCCCATTAGGCCCGATCCCTTGCCAGCCTGATTGATGCCTAACTGGACCCGTGCCAGCCTCATTGCTCCTAACTGCCCTCCCCTGCAGGCCTGGTCCTCCCCAACTGCTCTCCCCTGCAGGCCTGGTTGCCCCCAACTTCCCTCCTCTGCCAGCCTGGTCACCCCTAACTGCCTTCCCCTGCAGGCTTGATCACCCACAACTGCCCTCCATTGCAGGCCTGCTCCCTTCCAACCTCCCTTCCCTGCTGGCCATCTTGTGGCAGCCATCTTGTGTCCACATGGGGGCAGCCATCTTGTGTGTTGGAGTTATGGTGAATTCGCATATTACTCTTTTATTAGATAGGATGTATATGTACAGGGTAGGGTAACAGTATGTTTACAGTTTTGAGTACATGAAAACAGAGTTTATTATTGTATTCTTTATTAATTATTGCATTATTTTCCATAGGAACAGCTGTAAACCTACTTTTGTCATACCCTGTATATGTATGCAATGGATTGAATGTATAGGTTCCTCCAAAATTCATATATTAAAATCCCAACTCCCAAGGTGATGGTATTTGGATGTGGGGGTCTTTAGGAGGATAAGAGAGGACACAATGAGGAGGCAGGCTCTCACCAGACACTGAATCTGCTGGCACTTTGATCTTGAACTTCCCAGCCTCCAGACCTGTGAGAAATACATTTCTGCTGTTTATAAGCCACCCAGATTATGGTGTTTTGTTCCAGAACCCTGAACAGACTGAGATAACATAGATATACAAAATCTTTTTGTAAGTGTGCTTGTGCTATAGATCACTTAGGTTAGTTATTCCCGGGAGGGCTGGAATTAGGGATAAACTATGTAGAAATAGTCCATGAATCGAACTAGAGCAATAAATGAAAGAATTCACAGTTTATGCAGCTATATTTGTATTTAAGTTGTCAATTTAGTGTGGCTATAACTTGGTCTTAAAACATAAACCTAACGAGTTGTGTAATCCTCACCTGGTACTATTCTTTGTATGCCCCATTGAAACAGTACACTTTTGTTTATTTGTTTGTTTGATTAGAAGGCCCTCCTTTTCTTTGCCTTTTTAGTCCCAGAAACATGCTAAGTTGACATTTTCAGAGAAAGTTTATCATGTCTCCAAGATCCTTCTCTCAGGGTTTCAATAAAATTTAGTTTTTTATTGTTACAAATATTTGAACATACAAACTCTGAAGATTAACATAGATGAACTGAATTTCATGTTGTAATCAATGAAACTTATGGTGATATCAATTAATCTGAAATAGTTAAGGATGAACATAATTACTATTGCACATCACAAAATTTAAAGTATTGAATTTTGGCACAGTGTTTAACTATTGAAGGATAATATAGATATAATTCCATAAAAACATCTACACTATTAAGAGAAATACATGTAAATTGACTGTCTTCTGCTACACCCAGCAGCCAATTAGGAGCAAGTATGCAAATTAACCCAATAAAGATGGTTGTGGCCTTGGAGCTGGAGTGAGCAGGAGGCTTGGGTTGCCCCTGATAATGGAGGAAGCCAAGCTTCCCGCCCGCCCTGGCTGCAACTCAAGGAGTGGCTGAGAGCCTGGGTTGCCGGGGGTGTGGCCAGCCTGATAACAGCCATCAGCCCCTCACCCAGGCTGGCCAGGCACCTTAGCAGGACTCCCCACCCTGAAGGGGCTGTGGCCAGCCTGAAAATAGCCCTCAGCCCCTTCCTCTAGGCTGGCCACGCCACAATGGAGTAAGAGTCCCCACTGGGGGGTGTGTGACAAGCCTGCAAATAGCCATCAGCCCCTCACCCAGGCTGGCCAGGCACTCTAGAGGGAATCCCCACCCTAAAGGGTGTGTGGCCAGCTTGAAAACAGCCCTCAGCCCCTCACCTAGGCTGGCCACACCCCCCCAGTGGGGACTCTCACCCCATCGGGGCGTGGTTGGCCTGCAAACCACCACAGGCCTTTCACCCAGGCCGCCTCACGCTCCAAAGGGAATCCTCACCTGGATCAGAACAAACCAGCCAGCCCCCCGGCCCCCCATGCACCAGGCCTCTAACTATACTAATAAAAGGGTAATATGCTAATTAGATTGGGAGACGTACTAGGAGACCTTCCGGATGTTCTTCTGGACAAAGCCATGGTGGCAGGACCAAGGTAGAGGTGGTTAGAGGCCAGGATGGGATGGCAGTTGTGGGTGTCAGGCCAGTGATGGGGGGCTATTGGGGGTAATCAGACTTGCATAGGGGGCAGTTGGGGGTGAGCAGGCCATCAGTGGGGGTCAGTTGGGGGTTATCAGGACAGCGGGGGAGGCAGTTTGAAGTGAGCAGGCCAGCAGGGGGGCATTTGGGAGTGAGCAGGTCAGCAGGCAGAGTGGTTAGGGGCAATCAGGTAGGCAGGCAGGTGAGTGGTTAGGATCCAGCAGTCCCGGATGGTGAGAGGGATGTCTGACTGCTGGTTTAGGCCAATTTCCTGTAAACCAGCAGTAGGACATCCTTTGAGGGATCCCAGATTGGAGAGGGTGCAGGTCGGGCTGAGGGACGCCCCTTCCCCCCATGCATGAATTTTGTGCACAGGCCACTAGTATTAATTATAAGGATTCTATTGGAGATATAATTTAGTAGATTACAAATTATCTATATGTATGAAGAGGCAATATGCAAATTATCTAGGATGCTGTAATATCACTCAGGAGGAGGCTGTGTGTGCAGCTGGGTAGGAGGGGACTGCGTGCGCAGTGAGGCAAGCCACAGATGGTACAGGCCCGGATATAAAAGAGCCCGCCAGCCACCGTGGCTATAGGGAGGCCCAGAGAGAGGAGGGTCTGCCAGCTGTGGCGTGCTGGCAGTCCTGCCTCTGCAGGTGAGCTGCAGAGGAAACACCTTTTTGACCACTCATTGGCTAAGCTCCCTGTACGCCACTCACAGTGTTCTTGGTAACTTGGGTAATAAGAATCCAAGAAGTGATCTAGGGTTTTTCCGCCTCTCTCCTGGAGGAAAAAATGAAGGTCTGCTGCTGGAGGGGCTAAGAAATATCAAATCCTGCCCTAGCCGGTTTGGCTCAGTGGATAGAGCCTTGGCCTGTGGACCACAGGGTCCAGGTTCGATTCTGATCAGGGCATGTACCTAAATTGCAGGCTCTTCCCTGGCCAGGGCAGAGGTCAGGGTTCATGCAGGAGGCAACCAATTGAAGTGTCCCTCTCACATTGATGTTTCTGTCTTTCTCTCTCTCTTCCACGCTGTCTAAAAATCAATGGAAAAATATTCTCAGGTGAGGAAAAGAAAGAAAGAGAGAGAGAGAGAGAGAGAGAGAGAGAGAGAGAGAGAGAGAGAGAGAGAGAGAGAGAGAATGTCATACCCTATGAAAAAGACATCTTTAAAATGACTGAAAAAAGTTTGTCATTTTTTCATAGCGAAGGGACTGGACTCCGTGTTGATGAAAATACTCTGGAGGCTGTGGTGGCCAGCAGTGGCAACAGCCATGGGGTGATCGTGGTGGCGCCTTCCTCTGATCAGCCCGGTTGCCTCTCATAGAGGGATCCTGGACTGTGAGAGGGGGCAGGCTGGGCTTAGGGACCCCCCTCCAGTGCACAAGTTTTCGTGCACTGGGCCTCTAGTTTTCTACATAAGTACTCATGGAAGAAATTTCTGTCTGTTCTTGGAACCCGGAATTGTTACGCAGCTCCTAAGCTTTTGTTTACTTCTTAAGGACCTTATGTTTTATAACTGATCATGTTTCTCTTTGCAGTGCCTGCCAGGAAGCTCAGAGCTAAATGTATGGCTGACCCATAGTAAGTTTGGAGGATACGACAGCATCCATTATCTGTCCCTTCACCTCGCTTTTACTCTGCCATTATTTCTTACCTATTAAGCTTTTGTCATAACTTGTTTTTATTTTATGTTTTGATAAGCCTCTAAATTTTAATTAAGAACTTTGAATAAAGTGAGTAGCTCATATAAATAATTACAAGTGATAAGGCATTTACATAGTCAAACTCATTAGTTCTGGGCTGGTGCTGCCTGTGTGCCCACGGGATGAAGCAGGAAGTTGCCCTGAACTCTGTCCATCTCAGGTCTCAGGACCCATTATGTAGGAGTAGGTGGGAGGCCAGGTTTCACCATCTCTTTCCTTGGAGCCAGCGCATCTCAGGTGTTCCGGGGATGGTGACTGCATAATCTCTCATTTTTCTTCCCTATTCTCCATTTTCAGTGCTCGCTTCACAGTACAAACAAAAAGTGCATTAGAAAGGGAGGCTTCTTGCCCCCAAATACCTTCTTTTTCTGCGTAAAATCCCACCAGACCTAGAATTATTGGGCCAAGAAACCAATGCCTATGGAAGGACTAAGAATTGGGTCCTACTTCCTTCCACAAGTAGTACCGTATTTTCCGGCGTATAAGACGACTTTTGAAACGAAAAAAAAGCCTGCTCAGATTGGCCAGAGTCAGAGAGGTGGTCTATTAAAAAAAGAACTTGTGTTGCCTCGGAAGTGGGAGGTAGTCTTATACAGCAAATATAGGCCTAAACCTATGTTTTAACTGTAAAATTAGGGGGTCGTCTTATATGCCGGAAAATATGGTAGGTGCAGATAAGGAATCGCATCTATAAAACTGAAGGGGACATGAGAGAGCCCAAACTCCTCTCTTTTTAGAAACAAAGAAATTGAGGCTCCCTGAGCTAACGCGATTCACTCAAAGGCATGCAGTTTATAAATGTTACAAACCAGGACTAGAACTCCTGGCTCCACACCCAGGGAATGTCATAAAGTTGATTTTAAAGGACATGTATGGCATGGTACAGTTCATTATACATATTTAGTCCATCACATGTATAAACTCCTCCACCTTTGAAGTTGGCAGGCAGCAGCAGCTCCTGGGGACTCAGTGTTCACCCAGGTATTACAGTCATGACCATGAGAACAGAGATCATGCAGAACACAAAGAGACAGACTGGGAGACAGGATACAGAAGAGCAAGTAGCACAATTCAATGAAATAATGGGCAAAGTTCCTAAATACACAGTTCCCAAAGTCCTCTAAGAGGACTAAGAGACATAGGAAAGAGTGCTTAAAGTCACTGATCATCAGAGAGATACAAATTAAAACAACAATGAGGGATCCCCTCACACCTACCAGAATTGATACCATCTGTCAATCAACAAACAAGTGCTGGAGAGGATGTGGACAAAAGGGAACCCTAGTATATTGCTGGTGGGAATGCAGGCTGGTGCAGCCACTATGGAAAACAGAATGGTGTTTCCTCAAAAAACTAAAAATGGGATCTCACTTCTGGGGATATAACCTAAGAATCCCAAAACACCAACCAGAAAGAATATACTATGCACCCCTATGTTCATAGCAGCGCTATTTACAGTAGCTAAGATCTAGAAACAGCCCAAGTGCCCAATAGTAGATGAGCTGTGGTACATTTATACCATGGAATACTATGCAGCAGCAAAAACAGATGAATCTCTTACCCCATGAGATAGCATAAAGGGACCTGGAAGCCAGTCAGAGAAAGATAAGTATCTCCTGATCTCACTCATATGTGGAATCTAATGAACAAAAAAACCTGATGAATAAAATAGATCCAGAGACATAGAGGCATGGAACAGACTAATGAATCTTAGAAGGAAGAGGGGTGGGTGAGAAGAGATTTATGCAAGAAGTTGTATGTGTACATGCATAACCCATGGACACAGATAATAATGTGACGAAGGCCTGGGGGTGGCAGCGTTGGGGTGGATGGGTCAATGGGGGAAAAAAGAGGACATCTGTAATACTTTCAACAATGAAGATAAGTTATTTTTAAATAAAATTAAGGGAAAATATGCAAAGGGTAAGATTTTGAAGAAAAGCAGAAATAGATGTAAAAGATAGAGACAAAAACAGAAAAGAAACAGAAAAATAACAGAAATGAGCAAAAATAAAACAAACAATGGGACTATGGGGGTGAAAAGTGAGTAGGAAAGAGATAAGAAGGAATGTGACACAAGAGAGATGAGGAATGCCCCAGGCGCAGTCAAATGCTCAAGGATGTAGGTAGCAGGTGGAAGCACACATTGAGGACTTGTATTCGTGATGTATTCATTTGTAAGATGTCGAGAGGCACCAATGTATTGCCCTCAAATGAAAATTAATACTACTTTTAAAAAAAGTAAAACCAACAAATAAAAGCCAAAAGTTTCATGGGTAAAATTTTAGTAGGAGAAAATTTATTAATATAGGAGTAGATTTTTTTTTTTTTTGTCTGCACGGAATTAGTTACACTGGGTTAAAAAAACAACTGTCACCCCAGGTATAGCCTATTTTTCTTTAAAGATGCGAATTAAGCAGGGGATCTCAATTGTTACTTAGGAAAGTTGCAATTAGCTGCTGTGAGACCATGCTCTTTGGTTCTCGCTTTGTTTCACAGTGGCTTTAATTAAAGGCCCAGTGATGTGGGAAATTCACATTAATTATTCATCTGCAAACATTTACATAGGCTTCCCTGTTCCCCTTCAATAAATTATCAACTTCACATATACATAATTTAATGAAACGAGTAAAAATAGCCCATCTCCAGCTTCGGCCCCGCCTCTCCGGGCTTTGTCTCTTCAGTGCTCTTTGTGACTGGAGAAGACGTCCCGCTGTTATTAAGAAAGAAGAGAAGAAAGTGCGGCGGCTGAAACTGTGTAGATGGTGTTTACTTTTCCCCCACATGATCATACTGATTAGTGTAAAGCTGTGGTTTGCAAATGTCCTTAATTTTTTTTTTTTTTTTTTTTTTATCAAGATGAGAGGTACCAGAGAATTGTGCCATTATTAAAAGCCAATATGACATTGGAATATATTAATAGAAGCATAATGTTCAAGAATAGAGCAGCAGCAAAAAGAAAAAAGAGAATAAAGCAGCAGTTTCTTCTATAATCCTCAGAGCGTGAAGAACCAAAGCTTTAGCTACGAAGCTTGGAAAAACCATAAAAAGGGAAATGTCTAGGGGTTACAGCTGAAAGATAAGAATGAGCACAGTGAGCCTACTGTAAAATTAGAAATGCAGTTTAAGGAAAATGCCATTCTAGAAGGCAGAGGCACAATTTGATAAGTATTTACTTAGTAGGTCTGCAATGTGGCCTAACTCTTAAAGGTACATTGGCAAGCAGTTAAATGTAAGAATTCTTAAAGGGTGGGAAAACCTAGACTTTGAAGCCAGCTGGACCTGAATTGAAATCTCAACTCTGAGTTTTAGACACTTGAACTTTTAAAGGCCAATTAATTTTGTTAGGCAATGTCTTAGCCCAGTATCATTTGATTACAAGTCATAGAAACCAATTCAAACCAGATTAAGCATGGCAGGTTTGCTATAAAGTAGGGGTGTCGAACTCAATCAGAGAAGGGGCCAAAATCTAAAATCCAGCCTAAATCGCGGGCCGAATGGTTTACTGAACAGTCATAAACTGACAATGTCATAAACTGACAGCGGAGTGCAGTGATGACAGCGCGGTGCGGGCCACATTGCAAGGCCTGGCGGGCTGGATTTGGCCCGCGGGCCTTGTGTTTGACACATGTGCTATAAAGAAACAAAGGAGTCTCAGGGAACATATACAAAAATAGATCTGAGCTTTATGGAAATTGGAAAGTTTTCAGATTTTTCTTTTTCTGCATGTTCTCCTTGAGAGTCTTATTTAAGACTAGAGGCCCGATGCACGAATGAAGACTTATGCAAGAATGGCCCTTCGTTCTTGATAGATCCTCCCTTCCTCCAGTTGATGGACAGACATAAACCCCACCTGTGGCGAGACATTCCTGAGCTCTGAACCACCAATCAGCACCTGCCAAAAACCCTAAGCCCCCGATTCCTAAGTCTCTAGGTCCCTAATCACCAATCAGCATGTGCTGAGTGCCCTAAGCCCCGCCCCCTATCCTTAAAAGTGCTTGTACCCCCGGTGCTCACTCTCTTCCGCCCCTCTCTGTGAAAGCAGCCGGCAGGGGTACCCTTCCCTCCAATAAAGCCTGTGTGTGTCTTGCCATCACGATCTCCGTCTACCTTCTTATTTAATCTATTCCCCTGGCTGCTGGCACTGCCTTCGCTCTGGATGGAACTGCCTTTCTGCCTTCCCACGCTGCCTAGAGGTCTGGGATGTCTGTGGTGGTTCGGAACACCTGCATCATCACCATGGCAACGATGTAAGCATCCTGTGCTCAGTGCCTGTGTACCCAAATTATCCCACCAGCTTTGATGTGTTAATTTGCATACTTGCTCCCAATTGGCTGGTGGGCATTGCAAAGGTATGGTCAATTAGCATGTTACTCTTTATTAGGTAGATTCCTGTGAAAGATTTGTATTTTCTGAAGAAATTAAAGAGGACCTGAAGAAATGGATTGATGTCCCACGTTTGTGTATTAAAAAACTTAATATTGTTAAGATGGCCATGCTCCCCAAATGGATCTATAGGTTCTACACAGTCCCTATAGAAATTCCAGCTGAATTCACCTGTCTTCTGGGAACTTATTTCATAAGGCCCAGCTCACATTGTTACCTCCTCTCCATGACTTCCCTGACTCTCCAAATTCTTGACAATGTAATTGTAATTGGTTGTGTTTTCTTAGGCTCTTTAGACATCTGTGGTAGCGGTTTTCTCATGGTTTAAAGGCATCCCCAGGAGACCATGAGTATTGGCTATTTCCTTGTGACTTGGGTCTAAACTCCAAATACAGTGCAAAACGCCAACACTCCAAAGCAAAAAACAACAAATGCCACACCCCAAAATGCATGTATATTCTAAAGATACTAGTAGATACTTGGATGCTATCTACACTTCATATCTAAGATATGATTCTTAGCTGTCCAGGTAGACACCTGGTACAGTTTAAAAATGAAAAAAAAAATTAAATAATCTTGAAGTACTTACATATATTTTTGTTCAAGGTGCTTTATATGAAAATACTTCCAGTATTCATGCCAGGCTTAAATGAGATAATGCAAAGTGCCTAACACCTAGTAGGGACTCAACAATTGTTCTTCCTCCTACCCAATGCCTTCTCTTCCAGAGTTGTCTCAGACCTCAGTGAATCATTGCTTCATGGTATTTCAAAGCTGGGAAGAAATAGATCTTCATTTTCATTGCCATGACGACAGAATCAGAGAAGTGAAAAATTGCCTCCCGAAACAGTGCGCAATCGTTAACAAAGTCTCACCTTTTTAATTAGTAGCAAGTATGTGATTTTCTTCCTTCTCTTTCCCCTTTTGCTTTATCTAGTTTCCCTAATCCTATTTATTTACTCTGAAAGAACCAAAAGAAGTAGGTTATTGATTTTCTACAAACTGAGAAAATGTTAACAATTATATCCAATACTTACCTTGCAATTGCTGCCTGCAGAATACCATTGAAGGTACGTGGGTGTTGTTATCTGAAAGTTAGATAATAATCAGTACCCATATTTCCAGATGTCTTTAAGCTATAGTTATATTTTATTCACAAAATCTCAAAAATCTTTCTTTCACCCTCTAAATTGGATTATTTCCAAATAAAATCTTTCTACTCTTTGTTTTGAAATGCCTCACTTTTTCATTTCCATGGTAATAGATTTCATTTCTTCATCATTTTTTGTGGGCTTAATTACCAACCCAATCTACTAAAACTCAAGGATCTTCTCTCTCACAAAAGATTGAGAAAGTAATCATTGTCACTAATATATTTTTATATGCTTTAATTAATAAGGATCCCATTATGACCTCTTCATTATGATAAACAAACTGTGGTCTTTTTATCACATGTTAAGAGTACAAAGCTATTTTAAAATAATATGTTCTGCTTAAAACATATTTTTAAAATGTTGCTTTAAAAGCCTGACTTTTTAAATTAAAAAAATTTTTTTCTTTTAATCCTCACCCAAGGATATTTTTTTTCATTGATTTTCAAAGAGTGGAAAGGAGGGAGGAGCAGGAGAGAGAGAGAAAAACATTGATTGGCTGTCTCCTGCATGTCCCACTACTGGGGCTGAGGAACAAACCTTCAATCGAGGTACCTATCCTTTCCTAGGAATCAAATCCCAGACTCCTTTGGTCCATGGGCTGACACACTAACCACTGAGCTAACTGGCCAGGGCAAAAGGCTGACTTTTCTTTGAATGTTCTGAGTTGACTAGAGGCCTGGTGCATAAAATTTGTGATCTGGTATGGCCCTAGGCCTGACTAGTGATCAGGGCTGATTGAGGCCTTCTGACTGCTAGCTGGGACCTTCCTTCATTCCACGCAACCCCTTGGTGGTTAGCGCATGCCATAGCGAGTGCTTGAACTCCCACCCAGTCTCCTGAATTCCTAAGGGGACACTTTGCATATTAGCCTTATATATATATATATATATATATATATATATATATATATATATATATATATATATATATATATTTGAAAGAGAGGAAGGGAGAGTGAGAGAGAGAGAGAAGCATCAGTGAGAGAGAAACATTGATTGACTTCTTCCTGCACATCCCTTACAGATGGAGCCCACAGATTGGACATGTGCCCTGACTGGAAATCGAATCAGCAGCCTTTAGGTGCACAAGATGATGGCCAACCAACTGAGCCACACAGGCCTGAGCAAAAGCCTGGTTCCTTAAAAGCAGTTTAGCAGAAATGTGTAACCAGAGTCAGGCTTCAGGACCAGTAAAGAAGTTATTTATTAAAAATCTCTTCCTTGACAGAAGAAAGGCATAACAGGGGAACACAGTGCCAGTAACATTGTTTCTTTCTCATGATACAAGATCACTGCAGGTATGGAGGTCATGCTTCTTACATGCAAATATGAAACAGCAGAACTCTCTTTGGGATTTTGAGAAGTTTTTGGAGCAGAAAATAACCTTCCTCTTATGCAATTATAGAGAGGGATCTATTAGATAAGAGGGAACAAAACGGGGGAGGCAATGATAAGATATGTAGACAGATAATAATTTAAATATATTTTTAAATTGAATTTTTACAGAGAGGGATAGAGAGCTAGAAACGTCGATGAGAGAGAAACAGCAACCAGCTGCCTCTTGCACACCTCCTACTGGGGATGTGCCCGCAACCAATGTACATGCCCTTAACTGGAATCGAACCCGGGACCCTTCAGTCCACAGACCGACGCTCTACCACTGAGCCAAACCGATTTCAGCTAGACAGATAATAATTTAATAAAAATAAATGAATAAATAAATAAATAAACTCAAAGAGAGAGAGAGAGAGAGAGAGAGAGAGAGAGAGAGAGAGAGAGAGAGAGAAGCAAAAGGAAGTGCTAAGAATGAAACTATAGCAAAGATTGGGGTTGCCCACCTAATATGCATTCTCCTCTTTTTCCTTACTAAGGGAAGGCCTGTTTTCTCGGAGGCAGCATTCAGGTTAACAAATATTACATTTACTAGTATTCCTTATAGATAGAAGTGGACAAGTGATATAATTTGGGCCAATGTTGTACAAATGGAAGTTTAAGGTTAAAGTTTAAGTTTAAGTTTCTGGGGATACTTCTTAAAAGTGAGTGATCCATGGCTGGAGTGCCTTTTCTGCTCTGTGGACTTCTTCCTTTTTCCTGCATGACGCATGAACAGTATAATAGACTAGAGGTCTGGTGCACAAAATTCAAATTTGTGCCTAGGCGGGGGGGGGGGGGGGGGGGGGTTTGTGTGTCCCTCAGTCCAGCCTGCATCCTCTCCAATCTGGAACCCCTAAAGAGATGTCCAACTGCCCATCCATTTAGGTCCGATCCTACTGGACATCCCTCTCACAATCCAGGACTGCTGGCTCCCAACCGCTTGCCTACCTACCTGCCTGATTGCCCCTAACTGCTTCTGCCTGCCAGTCTGATCATCCCCTATCCACTCCCCTGCCAGCCTGATTGATGCCTAACTACTCCCTTGCTGGCCCGATTACCCCTAACTATCCTCCCCTGCAGGCCTGGTCACTCCTAACTGCCCTCCCCTGCAGGCGTGGTTGCTCCCAGCTGCCTCTCCTGCAGGCCTGGTCACCCCTAACTGCCCTCCCCTGCAGGCCTGGTCACCCCTAACTGCCCTTTCCTGCCAGCCATCTTGTGTCCACATGGGGATGGCCATCTTGTGGGTTGGAGTGAAGGTCAATTTGCATATTACTCATTTATTAGATAGGATGGGGTTCCCTTTACCTTGCACATGTGAGAGAAAGCCCTGAAAATCACAGCACCTCAACTCAAACCTCAATCTTGTCATAGTTTCTTCAATGAGGTCAGTGTTGCTTGAGATTGGCTGCGTATCAGAACACCGGAGGATATCACAAAAATGAAGTGTTGGGATGTACACTAAGGTAGCATATAGTAGGAGATAGAAGGTAATTCCTGCTACAAAACACAGACAAGTTTCACATACAGTATTTCTAAAGGTATGAGAGGGCTGTGAAAGCAAGTTTAGGATATCGAAATTCCAGAGAGAGCAGCATCCCCAGGGAGGTGGGTGAACAAGAGCCACTTCTCTCTCTGCCTGGGGTCACTTGGTGATTCTGGGCTCGGGGCCGCTGCTGGAGGACTCTGCTGGAGAAAGAGAAATGCATAATGTTCCCTGTGGCCCTGCGGGGCTGGAGGGGTGAAAGGAAATTGTCCTGTCTGGTTTCCCCACAGGTCTTTGGCCAGGCTCGGTGTAGTGCAGGAGGCTAAGGAGCCAGGTTGAAGGCTTCTAAAAAGCAAGTGAAATCCTCCATGGCGAGGAGAAGAACCAAGATGGCGGCATAGGGCAGATACCCGAATGCAGCCTACCACAACAAGTTTGAATTTAGAACTGAAAAACAGGGGAAACATCACCCTGAAGCGCTGGACGGCTGGCTGAGGGGAGGCTCTACCATCTGGGAAGGAGAGAGAAGGCATGCTGAACCTCAGGAACTGTGAAGGTACGGAAAACTGTGCGCGCGAAAAAGCGGCCGCAGAGTTCGCTGCCGGCTTGCTTGCGGAGAACAGAGAGGGTGGGCAGAGATTGCTACCGGCTTAGTCCCTGAGTGGAGAGGGCAGACAGCTAATGCACAGCTGGCTTTCTTGTTCAGGAGGAAAACAGAAACACCCTATTGCGCTGATAGACGGCCCCAGACAGGGAGAGGCCAGACTGTCGGGCAGTAGGCGGGGATCTCTCAGAGCCAGCGACCATTACTGCGGGACTCAGAAACCAGACCCTCGTAGGGAGGGGCTGAATAAAACTTGTCTGCACCACCCGAGACTATGCCCCATCCAAGCAGAGCACAGAGGCCCTTCCAGTGTCTAGCTTCCTCGTTCGCTGCCAATAGGACTCTCCTAGGGTGGGGCAGACAGGAATCTAAAGCTTGTCTGCGCCTATACCAAAGAGGTGCACTTGCCTGCAACCAATTGTGTGAGATTCAACAAAGCTTGTCTGTGCCACCCCGAGACTCTGCCCATCCAAGTGGAATACAGAAACCCTCCTACCTGAGACACTTCTGATCCTCATAGCCAATTGGCTTGGAGATCAACACTTCCCAGTGATACCAACAACAAGCAAGGCTTAACAACAAGACTGCACACACATCCCACAAAGGGCTACACCAAGACTGTGCACCTCAGATAACTGGGAGGCTGACTCACTGAACCATATAGGACACCTTAGCACTCAAAGCCACCCTACCAACTCAGGGAAGCTGTGAAAATGCTAAGACAAGGAAATAGATCACAAACAAAAGAAATGGAGGAAAAGAAGAGACTGGATATAGAGTTCAAAACCACGCTTATAAGGTTTTTCAAGAATTTCCTAGAAAAGGTTGATAAGACCTATGAGGAGATGAAAGGGATCAACAAGAACTAATAAGGGATCAACAAGAAATAATAAGGGATCAACAAGAAATAAAGAATACATTGTCTGAAATAAAAAATATTATACAGAGTCCTAAAAACAGAATGGAAGATCGCAAGAATCAAGTCAAAGATTTGGAACATAAAGAGCCAGAAGACACTTTTCCGCAGAAGCAAGAAGGCAAGAGAATCCAGAAAATTGAAGATAATGTAAGAAACTTCTGGGACAACTTCAAGCGAACCAACATCAGAATTATGGGGGTCCCAGAAGATGAGAGAGAGCAAGCTATCGAAAACATACTGAAAGAAATAGTGACAGAAAACTTCCCCCACCTGGTGAAAGAATTAGACTTACAAGTCCAGGAAGTGCACAGAACTCCAAACAAAAGGAATCCAAAGAGGACCACACCAAGACAAATCATAATTAAAATCCCAAGAGCAAAAGACAAAGAGAGAATATTAAAAGCAGCAAGAGAAAAGCAGGTAGTTACCTATAAAGGAGCACCCATACGATTGTCAGCTGATTTCTCAACAGAAACCATGCAGGCCAGACGGGAATGGCAAGAAATATTCAAGGTGATGAATAATAAGAACCTACAGCCAAAGATAATCTACCCAGCAAAGGTATCACTCAGAATTGAAGGCCAGATAAAGAGCTTCACTAATAAAAAAAAGCTAAAGGAGTTCATCACCACCAAACCAGAATTATATGAACTGCTGAAGGGGGTTCTTTCGGAAGAGAAAGTAAATAAAGATAAAAATTATGAACAACAAATACGTAACTATCAACAAGTGAATCTAAAAACTAAGGAGATTAAAAAAAAAATCTGATGAACAATATTAACAGTTGAGTATAATAGAATCAGAGGTATGGAAGGGGAGTGAACTGACGATTCTTGGGGAAAAGGGGAGAGGGAGATGTGGGAAAAGACTGAACATAAACTGTGCACCTATGGATGAGGACAATGAGGGGTGGGGAAAGGGCAGAGGGTGGGGTGGGAACCTGGTGGAGGAGAGCAATGGAGGGCGGCGGGGGGGGGGGAAGGAACATTTGTAATAATATGAACAATAAAAATTTATTAAAAAAAAAAAAGAAATCCTCCATGGCTGCATCTTAAGAAACAAAGACCCGCCAACAAAGGGGACGTGCCTCCCTCTGACACACAGCTGCTCTCCCCTTCAAGACACTTGCCAAACTTTAACATGTAGGGGTAGGACACTGAAGAACTGGGCTGAGAACTTTGAAAGACTAGAGCTGGGTTTCCCGACATTTTGTCAGAGCAGAAGAGGTAGAAATTGACCTGGTTGTCAAGAGCCTGAGGAAAAGAGGTGAACCAAGGTAGACTTGTCTTCTCAATGCTGGAACTCAGCGCAACCCAGTTAGTGCTTAATTATTTTGAGGTTATCAGCCTCCCATACTATATGCTAGCAGAGGACAAGAAAAATCTCTCTCCAATGAATGATAACATTATTTGGAGACGTTGTATTTTTTTAAAATAGAGTTTGGCATACAATAAAAATCTATTAGACATACAACGAGGCAAGACAAATAAAACCTATAATTAAGGGAGAAAGCATACAATTGAGTAGGGCCACAGTTGCTCCAGATATTGAAGTCTATAGACAAAGAATTTAAAATAACTGTGATTAATGTGTAAAAGAAAATAAAGAAAAATGACCAAATAGAATAGGTGAAATTATGGAAAAAATCTCACCAGAGAATTGGAATCGATAAAAAAAAGTGAAATGGACAATTACAGCTATAAAAACAAAACAAAACAAAACACACTATTTGAAATTAAGAACTCAATAGATGGGTTCCATGAGGTTGGACACAGCCGGACACAGACTTAATAAACTGGAAGACAATTCAGGAGAACATATCCAAGTTCAAGCATATAGAGACATAATGATAGAAAGAACAAAAACAGAGTCTAACAAATGTGTAAGTAATCCACCTCTTGGAAAAACAAAGCCTTGATTTGTAGGAGATAGAACCGATTGCCAGGGTGTCAATACTGCCACCATGGCTGATTTCAAGCTACCAATGATTTAATTGTCATTATCACAAAATACTTGGATATTTAACAATTGACTCTGGCAAGTGGGTGCAAGCTGTCTCCAGCACACCCTTCATGTGAATCCTATTCAGAAGGTCTAGAATATGTCATTTAGACACCCTGAAAGAGAGAAGAGAAGAGAAAATATTTGATATTACAGATGAGAATATTCCAAACTTTAAAAATAAATCAAGCCGTGATATAAAGAATTTAGAAACTACAAGTATGTTTAATATGAATGATACTACATGTAGGCACATCATTGTAATACTGATGCAAACCAAGGTGTAATGGGCTGGATGGTAATACCCAAGTGATGTGTCCATGTCCAAATCACCAGAACCTGTGAATGTTACCTTGTTTGGGAAAAGGGTATTTACAGATCTAATTAAATCAGGTTTTTGAAGTGAGGAGATCATCCTATATTATTTAATCAAGATGGAATTTAACATCCTATTCTTGTTCCATCACTGTAAAAAAAAGAGAAATACAAAGTACCTGCATTAGTTATAAAAAAGGTGATGTTACTACGAATTTTACAGACATAAAAAATACACTATTGTATATTGGAAAACTTAGAATAAAATGTAATTTCCTTAATTTGATAAATATATCTATTTAAAAAAACCTATAGGAGACATCACATTAAGTGATAAATATTCCAAACTTTCCCTCTGATATTGGGTATGAAACATGGAGGCCTGCTACTGTCACTTCCATTCAACATTTCCGGGGGCCTTAGGAAGTGCAATAACGCAAGAAAAAGAAGCAAATAAAGATAGAAAAGGAAGAAAATAAGCTTGTTTTTAGATGGCATGATTGTGTATGTAGACCATTAAAAAGAATCTACAAATTCTTTGATTATAAGTGAATTTAGTACAATTGTTGGAAACAATTTAGATGTACAAGAGTTAGGTTTTTTCCCCCCCTGTATGCCTGCAAAAAGAAAATGAAAAAATGAAGTTTGAAAAATGATACCATTTACAATAGTATCGAAAATTTAAAATTATCTAAATTTAGGAATACATTTAATAAAAACGGACAAAAGCTGCTAAATATTATTGTAAGAAATGAAAAAAACTCTAAATATATTGATATGTCTTGTTATTGGATTGAAAGACTTAATATAAAGATACTAAAGGTCAGTGCACGAAATTTGTGCACGTGGGGGGGTGGTGGTGGTCCTTAGCCCGGCTTGCACCCTCTCACAATCTGAGACTCCTCAGGGGATGTCCGACTGCTGGTTTTGGCCCAATCCCTGCCTGTCTGCCTGATCGCCCCTAACCACTCTGCCTGCCTCATTGCTCCTAACCTCTGCCTGCCTGACCGCACCTAACCACCTCTGCCCCACTGCTGGAGCTTCTTCTGGAAGGACGTCTGGAATGACATCTGGAAGGTTGTTCGTTTGTCTGATCTAATTAGCATATTATGATTTTATTATTATAGATCATTTTTTTCCCCTAAATTAATCTATGGTTTCAACACAATCCTAATAAAATTCTCAGGAGATTTTATTGTGAAAATCGAGGTGCTGATTCTAAAATTCACATGGATGTGCAAAGGACTATGAGTAACCAAAGCAATCTTAAGAAGGAGAACAAAGCTGAAGGACTTACACTATTAAGACTATTAAATACTTACAGTAATTAACACAGCCCATTATTGGAGCTAGGGAAGAAAAATTGATCAGTGAGAACAGAGTAGAAGAATAAAACTCCCTGCAAACAGAAATCATAGACAAAGGCTACATACATTGCAGTTCTGTAGGGAGAGGGCTGGCCTTTTCAATAATGGGTTTGGGTTAACTGGCTGGCTCTACCCCACACCATACACAAAAATAAACTATACATGGTTCCAGATATAAATAAGAAAGATAAAACAACAGTTTTAGAAGAAAATCTAGGAGAACATCTTTCTCACCTTGCTGTAGTCCTTTATCTGTGGCCATGCTATTCCAACTTTAGGAACCCTACATTGAAACTAGTTTTTTGTTTTGTTTAGTTTTTCATCTCAGAGTGCCTCCTTCCCCTCAATCAAGAACATAATAACTTCAACCTCCTTTCTTCCCCATCTTTATGGAGTGTGCAAAACTCTGGGAGACCATCTCTGGCCTGCCCATCAAGACTATTCCCCAGCTAGTCTCGTCCTTCCATTCTCTGAATTGTAGCATGTCTTCTTGAACTGCTAAGCACTGTAAGGAAAGTGAGGACACTCAGATTTTATTTCCTGCATCCTCTTCCTCCTCTCTCTCTTCTCTCCCTGTCGTTTCTCTTTGAAAAGTTTCTGTATCCTTTTTGCTAGGATTGGAACCTCATTTATGTAACATCCTCGACCTGTTTTCAGGATGACGTAACAGTAGAATTCTTTTGTTTGAATCCATTTGGCTTGTCTCTCAATCCTTAAAAAGGAGTTCTTGGAATTAAAAACAAACAAAACTGCAAACAATGATGACAACAACAACAACAAAAATAAAGCCTGGCTACAAGAAAGTAGCCTTCAAAAGCAAGCATCATTCTCAAAGCAGAAGAGTGACTTTTTCCCTTAGGTACCTGTTCCGTCATTATCCGTGCACAACAAAACCTGTGGCTTGATCTAAAAGGGAGGAAAACTTCAGAAAAACACTATTTGCAAAAAGGAATTAAAAATGCATAATTTTATTTGTTTCAAATTATCTCCATTACACATTCTGTTGGCTGTGCCCGAATTTATTACTTCCCCATTGCCTAGTCAACCTTCAGTCCTTGCAGATGAATCATTTCTAGGTCTTGCAGAAGACCTAGTCAACAGATGAACTCTTCCTAGGTCTCGTTATTTATGTTAAATTCCATTACAGGCCTGCTTAGCAACCAACCTCTCTCCTTCATACCACTGTCACATTTGTTTTGAAGGATTATGTGATATATTTCTGCATTTCCTACTTATAAAGTTAATAAAATGACTAGATTAACAAAGTGGCTAATTGCCCAGTTTAATAAGAGCAAAGAACTTTTGATTTTTGTTACTTAATGTATCACTAGTGCGTTGGACAAAACATGGTATGTGGTGGTATATTCTCAACAAATACTGTTAGCCCTATTATAATAGGCCCCATTATTAATGAGAAGTAAAATGTAATGAATTTGGCAGTTAATTTCTGTCCTATGTTCGTTCAGCCATTTTTCATATGGGAAGGTGGAAGATAAAGTACATACTTTCTAAGGGAGGGTCTGGTGGGATGAGTGAGGTTAGAAGGTTAAGTAGCAGGCAGTTCTATCTTAGGAAGCAGGGGGCGTGTGCCTGTATATTATGTTCTTTCATTAAGCTGATAAAACACATGCCAACTCACTGTTCTGGAATCACTGATACCTCCCTAAACTACTAATAAAAGGACCCAGAAACATTCCCATCAATAGCTAAGCTTTAGTTTGAAGTGCCACCAGGTGGCGCTAAATCACAGCTGAGGCTGGAATAGATGTGGATCCAGCAACAGAACCTCTGGAATTACTGGGCAATTAGCCACTTTGTTAACCCAGTCATTTTATTAACCTCACTAGAGGCCCAGAGCATGAACTTGTGCATGGGTGGGGTCCCTCAGGGTGGCCTGTGGGAATTGGGCTGAAACCTGCTGGCATGCCACTTGCAGCTCCTCCCTGCCACTCCCACTCATCCTGAACCCACTGCTCCTGCCTTGGGCTCAGGCCCAATCAGTCCCTATCCAGAGAGGCTCATAACTCTTCAGCAGCACTCATCAGCCATGAGTCCTGCATCTGGCGCCCTCCTGAGGGGAGTGGCTTGTGGGATTGGGCGGAAACCAGCTCCCTCTGGTCAGAGCTTCTACACCCTGGTGGTCAGTGCACATCATAGTGAGTGGCTGAGTGGCCTTAGCAAATCATCAGCAATTATGCTTTGATTGATTGAACAGTCAACCTGTCACTGGATGACCAGACACTTAGCATATTAGGCTTTTATTATATAGGACTAGAGGCCTAATGTATGAAAGTTTGTGCAAGAATAGGCCTTCCTTCCCCTGACTGCCGGCACTAGCTTCCCCCTGGCACCTGGGACCCAGGTTGGCTTCCCTCCAGTCCTGGCTTCATTAGGAAGGATGTCTGGAATGATATCTGGTCTAATTAGCATATTACCTTTAATTATATAGGATAATAATGCAATAATACATTTTACATAATCTAATTGTCTAGTTACCACAACACAGTGTTGGTTGAATTGATGAATGACTGCTTGAGACCTAAGAACGAACACTTAGTAACGGCGGAAAGACAAGGTAGGGTTGGTTATGAGGCAGAGGTATTTTGTTAAAGCAATAATGCTTTGAAGTCTCTCACTTCAAAGATCCACACAGAGGTCTTCTCAGTTTATTCTGTGGAGTTACCTTGGTTCTGAGCATTAAATGAATTCAAATATTTTCTTACGGTCACAAAATACAATGCAATAAGTTTTTCATGAATATCAAGTCCACAAATGGATATTTTATCCTCATGATGGCAGAATTTCAAATAAAATCAACAATTTATAAATAATAAGTCAGTAATAATTTGATAATGGCAATAATAACAGCAGGTAATATTACTTGCCAGATATTATAATGGGCATTTTCACATATTTTACCTTACTGAATCCTTATAATAATCTATGAGGTAAGAATAATATTTTTATAAAGGTGATAGTTCAGGCATAGAGAGGTTAAGTGACTTTGTAAAGCTTATAAAATATAGCAGAGTTAAAGCTTATAAAATATAGCAGAGTTGAAAATTTTTATTATTTAAAATTTTGAATGCAAAAACTCTATTTTGAATAGGCATTATTTGATTCTAGTTATCTAGAAAGATACATTAGAGAGACCTGCCAATATCTCTAGGACAAGAATAGTTTTGACATTATAATTTGGAAGGAGTTGGCTATTAAAAAAAGCTCCTTAGTAGGAGCCATATACAAAGATCCATAGAATCTCTTTATTTTTTAATTTAACAATTTTATTTTTGGTGTTTTCTTTTTTAAAAGTTATTTATTGTTTAAAGTATTATAGTACATATAGTATTATATATGTCTCCTTTCCCCCCCATTGACCTCTGCTCAGCCACCCTCGCCCCCTTGCACATGCCCTTGTCCCCCTAGTGTCTGTGTCCATTGGTTATGCTTATATGCATGCATACAAGTCCTTTGGTTGATCTCTAACCACCCTCCTCCCCACTTCCATCGCACTTCCCCTGAGTTCCCTCTGAAATTCGATGATCTGTTCGATGCTTCTCTGTCTCTGGTTCTATTTTTGTTCATCAGTTTATGTTCATTATATTCCACAAATGACTGAGATTATGTGATATTTATCTTTCTCCGATTGGATTATTTTGATTAACATAATGCTCTCCAGGTCCATCTATGCTGTTGAAAATGGTAAGAGTTCTTTCTTTTTTACAGCAGCATAGTATTCCATTGTGTAGATGTACCACAGTTTTTTTAATCCACTCATCTGCTGATGTTGCACCAAATCTTAGCTATGGTGAATTGTGCTGCTATGAACATAGGGGTGCATATGTCCTTTCTGACTGGCGTTTCTTATTTCTTGGGATATACTGGTATTCCTACAAGTGGGATTAGTGGGTCAAATGGGAATTCCATTTTTAATTTTTTGAGGAAACTCCATATTGTTCTCCACAATGGCTGCACCGGTCTGCATTCCCACCAGCAGTGCACGGGGGTTCCTTTTTCTCCACATCCTTGCCAGCACTGTCGTTTGTTGATTTGTTGATGATAGCCATTCTGACAAGTGTGAGATGGTATCTCATTGTCCTTTTGATTTGTATCTCTGATGATTTGTTACTTTGAGCATATTTTCATATGTCTCTTGGCTTTCTGTATGTCCTCTTTTGAAAAGTGTCTATTTAGGTCCTTTGCCCATTTTTTTTTGATTGGATTGTTTATCTTCCTTTTGTTAAGTTATCTGAATTTGCTGTAAAATTTGGAGATTAAACTCTTAATGGATATAACATTGACAAATATGTTCTCCCATGCAGTGGGTTTTCTTGTTGTTTTGTTGATGGTTTCTTTTGCTGTTTTGAGGTAGTCCCATTTATTTATTTTCTCCTTAGTTTTCATTGCCCTAGGAGCTATATTGGTAAAGATATTACTATGACATATGTCTAACATTTTGCTGCCTATGGATTCTTCTAAGATTTTTATGGTTTCCCATTTTATGTTTAAGACCTTTATCCATTTTGAGTTTATTCTTGTGTATGGTATAAGTTGGTGGTCTAGTGTCATTATTTTGCACATATCTGTCCAATTTTCCCAACACCATTTATTGAAGAGACTGTCTTGACTCCATTGTATGTTCTTGCCTCTTTTGTCAAATATTTATTGAGCATAGTGGTTTGGGTCGATTTCTGGGTTCTCTGTTCTGTTCCTTGGTCTATAAGATATATATATTTAGGGAAGGTCTGGGTTTCCCTATAAATTTGTCCTGAGTTAAAGGCTTATGTGGAGTTAGTTTATTTAAGAAGTAATTTCTGGGAGCAGGGGTAATTGATGAGAGAGTGAAAAATGGAGAGAGGAAAATTTAATCAAGGATGCTGCCTGTTGGTTACTGTTTTTTGTTTTGTTTTTAAAAGATTGTTTTATTGACTTTGAGAGGGAAGGGAGAGGGAGAGAGAGTGAAACATCAATCTGCTGCCTTCTGCATGCTCCCCTACCAAAGATTGAACCCACAACCTGGGCAAGGAATCCAGTGGGCAACCTTTTGGTATATGGGCTGATGCTCAACCAACCAAGCCACACCAGCTAGAGCTACTGTTGATCATGCCTTGACCTTCTGAGGAGCTTGATAAACTAAGAGGTACCCACTTGGAGAGTACATGGAAGTAGGCTTACCTATTGGCTCTTGTTCCACACTAGTCAAGAGTGGCCCCATAAGTACTGATATTTCTGTGCTCCTAGGTTGGACATGTCAGTGCCACCAGATCCCTGCAGGTGTCCCAGGCAGCAATGTCAGAGAAGCTCCTGAGAGAGAGAGGTACTTGGTATAGGCTACAATGAAATAAGCTGTCAGGTCGAACTTGTGAGAAGCTAAGCTTGCAGCAAAAGCTGGGATAAGAAGATCTGAAATACTGCACCAGAAGGTTCTAATACTGTGGTACTCTTCCTTTAGAAATATATGGTATTAATTTATGAATTTTGGCAATAATAAGAATTAGATATATATGGATTTTTCTAAAATGATGTTAAAGCTGTGAAACAGTTTATTAGAATTAAAACATGGGCCAACTAATTATTTCTCATTGTGTTACCATAGAAACAAAGGATGGCTCACTGTTTTTGAATTCCAAATTTTATGGGTCATTACTGATTTTATTAACTAGAGCCCCATGCACGATTTCGTAGGGTCTCTAGGCCTAGGCTGAGATCAGGGCCATCTTCTACCCACTTGCCAGTTCCCAGTCCCACCCTGCCAACCCCCCCTCCCCCCCGGTTTGCCATGGTTCCCCAATCACAGCATGGCTCCAGATCCCGGGCCTGGGGGAAGGACCAAGAGGTTGACCATTCTGCCCACTTGCCAGTCTCCGCCTGCCACCACTCACCTAATTTGCCATGGTCCCCCATTGGCCATGCTGTGATCAGAGCCTGTGAGCTGGGGAAAGGACCAAGAGGTTGGCCATTCCACCTGCTCACCAGTCCCAACCTGCTGCCATTCATCTCACTTCACCATGGTTCCCCGTTCACCATGCTGCATTCGGAGTCTGTGGGGGCTGGGGGGTAGGAGGTGAAGTTGGGCTGAGAGGAGGCCAATGCAGCTTATGGCGACTGATCTAGTGGTCATTTCAGTCATTATGCTTATGGTTGCTGGCCTTTTATTATATAGGATAGCACATAAAATCCAGGTATTATTTAGTTTTGAAACCTCACTAAATATAAAATTTTAGATTAATTTTTAAAGGAGGGGTGGTATTCATTTAATTGTGTAAATCTTTATCTTCTAAAAATAATATTTACCAACAAATTCAGAAGATAGACTAAAATATGAACAAATCATTATTTAGTATTATAAAGCAGCAGAAATTTTACCAGTTCCAAACTTTCGATCAGGTTGCTAATTCAAAGAGAGGTATCAGGGTATATTGGAATGAACACTGGCCTCACAGTCAGCAAAGTTGGGTTTTACCACTTAAGGGCTTATTAAACAAGTAGTTTAAAATTTCTCTGACTCTCAAATTTCTTCATTGGAAAAATGGGGTAAAATTATCCATCTTACAGTGTTGTTTTGAGGATTTAAATGGGAGTATGGATGTTAAAGCACATAGCATGGTTCCTGGCACATAGTAGATACAATGAGCAGAGTCAGTGAGGGGAAAATAGAAGGAGCCATTAGAGAGATAAAGGGAGACTACATCAAGCTGGGCCTTGTAGTAAGTAGAAGAATATTCCCAGAGCCCCAAAAGAGGCCAACTTCCTAACCCCTAGAACATGGGACTATGTTACCTTACATGGCAAAGTGGAATTAAGCTTGCAGATAGACTTAAGGTCACCTTCAACTGACCTGGAGATGAGATTATCTTGGATGAGCCACGTAAACCCATTGTAATCACAAGGGTTTTTAATGTGGAAGAAGAGGCAGGCGGGAGGGTCAGAGAGATGGCACTGTGAGAAGGCCCTGTCTCAATGTTGATGGCTTTGAAGATGAAGGGAAGGTGGCCATGAACCAGGGGAAGTAGGTGGACTCTAGGAGCTGGAGAGGTAAGGAAGAGGACTCTCCACAAAGGAAACCATCTTGATTTCAGCCCAATGAGATCCATTTTGGATTTCTGATTTTAGAATCATCCTATATAATAAAAGGCTAATATGCAAATTGACCGAACAGCAGAACAACCAGTTGCTATGATGTGCACTGACCACCAGGAGGCAGACACTCAATGTAGGAGCTGCCACCTGATGGTCAGTGTGCTTCTAGGGGGAGCACCATTCAGCTAGAAGCAGGGCTGATGGCTGGCGAGCACAGTGGTGGTGGCGGTGGGCAGCACTAAGGACATTCCCTGAGGGCTCGAGGACATTGAGAGGGCAAAGGCCAGGCTGAGGGACTCCCACTAATGCATGGGCCTCTATGAGTTTCATGCACCGGGCCTCTAGTACAGCGTTTTTCAACCGCTGTTCCGCGGCACACTAGTGTGCCGCTAGATGTTGCCTGGTGTGCCGTAGGTGCAGACAAGACAAGAATTTTATAATTTTTCACTATTTTGTTTACTTAATATTTCATAATAAAGTAATTATAAAATACTTTCTTTGTGTTTATTTGATTCCTATTCAAGAGAATTACTTTATATATAGTCAATATAGGCACAGAGTTAAATTTTTTAACATTTTCTAATGGTGGTGTGCCTCGTGATTTTTTTCATGAAACAAGTGTGCCTTTGCCCAAAAAAGGTTGAAAAACACTGCTCTAGTAAGATAATAAATTGTGTTGTTTTATGCTACTAAGTTTGTAGTAACTTGTTACTGCAGCAATAGAAATTGACACAAGCCCTGTAGTTTATAGTAAGGACTTTTACTGAGTGAGCCAGGAAGCCACTGGGAGGATTTGGGTAGAGGAGTGATCTGATTATCTTGACTTAATAGGATCACTCTGGATGCAGAAGGATTCCTTTCTTCATCTAGATTTTGGCTTAACTTTTCCATATTTGTTGAGAGGTCATCAACTTAAGATTTCTAAGAATATGGTTTTAAATTTTTTGTAAGTCAAGATCCCTAATCTGTTTTGTTGCCAAAAAATGAAAGTCTGAACTGCACTTCAAATTAAGCTTCTTATGGAAAACTCATCAGAATTTCAAAATACTGATGAGTGCACCAATATATAAAACAAATGAGAATTTCAAACAGATTAGCTTAGGTTAGACTCTAACCGTTAGAGAATACTGCTAAAGAGACTGAAGATTTTTAGATAATTATCTTCCTTATAAGAAAGAATACAAAACGTTTTCAGGGTTCATAAAACGTTTCTTTTGTTATTGCTTTTTCAAGTTAGCCCAGTTGGCTAGAGCATCATTACTATACACCAAGGTTGTGGGTTCGATTCCCCATCAGGGCATATACCAGAATCAACCAAAGAATGCATACATAAGTGGGCCAACAAATCTATGTTCCTTTTCTTTCTTTCTTCCTTTCTTCCTTTCTTCCTTTCTTCCTTCCTCTCTCTCTCTCTCTCTCTCTCTCTCTCTCTCTCTCTCTCTCTCTCTCTCCCATTTTCTAAATATCAATAAACAAAAAATTAAAAACATAAACCCACAGTGGTGCCATCTAAAATTTTCCATTTGAATGATTTTAAAAGCACTTTGTTACAATGAACTCTGCTCAGCGAGTAACTTTGCCTGGAAGGAAATGTGTTCATAATGAAAAGATTTAAAGAAAAAACATAAACTTTCCCCCAAATGGATGTAAATGTTGTGAAACTTTGCTCCAGTAATATTCACAAATGTGATAGGGACCCAGCTGTGGAGATGTTGCTTACCTTCGTGTAAATCCTATCCAGCAAGTTCCCAGAAGAGTGAGCAAAAACAGATAGGAGACTAAGTGCTCAATATGTCTAAGTTGTAAGTTGATTCCACAATGTAAGAAGTCTGTTTTAAAATATTAAATGATTTATTTGTCTTAATGCACAATAAACATGTATCGGCTTATTAATTACTCCAGCAATTCCACTATTATCTTTTCCACATATCATTACTTCAGAGCCTTTACAGACTCTTCACAAAGTGCAATGGAGAAAAATTCTCCTCATATTGTACTTCTTACAGGAACAAGCTCTGCTCTAGACTATACATGGTTCTAAGCAACTGGATTAAAATAGTTGTAGAATAAGTTACTGGCTCAACCAAGGTTCAAAAAGGTATTTTCTAACTTGAAGAAAGATGTTCTTATAAAACATTCCATAGACAGACATCCTCAAAAACTTAAATGCAACACACCTTTAATGATATACATTATGGAGTGGATAGATGGCATTCATAATTTAAAATATTGATAGCTAATTAATAATATCATAAAATAAATATATTTAACTTTAGAAAATCTAATAATTTCCTCCATAATTTTTCTTAATTATTTTCCTCTTGAACTAATAATGAAATTTTCCATTTTTGAATGCAGAGTAATTGGTTGTGGAAAGAGATGATCCAGCATTTTGATGAGTGGAGGAGAGAAGCTGGTCTAGGATTACAACTTGAATTTGGATAATTCATATTTAGATATCTAGAAGTTGACTGTATTCTCATGGCATCAATGTTTTTGAGCCAAGATTATTATACTACAGCAGAGTCTTTTGCCCCAGGATCTCCTGTCTTAGTCATCCCCCACTCCATTCATTCCTTAGTTAAATAGACCAAACTATAGCTCTCCTAGAGGTGTGTGTGTGTGTGTGTGTGTGTGTGTTTGTGGAGGGAGGCAATGTTATCCAAATTTTACATATACTCCTGTGGGTGTGGATGTGGAAGTGGGATAAATGTTGGGGAGGCATCAGCAGTGTTCCCCACAGATGCCTTTAAGACACTATTCTACCTAATAAAAGAGTAATATGCAAATTAACCACCACTCCGCTCCACAAGCCATGCCCCACCAGCCAATCAGAGTGATTATGCAAATTAACCCCAACCAAGATGACTGCAGCCACAGAGGCTAGGGTTTCTCTGGCAATGGAGGAAGCCAAACTTTCTGCCTGCCCTAGCAGGCCTAAGCCTCCACTCTAGGCTACAAAGTTTCAATTATAGAAGGTAAACAAGTCCAAACAGAAATGGCTGCTGCCACAGAGTGGAGCGAGCAGGAGGCTTGGCTCCGCTCCAGGCTACAAAGTTTCAATTGTAGAAGGTAAATATATCCCAGGTACCAGGGCCTCCACTTGGGTCACTGGGGAGCATGGCCAGCCTGCAAAACATCACAGGCCCCTAACTCAGGTCGCCTCATGCCCTAAGGGAACTCCCACCCTGATCCGGGATACCCTTCAGGGAAAACCAGACGGCCCCCATCTGTGCACCAGGCCTCTATCCTATCTAATAAAAGAGTAATATGCTGATTGACCATCACTCCAACACACAAGATGGCTGCCCCTAAGTGGTCAAAGATCCTGCCCCTATGTAGACACAAGATGGCCACCACAAGATGCCAGCAGGGGAGGGTAGTTGGGAGGGACCAGGCCTACAAGGGATGGCAGTTGAGAGGGACCAGGTCTGCAAGGGAGGGCAGTTGAAGGCGATCAACTCTGCATGGGAGGGCATTTAGGGGTGACCAGGTCGGCAAAGCAGGGAAGTTGGGGCAAATGAGCTGGCAAGGGAACAGTTAAACATCAGTCAGGCTGGCATGGGAATGGTTAGGGGGTGATCAGGCTGGGAGGCAGAAGTGGTTAGGGGCAATTAGGAAGGCAGGCAGGCAAGCAGTTGGGAACCAGCAGTCCTGGATTGTGAGAGGGATGTCCGACTGCCCTCAAGGGGCCCCAGATTAGAGAGGGTGCAGGCTGGGCTGCGGGACAACCCCCTCGCCCCCCTGGCCCCCATGCACGAATTTCGTGCATTGGGCCTCTAGTGCTTTATATAAATTCCTTTAGATATTGTTCTGTAAAAAGATAAAAGAGGTAATGTGGTAGAAAAGACGAGGGCAAATGTGAGAAGACCTTGGTTCCAGTTCTGCCATTGGTATTTGTAATCCTGGAAGTATCCCTGGACCTTTTTGAGACTCATTATCTTACTATGTGAAGGGGGTGGGAGTGACAATACCATACCTGCTTTACCTACCCTCTGGGGTTGCTGTGAAGATCAGATCAGATCAGATCAGATAATACGTATATGTGAAAGTACTTTGAAATTTATAAAGTATTAAACAAACCTAAGATGTTGCCTGTTGCTTTAGCACTTAGAATACTTCAGAGATTAAACAAAACCCTGCTGTGGTCAGAAGGCAGATTAGGATAAAATAATTTATGAAAGTCATCATTGCTAATAAAATATTTAATCAAATATATGCCAGGACGGTACTATCTTTGTGAATCAAAAAGCACATTCTTGGGGGCTTTATTTCCTGTGAGGGTGCTTTTGAAGCCTCTGTGTACGGCACTTGCAGTTTCCAGCCCCCAGATCTGCTTCTTTCAAGTCCCCCATGGACCATCTGCCTCCCGCTTCTCGCTTCTGGGTGGCCAGATTGCCTCCTGCAATCTGACCGGCCCTGTTCCTTCAGGAGCCACACGTCTTTTTCTATTAAAAGGGCTGTTCCAACGAACTGTGAGCACTCTGTCATTTTAATAACTCCCCAGCTCCTGTCGGGCCAGGCAGAAGTACACTGTGGTGACGAAGAGGCACGCGAGCTCTCGTTCTCTGCTGATTCACGACAGTGCAGACATATCCCATGTACACTGAAAAGTTATTTAAGGGCGAGGATTGTATATGTTACCCTTTATGTCTAATCTTCCACCAGTGCCTTAGGTCCTATAGAGACTCATAGACATATATTTGATGAACTGACCTGCTAAGAAGTATATGAGCTAATCAGCTTTTTCAGGACTTTTCAGCTTGGATTATTAGGTTATTTAATTGTACAATAAATATTTAAATCTTGGATGTAGTGAAGCTAAGTTCTGCTCTAGTAGCACCTGCCAATTGATGAACTTCCTCGGTTTTCTCTTTATATCCCTTTTTCTTACGCTCCCCTTGTGACTGGGTTAGAATGCAGAAATTGGATTGGAGAGAGGGAAAAAAAAAAAATCTAGTCCTTGCCCTGGAGTTAAAAATGAATGAGAATAAATCCAGTGATAAAATAAAAATTGAAACCTTAACCTTCTGTTATTCATACCAAAGCCTCTATATGGCTACATCATTCTTTTTCTTGCCACTAGACATCTGGTAAGAGATTCTTGCAACTTAGAAGTAGAGAGCCAAGTGGAGGCATCTCTAATTCTTAATCAAACTATACCTTTCCAGGGTATTCTTATTAAAGGCAACTGGCACTTCTGAATGTATTCCTTTAAAAAAAAAACCAACAATGTGAAATGATAACAGCATTGTTATTTTCATTTCTACACATATCTTCTAATCTGCGTCCAAGTGTATAGATGTTCTACATATTTGCCTTTCTCCCGTGGGTGCTACATTCTGTCCTGAGTTGCCCTGGGAGGATTGAATCTGTTAGATGGGGGCTCAGAATTTCTGAATGGCCCCCCGGAAGCCTAATCTGTAGAAATTGACTGTAGAAATTTACTAGAGCGGTCTGACATCCCCTGGGCAGGCTGTCCTCAAATTTAGAAGGCTAGGGGTCCGGCTGAAGCAGAAAGTGACTCGGGGGAGGGTCAGGGGCTCTAAGATATTGACCTCAATGGAAAAGGAATGAAGATTAGGTTTTATAAAGGAAGAGGTGGGCAGGTGTATTCAAGTAATACTATTTCAGATGCTAGCAAAGTTTCTAGTCCCACCCAAACTGAAATAAATGAGAAACAAAAACGAAAGCCTAACCAAAGTAACCACCGCCCTACTAAAATCACCTCCTCGTTAGTTAACAAACACTTGACATTAGTTTGAGAGAGCTATCACACTTAAAAACGGAAAATTTCCAATATTAGAAGTTGACATAAACTTTACCAAAGGGTCAAGAGAAGATGGTCATCTCTTTGATAGATGGAGGAGCGCGGATCCTGGTATGGCCCCTACCTTCCTTTCAAGGACGAAAGGGTAGTCAGGAAACTAACATGCATATGGGCCTGGCCAGTGGCCATGGACAACAGGGGGGTGGGAGCATATGTAGGGAGGGGTTTGGGATGGAAATGGGGGAATAAGGACAATTATGTGAGACCATAAGCAATAAAAATAAATTAATTAAAAAAAAGCTATGGAAGAGAACAAACCCCATTGATTCTTAATTTTGCCGGATCAGATTCTTTCAGATTCTTTAGGTTACAGAAGAGAGGGCTGGGAGAGAGTGAGCTGGCCAAGTAGAAATCTCAGAACTGCAACCCAAAGAATCCCTCCTAGACCTCCCTGGAGATCAGGGCAGACACCACCGGCCTGGCTAGCGGTTCGGCCTCCCCGGCGCGGCGCGGGCGGAGGGAGCGGGGGCGTGGGCCGCGCACAGGTGGCCGCGCCGCTCGCTCCGCGGGTGGCGGGAGGGCCGCCAGGCGTCGCGCTGGAGCCGCCGTTGCCCGGGAGACGGAGCGGGGCCAGTGGGCGGCGCGGAGCCCGGGAGCCCGGCGGCTGCGGGAGTAGCTGGGCGAGAGTTGGGGGGAGTGGCTCCCCCGGCGGCGCGGGGGGCCGGCGGGTCCTGGGGCAGCAGCGCGAGGGGGCCGCGGCGCCGCGGGGCGAGGCGGGCGAGCGCGGGACGCCGTGGCTGCGGCTCATCCTCCGCGCGGGGAGCTGCACTTGCCTGGTCTGCGCGCCCCACGGTCTCCGCCCCGCGGGGCGGTTGGAGAGCCGGCAGCGGCGAGTCGCGGAGGACCCGGCTCCCGGGAGCCCGGAGCCCGGAGCCCGGAGCCCGGCACGCGCCTCCGCCGTGAAGAGGAGCCGAGCGGGCGGCGGGCGCGCTCCCGGCGGCCCCGGCATGACTTCGCGGGGCTCCCCGCTGGCGCCGTTGCTGCTCCTCTCTCTGCAAGGTGAGTGGCCAGAGCCCTCCCGGCCAGGTGGGGCCGGCCCGGGCCGGCGGTGCCCGCAGGAGCGTCCGGGGGTCGCCGGTGCCAGGCGGGGGGAGCGCAACTTTCTCAGGCCTCCCCCTCCCCAGGCGTCCCGGGGGCCGGGGCGCGCGCCCACCCGCCGCCCCCGCGCCCCGCCCCCCCGCGCGGCCAGGTGCTCCGCGCGGAGGTGACCGCACCTGCTCCGGGATCCAGGACCTGACCCCGCTTTTTAGCTAATGAACTCCCACACTTACTGGGTCCGGTGGGAAACACAACAACAGTATTTTAGGATCAGTTTCCCCTACCAGGCGGGCTCCAGGAAAACGGGAGATGACTTTGAAACCATTTAGAAAACTTTAAATCGGACCCTTAACATCATCTTTAACAAGCATCTATAGGTTTCACTGAAATCGTACCTTTACCAAATCTATATATAGGTTCCACTGAAATGGTGATCTTTATTTTAAAGATGACTAATACAGTGTGCTGCACTATATTTGAAAACAAGAATTTATTTATTTATTTATTTATTTATTTATTTATTTATTTTCTATATAGCATCTTTCCCAAAGGATTTAAGTTGACTTGCAAAAACAGCAACAACAAACAAACAAACAAAAAAAACACCTAGAATATAACAATAATAGTACAAAGGGAATAAACGTGTCTTTCGTTTTCTTGTAAACGGTTTCTAGAAACCTACATTGAGTTTTATACTCTCCATTTACTCTTAACATTTTATTTTTTTGTGCATAGCCATACTTAAACATTGACTTTCATCTTATATGCTGCCCTTTTCTTTTGTGAGTGCATTGTTCCTGTGGGATCAAATTTTCTGTTCCATTTAATTAATTGTCGAGATTTCCTGAGATTTATCTGAAGGGTTTTATTTTAAAAGCAGGTTCAATGATGGATGGAAGATTGTGGTTAACCCTGATCCCTCCTCCCACTCCCTGGAGATTTCAGTGTGTTTTCTGTAGTTTTGTGGTCTTATTTGAACTGATAATATACCCATAGACCTTGAAGCAACTTAATATTTACTAGCTGACTTAAGTTGTCCAAATTCATTTGGAAGGGGAGAAATGAATACAAAACTTTGTATACCTTTCCCATAGAAGCCAGCGAAGGAAATAGTCTGTTACAGGTAACTTTCATGGAGTTCAATAGGTATATTTTTAGTGATGATGTGTAGATAATAATGAAATGACACCTGTATGTGTTTCCAAATCCATTTGTCTGGGAGCCAACATTTTTCTCTGTCTTAATTCCTTCAAGTGTGAAATAAGATTGAGTAAATAAGTCTTAAATATTACTATAAGAACAGCTGAAATTTTTGGTAAAAAAATCTATTAACCTGTATATAACAATAAACACCACTCTTCTTTTGTAAATAGCACTTGTGTAGAGTTTGTTTTTGAATTCTTAGGCAGTACTTTTAAAGAATTGGCATAATTCTCAGAATCAGGCTTACAAGGTCATCTGTTTTTTTTCGTTTTTTTTTTTTTTTTTTTTTTTTTTTCTTTCAGCAGAACTACTCCTAAGCCACCCTAGAATGTTTTTAAAGGCTTGCAAGGACATTTTAGCCTTCATGATAATCTATTCTGTAAAGGCACTTTCACCCTCAAAAATGAAAACGTGTCTTCATATGTTCAAAGAATTGTTACTGAGCTACTCTGGTGGGGAGGGATGGTGGTGGAAGACAGAGATACACAAGCGTTTGTCCTTAAGGAGCTTACAGTTTTAAAACAGGCTGCAAGCATGCACAGCTGATTTATGATACAAGGAATATATGATGAGTGCCATTTATTAATGGTGATATCAAGGAAGACTTCCTGGGAAAGCTTACTTTTGATCTGGACTGGGAATGAATAGGATTTGCACCGACTGATTTGGCAGTGGTTGGGCTTTCCTAGCCAAAGGAATAACCCGGATGAAGGATATGAAATGGAAAATGCAGGGGCATATTCTGGAAAGGACACACCCTTCTAGCTGCTGGAACAGGAGGTTGTGCAAAGGAGAAAGGGCTCAAAGAGTAGAAAAAGGAGAATAGAGAAGTCTTGAATGCCGAGTTGGGGATTTAGTGAGCAGGCCCCTCAAAGGCCACTGATACTCAGTTTCCTTAAGATGGGGGAGGGGAAGGGGGTGAACAGCTGTTGAGTGCTAGCATAGCAGTCTCCAGGAGAAGACCATGTCCTGACTGCATTAAATTATCGAACCAGTCAATGGCAAAGTTGGTTTCAACGAAATAGGGACCATCCCTAGGACTTCCAGTATGGAATGAGGGGGCAGAGTGTATATATGAACAAGGTTATTTCCATTATGAAGAAGGAAAAGGGAAATAGATGCTAGATAGATACCCGTTGTAGCAGTGACCACTACAATGGCACAGTGCCCCCAAAGATAGAAAATAGAGTGTGTCTTCAATTTATGAAAGAAAATGGATGTGAAGATATTTCTGTTTAAATATCTGCAGAGTAATGTCAAAGGAAATTTGAATTGAAAAGTTGACTACTGCTGAAACAGGTTTGGCTCAGTGGTAGAGCATCGGTCTGCAGACTGAAAGGTCCCATGTTCGATTCTGGTCAAGGGCATGTACATTGGTTGTGGGCACATCCCCAGTAGGGGGTGTGCAAGAGGCAGCTGGTCGATGTTTCTCTCTCATCGACGTTTCTAGCTCTCTATCTATCTCCCTTCTTCTCTGTAAAACATCAATAAAAAAATATATATATATATATATTAAAAAAAAGTTGACTACTGTTATAAAGTTTTTCCAGTGGTTAGATATATCTAAAATATTTCTTGTACTACTGGTGATTCCTTGACATAGTGGATAACTTTTCGAAATATGAGAAAAGCATAAAATAAAGAAAAGACCATATAAAATTAAAGAAAAATGAATTGTGAGTCTAATTGCTAGCGTGATGAAGAATTTATTGTAAACTTCAATTTCTTAGCTCTAATTTTAGTGATGTAACTGTTTTGGAACCATTCAACTTTTTAGTAGTCTGACCTACATGAAAGGCGATGGCCACTGGATGGAAATTTTAGGTAAATTAAGCTTAATACACTATGTATTCGACACGAACTATTCGGGAAACAATTTAATTATATCGATGCTTCACAGTGTTATGCTTAGTACTGTTGTCAGACCCAAGGCAATGATGCCACGGGTAAGAAGTCCCCCCACCCCCCAGTAACAAACAGTATGTGGCACATTTTCAAATGTGTTTTCACACTTTGGTAGTGGAAGCATTTATAATGAACAGTCTCATTTGAATCCTCATATGTAAGCCATGTGATTTAGTGCCAAACAAGGTGACTTGCTGGTACATCAGATCCTTGAGTCACACTGAGTTATACAGAACAAGGGACTGGAAGTCCTAGCTGCGTTGGGAGAACGTTGTTAAGACTGTGGTGTTCCCACTTAAATTTGGACCTGTAACTAGTTTATTCAAAATAGGGATTGTGTGCCTATTTGCATCTACACAAATGATACCAACTTATTTCTGTATGTCAGGCAGGTTGAGGTAGGATTGCCCGATTTCTGGAAGTCCAGTCCCCTCCTGTGTTTGATGAGGACTGCTTGGCCACTCACACAGCTCACACTCATTTTGAGGGCAGCTCCCAGGCCATCTGGAGGCTCCAAAATCCTCCCTTGATCATACTGGGAGAGTAACTGGTTTAAGACAGGTTGTCAGTTCTTGGGTGGTGTTCAAAAGGGCATCTGATTTGAACTGAATTTGGTCTTAAGAGTGGAAAGTTAATTAGTTTACTTATGTGTTAATCGGCTCTTACTAAACCGTGGAAGGATTTTTTCCTTTCTATTTAAATTTGAGCAATTGATTCTCTCTGTACCTGGTTTTCTACCGCCTAAGGAAGAGACTGTAGGAGTAGTTTGCGTTTTGTGATGGTTTTAAAATTGTAGAAATGGGAGCTCAGTCAAAGAGAGAAAATCTATTTCCCAATTTCACAAATGATAGACTCGGCCATTGATCTGATGGCTGTTCCATTTTTGGACACTCCACAGTAGATGCTCAATGGTGTGGCTTCTGCCTCACTCATGTATACTTGGAAGATCACATTTTAATAAATATCACTAACATTTTTGTTTATAGAATAGGATTAACAATACACATTTGCCAATGTGAACAAAACATCTATTCAATAAAAAATCCTTAGAGGAAATATACTTTCTTGTTCCTCTTCAATTAGCATTTTTATCTTGAGAGAAGTAACAAAGTGACAGGATTAGATGCACGCTTTTATTGAGAAAAGCATGTGGGAGAGAATATGAGATGCTAGAAGCACTGAGTTTAGGAGATTCTTGTACCCGTAGAGTTCTTTGGAAGAATCTTCAGAGAATTTGGTGAATGTCAGTGGCTATGAGTGAAAGCAGGCCAGGATTTAGGGTTGGGATAGATGGTTAAGGTATAATAGCTTTGGAAGTTCAATGGTATTTTTCCACTAAGTGTCACAACTATGTAATAAAACAACATGGCATTGTGAATGCAACTCTTATATCACGAGGCCACTTCTAGGCCAGTCTTAAAAGACTCCTTAATTCAATATTTTTAAAAATCGGAAAGAACTTTAACTTTTTATTGAAGCTCTTTGAAGATCACACCAGTGGAAATGTTAATAATGTCCTAATTTATCCACCTTTGCCCGGAGTCTCCCTGTTCACAGCAGTTGCTCATGTAAAATCACTTTTCTCTCACTCCTGTGTTCTCAGTAACGTTGATTCTTTTCTGTCCTTGTTCCTTCTCATCTCTCCATTTTGGAGGATGCTATCTTCTTCTGCTAATAGCATCAGGTTCTTTTAAGGTAAATAAATCTAGTCATTCCTGTCCCCCTCCCCCAGTGATTTAACTCTTTCTATTTCAAGGATTGATATAAAAAAACGCAGAGCAAGGCAGGCAGACGAAGAAATCACCTTAGAAGGTGGGCATTGGTGGAGCTATGTGAGAATGTAGACATAGTTCTGTGTAAATATTTTATTCTTGTTCAATGAAGTTAACTTTATGACGGACACAATTCTGTGTGTGTGTGTGTGTGTGTGTGTGTGTGTGTGTGTGTATGTATGTATATGTGTATGTTTTCCCTAAAGGACACTACTATGTCTGGCACATAGTATGTGCTTAGTAGATATTGTAAATAAATGTTTACTGATATTAGTGATAATCCTGTCTTCTTGTAGTACCTAAAAAGAATTTTTTTCTCTTTTAAGGAAAATAAGAATTGTGTTAAAATTTTCTTTAGGGATTCGGTGTTACTGTGTCAGCTTCAACTTCTTTAAGATTTAGTATATATTTTATAGAAGAGAGATAATAGAGCCGGGACCGGTTTGGCTCAGTGGATAGAGCGTCGGCCTGCAGACTGAAGGGTCCCAGGTTCGATTCTGGTCAAGGGCATGTACCTTGGTTGCAGGCACATCCCCAGTGGGGGGTGTGCAAGAGGCAGCTGGTCGATGTTTCTCTCTCATCGACATTTCTAACTCTCTGTCCCTCTCAATTCCTCTCTGTGTAAAATAAATAAAATATATTAAAAAAAAAAGAGAGATAATAGAGATATATTTTAAAATTCTATAACTTGGGAAGTTTATTTAAAAATACAATACAATACAGATCTTTTAAAACTGAGTCTTAGCTTATATTTAATCACAGAATTTTGAAGTTGTCCATTTTTGAAATATTTTTTTCCTAAGGAATTCCCAAAGGTTTTGCTCCACTTACTAGTTTTTTAAGTAGACTATGTTGGGGTGATATTGGCTAATAAAATTATATAGGTTTCAAGTCTACAATTCTGTAATACAGCATTTGCATATTGTATTGTGTGTTCACTCCCCAAAGTCAAGTCTCCTTCCATAAACATTTATCCCCTCATAACATATTGCTTCACTTAATAAAGAATGATCTTGAACTTTTGGGTATTCACTTCGAATCTACAAGTTTCCCATTTCCATGTCTGGTATTCTTAGTTCTGAGGGCCTGTATGTTAGAACTAATTGCCCAAGCACAGATACAAATAAAATAACACCTCGTATAGTCTAAGCTCAGCTTCTCTCTCCCCACACCATGTGCATATAGTACTGGAGATCCTTTATAGAAATAGGAGTATTAACAAAATCAGCTCCACGTAGGGGCTTAACCTAGAGAATGCCAGTTGTCCTCCCCTCCTATTCCCTTCCCTTTTCCTGAAGTCTGCATCCTTCTAACCATGGTTTCTTCCAGCTATGATTCATTTCCTTATTGACCATTCTCTCATTCTGCAGTGATGTTTATCTCTCTCAAAATGTCAGAGGTCTTCCGCTAATCATAGCCAAGTTGTCTACCATGTCCTCAAGATGCCTTAAGTAACATCAAACATCGATCATAGTATTTAATCTTTGTTTCTTTGGACCAGATCCATTATTACCAGTTTACAACTTCTAGCAGCCCCCATGGGTCAAGATCACTTGGTAGAACACAAAATAGTGGCAAAAAGAGAAGTTTGAGTATAGTAAACATCACTTGTTGCAGAATGTATTTAGCATTCTAGGCTTTTATTGGTTAAGAAAGCTTGTAGTACAGTTCACATATGCATATTACTCGTGTGTAAATACAAAATGCTGTACTGGCATTTGTTGGCCAAGACATAAGTCAATAGGCAGAGTACATGAAAATGTGTTAACCGTATACTGCAAAGACTCTCCAACTTTTTTTTTTTTTTTAATATATTTTATTGATTTTGTACAGAGTGGAAGGGAGAGAGATAGAGTTAGAAACATCGATGAGAGAGAGTCATCGATCAGCTGCCTCTTGCACACCCCCTACTGGGGATATGCCCGCAACCAAGGTACATGCCCTTGACCGGAATCGAACCCGGGACCTTTCAGTCCCCAAGCCGACGCTCTATCCATTGAGCCAAACCGGTTTCGGCTCTCCAACTTTTGACATCAGAAGTTAATGGGGCCTTAGAGATTATCCTATCTAATAAGAGAGTAATATGCAAAATGACCCCCACACCAAGACATAAGATGACCACCCTGTGTGGTCAAAGATGGCTGCCCCCATGTGGACACAAGATGGCCACCACAAGATGGCCTACAGGGGATGGAAGTTGTGGGTGATTAGGCCAGCACGGAGGGCAGTTAGGGGTGACTGGGCCAGCATAGGAGGGCAGTTGGGGGTGACCAGGTCAGCAGAGGACAGTTGGGGGAGACCAGGCCAACAAGGGAGGGCAGTTGTGGGGGACCCAGGCATGCAGGGGAGGGCAGATTGGGGGTGGGGGACCCAGGCCTGTAGGAGAGGGCAGTTGAGGGACAGGCCTGCAGGGGAGGGCAGTTGTGGGTGATCAGGCAAGCAGGGAAGGCAGTTAGGGGTGACTGGGCTGGCAGAGGAAGGCAGTTTGGAGAGACCAGGTCAGCAGGTGAGGGTAGTTGTGGGGGGACCAGGCCAGCAGAGGAGGGCAGTTGGAGGTGCCAGGCCTGCAGGGGAGGGCAGTTGGGTGAGACCAGGCCAGCAGGGAAGGGCAGTTGAAGGGGCCCAGGCCTGAAGGGGAGAGCAGTTGGGGGCGGGGGGAAGGCCTGCAAGGGAGGACAGTTGGGGAGGGATCAGGCCTGTAAGGGGAGGACAGTTGGGGGGATCAGGCCAGCACAGAGGGCAGTTAGGGGTGACCGGGCCAGCAAGGGAGGGCAATTGAGAGGGCCCAGGCCTGCAGGGGAGGGCAGTTGGGAGGGGCCAGGCCTGCAGGGGAGAACCAGGCCACTGGGATTAGGCCTAAACGGGTGGTTGGACATCCCTCAAGGGGTCCCAGATTGAAGAGGGTACAGACTGGGCTAAGGGGACCCCTCCCCCCCCCCGTGCACAAATTTCATGCACTGGGCCTCTAGTTGAGGATGATAAAAAGCATTTGTGTGGATTAGGTCTATCAATATTTACCATAATAAAAATTAAAAGTGAGAAAATTTAAATATTTATTAATTAAAAAACAATAACAAACCTATTATATATGGATGGATGGATATTATATATATAAAAAATGTATTTTTTGTGACACAAGTAAGATCTTTTTTCCTCAAACCAAAAAATATTAGCGAAAAGAATGATACTGTTCAACATTTTTGGAAATCTCTTTACTGTCTTGCTCATTAGGAGATAGATGATTCCCCTATCTGCTTCTGCAGTCAGTTTACTATGATGTGTTGTCTTGGTTTGGTTGAAATATATAAAGAATACATGGTCTCACACAAATATGTAGTTAGAAAAGTAAGAAGTATTTTGATAGTATTAACAGGTAATTTTCAATATTCTTTGATATTCCACCCAAACTCAGTAAGTAGTAGTTTATTAAAGACTAGTGGCTCAGTGCACGAATTCATGCACATTAAAAGGGAATTAATTAGAATAAATATTTTAATATCACTTCACCTTTTCTCTATAATAGAAGTGTCAACCAAATTCATGATAGACAATGACAGATGGGAACACATGCAT
Organism: Pipistrellus hanaki; assembly: GCF_964339955.1. Taxonomy (NCBI): domain Eukaryota; kingdom Metazoa; phylum Chordata; class Mammalia; order Chiroptera; family Vespertilionidae; genus Pipistrellus; species Pipistrellus hanaki. Next base: position 56,051,509 of record NC_140504.1, read on the forward strand.
GCCATTGGTGCCAGTGAGAGCTTTATATGTATTGCACATGTGGGAGTCAACTTAGCCTTTTATAGATGTAGATAAACTTGCTTAATTAGAACTGCTTTCTGATTTAGCTAAACTTTTTCCAGCCCAGTGAAACATCCTAACTTCTCTTTCAGGTAATTGTCAGCGACACAATAGTAAATATCAATACAAAGATTATTATTGTAGATCACGCAGAGAGAAAAATGGGTAAAATATTTAACTGCAGCAGTGTTTGATTGTATGCTGTGTAGTGAGAAAGTCATTTTTCAACATCCACCATTTCTTACTTTTTTCAGTCAGGTCAAGTTTCTAAGTTTTCTAAACCTCTGTTTTCTGGCTAATGAAAAGAAGATAGGATTCCACTGAGTCTCCTTTCTACCTACTCCAGGACCTCTGTGAGGATCAAATGAGATGAGACACGGAAAAACACTTCACAGACATTTGGTTAAAGTGTAAAATGTTTCCACCTGGCTATAAAGCAAGTCAGGTTCCTGGGCTGAAAAACTCCAAGGAGGCTAGTGGTTAGGGAGAGGAAGCCGGGCTTTGCTATGTTACGTCCATTACCTGGATGGTCAGAAACTTAGCATATTAGCCATATATATATAGATAGATAGATAGATAGATATAGATATAGATAGGTTGCAATGTGGAATCAGAAACAGTATCAATAAATGTTTCTTACTTTGTTATATTAAAACCCATTGGTTTATATTGTACTTTGAATGGATATTTTATTCATGCATGATTTTTTTTTGTAACATTATGCACTGATAATTTGGAAAATATTGGTCCTTTGATATAGATATTAAATAATAAAAATACCACATTTGTTCATATCCCCGTTGATCTTATCAGGACAGTGTTTAAGTTTAACTCACAGTGGCAGATACAAGTTTTCCAAAATTTTAAAATTTCCTTTAGTTGGCACCAAACATCTGTCAGTTATTTCCTTTGAAATAGTAATCCTATTTTTGATTTTGAGAAAATGTCTGCCAAATACCTAAGTCTGCATAACCATAGTCTGGATTGTTCTTCAAATAAAAATGCTGATACATGAAAAAAATAAAAGCAAGTAATTCATTCAACTTTGAGCTCCTGCAGTTGTAGCAGGGTTTTCCTTGGGATAAGCACTGCCTTGGTATGCAGCACAAGTGATTCATGTTTCATACTCCCCATTGTGCCACACAGAATATCATAAAAGGTCAAGATTCAATAAAGTCACTGTTATTGCTTCATCAAAGACACTCTTTAGTGAGAATGGAATTTCTTTTTAGTTGTGAGTGCATGGCAGGGAGGATATAGTGACTTGGAGTGCAGTTGTGCCAGGGCCTTGACTGGTGTGAAGGTGCCAGCAGTTGTTTTCACCACTGCTTTTGCGCCATCAGGGCAGATGTCAACGCTGGCAAAAAGGCAAATAGCTCTTTACCATTATTTAAAAATATAGCTTTTTCCTCATGCATTTTTTGAAAGGATCAAGGAGACTGTCACCATGGACTATAGTACTTGAACTCTGGTGTGTTGTTATGGAATGTTAGGTTTTGTAAAAAATAGCCACAGAATCATTCCATGCTATGTGGGATGGCATTAATTGGAATATTCATATTTTATTTTAAAATACTTAATATGCTCATTTAAAAATTTTTACTTTTGTATTATAATTTTTTAAATTACAAAACTAACATATCATAGGCATAAAAATTAAAACAATGCAAAACTGGCTTGGTGGCTCAATTGATTGGAGCATTGTCCCAACTGAAAGGTTGGGGGTTCCATCCCTGGTCGGGGTGTGTACGAGAAGCAACTGATTGTTATTTCTTTCTCACATTGATGTTCCCCCCACTCTCTTTTTTTCTCTCTCCCCCCCTCCCTTTCTCTTGCATCCTCTCCTTCTTTCTCCTTCCCTCCTTCCCTCTATTTCTCTGTCTTTCCCTCTCTCTTTCCCTCCCTTCCCTTTCTCTCTAAAATCAATAAACATATCCTTGGGTGAGGATTATAAAAAACAAAAATTCAAAAGAAACCCAATGCAGAAATGTTTAAGAAATGACTCATACCTCACCTGCACCTGCTGAATTCTCTGGTTTTGCTGTGCATTGTCCCAGACCTCTTTCTAATTACAAACAAAGCTTGCATGTACATTTATTTTTTAAAAAGTAATGCCCTGAATATTGTTCTACAACTTATTTTTAAAACATAACAATTTAATATGGGCATTTTTTTGCCACATCTATTGCATGGATCTACCTCATTCTTTTTCATGACCTAAGTTTAGTGTTTCCTAGAAAGTCTATACCATAACTTATTTCACTGTTTCCCCATTGTTAAAAATTTATGTTGTTTCTTATTTTTCTTTTTGACATCAGAGATGTTTCAGTGAACATGTTTGTATGCATAACCTATAAATCTGTGTAGATATTTTTGCAGTCTGTCTTGGCCAAACTGGAGTTATTGGATGTACCTATCTAGCTTTTTGCAGGAGACGATAGCATTGTGTGAAGGCTTTGCATAGTCAGACATACTGGGTTTGAATTCCTGGGTTGTCATTTTTTGCCCTCTGACTTTGGGAATGTTCAATGTCCTGAGCTTGAGTTTGATTATCCTGTAGAGTGGAGCTGGCCCCCTCAGTGCATTAAGTACTAAGCTAAAGGAAATGACACATCTTTAAAGTGTCCAGCAGAGTGGCATACAGCAAAGGCGTGGTTAGTGGCAGTTATCGTTTCAGAGACTTAGCCTCGACCCCAGTGAGGAGGCACCAATGGAGGTGAGACCTGGGAGACAATCATGCAGTTTCTCCATGTCTGCTTTCATTTGCAAAATGAGATTAGACTCAGTAATCTGTAATCTCCTGGCTCTTTGAGTTGGCTTCCAAATATTGAGAATACTGTCAATAAAGTAAGCCAGAGATAACTTATGGCTCGTTTTAACATAACCATAAAACTTTTCCTAAAGTGGTTACTTGACTTTCCCTCTGCCTCTCCCTCCAACAATATGGTGATGTTTATTCTATGAATTAAAATCATCTTTATCTGTTGTAGAAATATAAAAAGTGGTTTCAAATATAAAGAATTTTTTTCAATTTGATTTAATTTTTTTTTATTTAAAAATGATTTCTGTTCATTTTAACTCAAGCTATGTACATACCTCATTTATTCTCTTACAACCTTTATATAAAGATATTCATATATGTCAGTAAATGGTCAGGCTATATAGACAAAAATATGCATATATATATATACTTTTGATCACAATAATTACTGTATTCTGGTCTTTTAACTTGATTTCTCTACTTTTCTATCATAATGAATTTTCTTTGTATAAGTCATGGTTAGCCAAAATTTTATCTATACTGGGTTTTATGATGAATATAAATGTTTTTAGTATTGCTGTTATGGGCTAAAAGTGAAAACACATGACCTTTTACAAAACAAATCTGCCAGGGAAGTAGTGACACTTAAACTGAAAGCTTTAGAGGGGTGTGGTTAGGGCACATCCCAAATTTGACTCTAGATTGTATGTCATAGTGTTTCCCAGCAGTTCTTCTTGTATTTTCATTGAAGAAAAAATTTTTTTAATAGAAAACCAGGTGGTCTCCAAAATTGGAAGTTATTCACATTAGTAGAACTTTCAAAATAATCCTGAGATTCATACATTCACTGCCTATTGTGTTATCCTGGCAATTATAGTTTGTTTTCAGATCATTACATTTTTCCTGAAACTACGCCACACTAGTAGAAAAATTATTGAGTTTTATACTCCAAAATAGTTATAGGAGCTTAAACATGGTTTGTTTTCATGAAAATATTTTCTGAAATAGTGACTTTTAATTCTTCCTAGTTCGTGATTTCATTGTCCGTAGAGCAAGACAGGTTTTAGTTGCCCTTTGGTCAATCTGTATTTCCAGTTTCTGTCCTAACATTTGTGCTTCTTTGGGCAAATATAGCGTTCTTCCCTCGTCCCTCCCCGGTTACTTTGAGTGCAGAGGGTTGGGTTGTCTTTCTAATTAATAAGAAAGGGTAATGTTGTGAGCCATGGGGAGCTGGCCCAGGAAGGTCTCTTAGAGCCTGTAATTCTGTAATGTCCTTGAGCTGCTGAAGCCGCTCAGTAAATCCCTTCACAATGTCCACAACCAAGCCATCTGCCTGTATTAAAATAGATCAGATCTGCTTACTCCTTCCGTGTCTAACAAACATTCTGTAAAGTAATGATGATGGAGACTGTGACACAAAAATAATCTGCAGTCTTGAGCACTTCCTCTTGAATTCTCAGCTCAGATTCTCTGGACCAGTGTAAGTTGGCACTCTCTGACTTGACTGTAAGGGTGGTGAGACCCTCTTTCTTTTTTTATTGTATTTATCCACGTGTGGCAAATGGACTAATTCAGCTTTTCCACATTTACATCTAACTTCACAAAACCTTTACTTGTCATTCTACTTCATAGGTACTAGCTGATTAGGTAAACCCACATGTATTTATCTAATTTTAAATATGGCAGTTTGCATATATGATACATACATATGCTGAACATCTCAGACAGATTGCTTTTGGTCTGGCACAGGCTTCTGGCACATCACACTTTGAGACTGTGTAGGTTGTGGCAGCATCACATGTACCAGTGCATGGTCCCATGGCCTGTTCTTAGGCAAAAATAGGTTTTGTTTTGTTTTACATCTGAAAACCCTGGAATCCTTAAAATATTTCTTCTTAGTGTTCTTAACTCCTTATTCCCTTCCTTCCAGTATCACCTTATTAATGTATATCCTTATTGTTTTAAGTTTGTATTATGCCAGCAGTTTTCTAGCTGCTCTTTACTTCACCTTTCTTCTCTTGGATCCATCTTTTGCTCTCTGCCAGGTTCCTTTTCTGTCAAACACAGCTTTCCTTGCAGTGTTCTCTTCCTTCAACAACAATAACCACAGCAAACTCCAAACATCTCCAAGGATAAATTCCAGTGTCCTCCACAGCTGTCTACTCTTCCCTGTCCAATCTGTCAAGTTTCCACCAACCTCTGTTAACCCTGGGGCCGGCTACCTCTCAGCATGTTGCTTACATCGCCATCCCCTCGGGTTGGTCTGCAATATCTCACCTCCTCCTCTTGATATCTATAATATGCTACTCACCCGTCCATGCCAACTCAAACCTGTTTCCTTTGAGACTTCTCTGTGAGAGGTCTCTCTCTCTCTCTCTCAAATATATTTTATTGATTTTTTTACAGAGAGGAAGGGAGAGAGAGAGCTAGAAACATTGATGAGAGAGAGACATCGACCAGCTGCCTCCTGCACACACCCTACCGGGGATGTGCCTGCAACCAAGGTACATGCCCTTGACTGGACTCGAACCTGGGACCTTTTAGTCCACAGGCCAATGCTCTATCCACTGAGCCAAACCGGTTTCGGCAGTCTTTTTCTCTTATAGTTTCCTAAGCAGTGAGTTTGGTGTGCTTCCATGGTGGCATCTCCAAAAGCTACGCCTTGTTCTCTTACACTTTTTTTTTGTCAGGTGCTTAATTTATTGAGTATGAATGGATGCATTTTAGGTCTTTGCTTTTCAGCAGCCCTTTTATCTTAAGTTCGGTAATAAATGACCCACTTCTTTTATTTACAGGCAAAACATTGAAATTCTATACATGCAATTGAGATACACATGTGAAGTTGAAAGTCTTATTAAAGCACAGACATTTCTCATGCACAAAAAATGATAAAAATAGGTTCTTTTATACTGTGGTTTGAATTTGCATTTCATTTGTGCTCATTTTTGATCAGGTTAATGCAGTTTCTTAGCCTCTTCCTTTGTGTAAACCAAATTTACGCGATCTTCCCACTATCTTCTAACCTATTCCCATCGCCTTGCTCTATACTTAGTTCATTGCACTGAAGAGCATTGAGTTATATGTAGTCAATTGTTATTTAAAAAAATACATATGTTTTTATTGATTTCAGGGAGAGGAAGAGACGGGGAGAAAAGATGGAAACATCAACAATGAGAGAGAATCATTGGCTGGCTGCCTCCTAAACGTCCCCTACTGGGGATCGAGCCTGAAACTCAGGCATGTGCCCTGACTGGGAATCAAACCATGACCTCTTAGTTTATGCGTCAGTGCTCAGCCACTAAGCCACACCAGCCGGGCGTCAATATTTCTTTAATTATGATGTATTTGAAAGCCACTGTATTTATTTGAAAAGACAGTAGTGACAGGGATTAACTGTTTAAAAGTGTGAGATGTACAGAACAGTACAGAAGTATTAACAGTACTATTTAATGAATTATCATAGGTGAATACTTGTGTAACCATCATCCACACCAAAGACAGAGCACTGCCAACCCCTGGGCTCCCTAGCGACCCTCTCAATCACCCTGTCATCCCTTGCCCTGCAAAGTTAACCACTTTTTGACTTCTAACACCTGAGGTTAGCTTGCCTGTTTTTGTAGTTGATACAAATAGAATCATGCTTATTCATTATGCATTCTTTTGAGTCTGGCTTTTAAAATTCAGCATTGTGTATGCAATTTATCCATGTTACCTATAGCTGCCATTTCTTACCTTCATTACGTGATAGTACCTCATTGCATGAACACACTGTGATAGCGATTTATCCATTCTACTATAGAGAGGCATTTGGGTTGTTTCCAGTTTGGGCCTATAACACAAGTAATACTGCTGTGCACATTCTTACATGTGTTTTCATGCATATTGAACTGCATTCTCTTAGGAATATATCTAAGAAACAAATTGTATATATTCAGCTTTAGTAGGTTCTGCCATTTTTCCAAAGTGGAGTGCTGATCTTTATACAGTCTAGCAGCTGTGTATGAGAATCTGTTTCCTCTGCATTCTTGTGAATAGCAGGTGTTGTCCATTTATTTTGCTTTAGCCATTCTGACGAGTGGATGATATCTCATTGTGTGCTCATATTTATAGATGTTTTGAACTTCCCCAATTAATAATGAGGTTGCACACCATTTCCCCTTATTACCAGCCATTTTGGTATCCTCTTTTGTAAAGTAACTGTGCAAGCCTTTTAGCAGTCTATAATTCACATAACCATATAACTTACCCATTTAAAGTATACAATTTAATGGTTTTTGATATATTACATGATTAGTTTTCAAGAATTATGCTAAAATATAACAAAATTAGCCATTTTGACCATTTTACATGTACAGTTCAGTGACATTAAGCATATTCATTCACCATGTTGTTCAATCATCATTACTATTTCCAAAACTTTTTCATCACCCCAAACAGAAACTCTATAAATATTAAGCAATAACCCCATCTTCCTCTTCCCCAGCCCCTGGTAACACCTAATTTATATTTATCTCTATGAATTTGGCTATTCTAGGTACCTCATATATGAGGAATCATACAATATATGTCCTTTTGTGATTGGCTTATATCATTTAGTATAATGTTTTCAAGGTTCATTAATAGTATAATGTGTTTCAGAACCTCATTCTTTTTTCTTTGACAGAATAATTCATTATATGCATACACTGTTTTATTTATCCATTATCTATTGAGACACCCTTAGTTTTCTTTCAGTTTTTAAGATTGGAGAATCTGTGTCTTTTCTACCTCCTTTGATTTTTAAAGTTATAAAATGTTTTAAAAATTATGATTGCTAAGAACACTGGCACTTTATTAGTTGTAAGTGTTGCAAAATCTTCTTTTAGTAGTACTCTGTATTGTGGCTTTTCACTCTTATTTTGTATATTTGAAAGAACAATTTTTCCTTTCGGACTAACACTATTTGCATAATGGCTGAGAATTCTCTACCTATCCCAGAGTCATGAGATATTCCATTATCTCCCAAAAGCTGTACTCTTTTCTTTTCATATTTTGAGTGGTAGTCCACCTGGAAATTATTTTGTGTGTGTGTTATGAGAGTTGGGAGTTGAGGACTAAAACATTGAGATGGTTTATCTATTTATGTTTATGTCCAATCTTTTTGGTTAGGTAATTCCTTTGAGGTGGTTTTACACTTCATTTTACCTCCACGGTCTAGGACAGTGCCTTGTACATGGTAGGTGTTTAAGAAATGCTTGTAATCAAGGACTGAAACAGAACACTATGAATTTTGACTTTAAATAGTTCTTATTTCCTCTTTACAGCCTTATTTTATTTTCTCCTATTTTTAGGGGGGGTATGCTATCTCCCTCTTCTTCTCTATTGCCACTGCCATGTCTGTCATCATCATCTCCTTTTCCTTCATTAATATCATCTTTATCATCTAGAACTGAGGTTAAGTTCTAAATCTTGTGATCTTAATTTTACCATTTAAAAATAGTAATTTGCATTACATATTTTTGAGTACTGTGTATCATAATAACTCCACCTTACATTTGTTTTTGTATAATGAAATTTTTGAAGATGGCAAGTTTTTAAAATTTTATTTTATTGATTTTTATCGAGGTATACTTGACAGGCAGCATTATATTAGTTTAAGGTTTACAATTATATTTGTGTATATTGAAAAATGGTCAGCACAGTAAGTCTGGTTAACATCCATCACTGTTGCATAGTTAATAATTTTTTTTTTTATGACGAGAACTTTTAAGATTTATTCTCTTAGCAACTGTCATATATGCAGTACAGTATTATTAACTACTAGTAGCCCTGCACATGAATCCGTGTGCCAGTAGCTCTCTGTGGAGCCTGGCTGTTCCACACCCACTGCCCAGTGACTCTCCACGGCCGGGGCTGCTCATGTTGCCTGCTCTCAGCGGCCATCTCCTACCCGCCCCCCCATCAACCCCCTGGTACTAGGGGACTCCGGCAGGATTGAGAGGACTTGGCGCCACCATCTTGGGGCTATGGGTGCCACATCTTTGTGATGGAGTGATGGTTAATTTGCATATCACCCTTTTATTAGGTAAGATAGTCACCATGTTTTACATTATATCACCTGACTTGTTTATTTTATAACTGGAAGTTTGTATCATTTCAAAATTCCCTTCACCTATTTTCCCCACATCCACCCCCTGTCTCTGGCAATCACCAATAACAGCTGTTCTCTGTATCTATGAACCTGTATTTGTTTGTTTATTTATTAGTTTTTTTGTGTGTGTCTATTTGCTTTCTAGATTTTACATATAAGTGAGAGAATATGGTATTTGTATTTCTCTGTCTGACTTATTTCATTTGGCATAATGCCCTCAAGGTCCATCCAAGTTGTCTCAGCAAGATTTCATTCATTTTTATGTTTGAATAATATTTTATATATTATTTGTATATTATATATACATTTTCTTTATCATTCATCCATTGATGGACACAGGTTGTTTTCATATCTTGACTACCTATATAATAAAGAGGTAATATGCAAATTGACCCTCATACCCTCATATCATAAGATGGCCGCAGGGGAGGGCAGTAGGGGGTGACCAGGCCTGCAAGGGAAGGTAGTTGGGGGTGATCGGGACAGCAAGGGAGCAGTTAGGTGTCAATCAGGCTCGCAGACGAGCGGATAGGGGGTGATCAGGCTGGCAGGCAGAAAAGGTTAGGGGAAATCAGGCAGGCAGGCAGTTGGACATCCCCTGAGGGGTCTCAGGTTGGAGAGGGTGCAGGATTGGCTGAGGGACAATCCTCTACTTGTAAATAATGCTGCAGTAAACATGGGAGTGCAGATATCTTTTCTAGTTAATGTTTATTTTCATTTCCTTTGCATAAATACCTAGAAGTGAAATTGCTGGATCATATGGTAGTTCTATTTTTAATTTTTTGAGTACTCTCCATGTTGTTTTCCATAGTTGCTGCACCAATTTACATTTACACCAGCAGTGTACAAGGGTTTCCTCTTCTCACATCCTGGACAACACTTTTTATCTCTTGTCTTTTTGGTAATAGCCATTTTAAAGTTATGAGGTAATATCTTACCATGTTTTTATTTTACATTTCCCTGATGATTAGTGACGTTGAGCACCTTTCCAAGTACCTGTTACTGATAGAGGTCTGAGGTTAGAACAGAGTCCATATGTGTAGGAATTTTGAGATCAGAGACAAATGATCAGGAACACTGTACAAAGAATATGAACTGGCACATACCCACCACTACTTCCCATTCAATACCACCACCACCACTGCTGGAAAGAACATCCCCACAGACAACCAGTTGTACCCTACTGGTTACCAGTCTGGGTGTAGCCAGTTAAGGTACGTTTAGCTGAGGCAATGTAGACCCAAAAAAACATTGTTTGGATATGAGGTCACCTGTCTTCTCCTCTGCCTTGGGGTAGTTTGAGGACTTTCCCCTTCACATAGTCAGCTACCATTTTGAAGAAAAGCAGGAGGACAAGGAGGAAGGAATGAAAGACTGATCATTTATCTGGATCATCCAAAAGAGACATCTAAATGGTTCCTTCAAGAGGCTGTTCAATTATTGGATCAGACTTAAATGACTAGATAGGACTGAATTCAGTTTTTCCTCCTACCCCTGCCAGCCCTGTGGTTTTGGGGTGGGTTGATGGGAGGACAGAACTAGTAAGAAGATCATATCAGCTTGAGAGAAAATAGACTCTGCTTCTTTGAATATGCTTATTTATTAAGAAAGAAATGTAAATTTACTTGTTTGCCTTTTGAAAACATTCTGTTGAGATGCATGGCCAGTCCCAGGGAATCTAGAGTTCTCATCAGGCCAGATACACCAGTCGTAAGCTCTGTCCTGGTTTTTAACTTAGGCTGCTTTACCTACACAGCAGCAAATGTGTAAGCAATTGCAAGAACTGTACTCCAGTGCACTGTTGAATCACAATAAATGATCTTTTTATTAAGAAAAGCCTCTTTATTCATTTGAACACTTGTAGTGTTTTTAAAAAATACATGGATTTGGCAGGCTTTTGTGACAGAGGTGCCCGCAGTGAACTGAGTGTGGTTAAACAGCCTGGAACACTGGAGTTGAATAGGCCCTGGGCACATGTGCCAAAGGGTGGCAAGCCAAGCCACCCTGCCTCCACTGCCAGCTCTGACAAGCTTTCAGTTCTGCTGGTGCCACCACTCTAGATGCCTGTCTAAGTCACACACTTCTCTGCTTTTGATGTCCCAAGTTTCTAGTCTGGATGTCAATTTTCTATTAAGATCAGAGCTTCCATTATTGGCCACTCACCACGTGTGCCTAGGCATTTTGTGTGTTTAACTCATTAATCCTTAAGACAAGACTGTGAGATAAATGAACATTAGCCCTATTTCCAAGTGAGAAAATTGTGCTTGTGGATTTCAATACCTTGAGTTAAGTGCAGGAAGATTAAGTAAGGTAATATGTAGAGTGCCTAATATTGTGTAGGGCTCACACAACCAGTAAGTGGATTGCTTTTTATCTTTGAAGCTATATTTAGCTCTGTGGAGGTTTTGTCTCTATTCTAGGGCCTAACTAAAAAAGATTTTTGGGAAGTTTTGTATGAGCTGTGAGCTGGGCTTTAATGACCTTTAGACTCCTAGGCATAAAAAGATTACGGTGCCCTCCTGTGGAACTCAAAATGAGACAAACTATAAAGGGTAAGTAAATACAACACAGTTGTGCTTTTTCCTTCAAGAAGACTACTTTAATCTTTTGTCCTGATATCTCAGACAAAAATCATTAAAAAGTTTCTCTCTCAGTGTTCCTGCTTTCTGTGCCTTAAGTATTTGGTGTATGTGTTGGTGAACACCGACCATAAAAGAGTTTAAAATTTTATTTATCTATTTTTATTTAAAAAAATATATTCTTGTTGATTTCAGAGAGGAAGGGAGAGGGAGAGAGAGAGATAGAAACATCAATGATGAGAATCATTGATCTGCTTCCTCCTGCTCGCCTCCTACTGGGAATGCAGCCTGCAACCAGGGCATCTGCCCTTGACTGAAATCGAACCTGGGACCCCTTAATCTGCCGGCGGACACTCTATCCACTGAGCCAAACTGGCTAGGGCTAAAATTTTATTTTTTATAGAATACGTAAGCATGTTAGAGTATTTATATGTTATTAAGTTTGAAAGGGAATGTTTAAAAATTAATATATTTCTCAAAAATTGTGCCTGGTATTTGTGTTAGAAAGGAGATAGAAAGGAGAATAAAACTCCCTTCCCGCCTTCGTTGAGTTTAAGTTTTCGAGGGAGGAAACATTATTTGAATGCTTACTAGGTACCAGTTCTTCAGTATACATTGTATTATTGATCTTCACCACACCCTTGCATTATTTCCATTTTATAAACAAGGAGGTTGATGTTCACAAAGGTTAAATAAGGTCATAACTCAGATCCTGTGGTTTCCAATTCTACCTCCTTCCTGCTTCAGGAAAAGAGAAAAGAAAATACTATTGTTTCAACTTGAAATCCTCCTTCCTCCTCTTTCCCCCCCTGGGCCTGGGAAAGAACGCTGATGTGTCCAAGGTTTGATGTCACCTTCCAGGTGGTCTCCCCGGGTTGGGTTTTTTCCTTCCCTGACTCCATTGGGAGTTGTTCAGACATTAGCCCATCTCTGTTTACTATAACCTACACACTCACCTCTTTAATGTTCATCTCCCTTGCCCTTTACATTGGCGCATGGCCAATGCTTACTCGATATTTGTTTCATAAATAATAAGTGGTAATTATTTATAGCTCAGGCTACAAGTGCAGCTGGGGCTCAGAGAGACTTTAGGAGCAGGTGGGGACCAAGGGCCTTGCAGCAGCTGAGTAGGTTTTAGTCTGGGGCAGAGGAGGCGGGGGACACTAAATTGGGGATGTGGGGGTGGGGATGCCATCAGAAGCTGCCACGTGGAAAGGAGCATCCGCCACTTCCTGTTAGGAAGTTAAATTTGGACCTCATGGCTATTATTTGGCTCTTTGAAAACTGCCCCTAATGACATCTCTTCTTTAGTTTCCTCAAATTTATCTTTGTAGCTATGGTAACTCATTTGAAACTCTTTTTTATGCTTGTAATCTGTACACATTGAACTATTGGCTTCAGCATTCTAAACATTTTCCTGCACAGTCAATAAAAACCCTGTATTTGCAGTGTTCTCCTTCCTTCTGGTGAAAATCAGCTTTTCCTTTTAGATTTCTAAAGATGATTTTAAAAAAATTTAGGAATGACAATTGGACTGATTAATTACCCTAAATGGCTATTATCTTTGTCACAAATGTTCATGCCATTATTTGCTTGTACTGACATGTTTCTAGGCAGTTTTTACTTGGAGAAATTTTGAACACATGACACACACAATCCTGGTTCCCCGTTTCCCTGGCTCTGAGGAGCCCTGAACTCTCACCCATGAGAGCCCCCATACCTCCCACCTCCCTCCTGGACTCCTGTACCCCAGGGGGTGCCTTTTGCCTGGCTGGGAGTCAGCCAGGTACACTTCAGTGTTTGTGCCTGTTCTCTTCGTGGGCTTCTACTTACCTGTCGCAAACCTTCCTCGCTTAGCCTTTCTGGCTAGTCTCAGACTGTTTGTCCTTTCTGTCCTTTCTGTCTGTTTCTCTCTGTCTCTCTGTCTTGGAGGAGGAGTTTTTCACCTGCAACCCAGATCACCTAGGTCAGAGGTAGGCAAACTCATTAGTTAACAGAACCAAATATCAACCATACAACGAATGAAATTTCTTTTGAGAGCTGAAAACCGATTTCTGCGAATGGGCCACGAAGTTTCAGTCACACTGTACGTGAGCGCCCGCACGTGGTATTTTGTGGAAGACCCACACTCAAGGGGCTGAAGAGCTGCATGTGGCTCGAGAGCTGCAGTTTGCCGACCACTGACCTAGGTACAGTAGATAGTCACATGTTTCCTTCTCTTCTTTGGTCAGAGTATTGTTTAACCTTTGAACTTTTTTCTCCATCTGGAAAGTGAGGCAGGCAACACCTGACTGAGTGGCTGGCTTATGAAGAGGTGGCCTTAATAAACCTGCTACATAGTAAGAGACCTTTCCCTCAGCCATTGTCATTATAAAACTAATTTATAAAACATTTTTTTCATTTATTCACTAAATATTGACCGAGTTCCTACTTTGTAATGGGCACTGGGATATAGCAGAGCCAAAAATAGACTAAATACAGGCTAACAACATCTAAGGCAGTAACAAATAAGATCAAACTAATATTTATTTTCTGAAATTCCTGGTTCTTTTTAAAGTGTTCGGTCACCTATAAATTAGTGGTAGGCTAAGAGTAATATAATTGATTTAGAAAGAAATATGTTAACATCTGAAGCCTCCTTTTATAGCTTTACAACCCTTTGGGTTTTGTTTGTGTTCTCCGGGGACATAGTGGTTTCCTAGGAAGTCACAGGGTCAGGTGGTTGCAACCCGTGTTACAGTCTGTGCTGGGTCTCTGTCTCTGAGACACTCGGGGTTGGGGTTTGGCAGGCTGCTTCCTACACTGAGATGGGAGCTGACTCTGGTTAGTAGTATGGTTTTATTCCTAACCGAGTGACTCCCTACTTCGAAGAGCAGTCATAACTTCAACAATTTTGTCTGAGACAGTCATTGCTCAGTATTGCTTATATCAATCACAGCACCTAACACGAGAAAGGTACTCAGGAAAGGTTTATGGGCCCAGAAATAGTTTATTTCTCTGGATGAGCTTTTGTACTTCTCTTTTTGGACTTTATCAACAATTACACTGGATATTTATCACCCGAAATAAACGTCATCCTAGAGATTGTTTGTTTCCTTTTTCATTTAACTTAGTTTTGCACTTTAGAAATGCAAAATTATTTTGTTTGAATTGTCTTTATTTAAAAAGTAGTTCTATATTGTTTTAGTGTCTATTAAATGTTGATTTAACTTTGAATATATAACAGGTACACTTAGAAGTACATTGAAAGGTTTACAAATAAATATTTATGGATTTGCTTCTGAATATAGTTATGTTGACCATTTCAGACCAGAGGGGAAAACTCACATTTACAGTGGCCTTTTTTTTTTTTTTTTTGCGAAAATGTGCCCAGCTGCCATCCATTTGAAGACTGAGATCAAGAAAACACCTCCAGTCTTCTGCTTTCTCTGCTTCCCTTCCTGCCTCTATTATTTATGTTATATAATAACACAGGGAAGTAAAACAATCCTTTTAAAACTACATAGCATGTAAGTGGCGAAGTCTGGACCAGAATCCAGGTGGATACTCTTTCCAATAAGATAAGGGAAATAAACAGCTAAGCAATATTTAAGTTACCTTTTCTCTCTTGTTTGAGCTTAATTTTAACCTCCACAGAGTAAAAAAATCATCTCTTTCTAGGGTCTCTTTGTGTCCATCCCCATATTGCCCCCCAAAATATTACACAAGACCCATGTGTATATGCTGTGAGTGCACACAGTTGTGTGTAGGTCATGCATGCACTTGTGTGCTTGTGGAAGGGCCAGTGAACCACAATGGAGGTGTTGTGTGCTCCAGGAAAAACACACATCAGATACCCTGCCCTCAGTCACTTTTCATAAAGGCTTCTGTCATGTCCTTGTATTCCAGACTGGGTAAGATGAAACAGACAAGAAAATACTCAGATTTAATTTCAGAATCTGTAGCAGCTGGAGTGAGCATCAAGCAGATGGGCTTTTCCACCCTGATTATCCTGACTTCCTAAATTTAGAAATACATGCTTTAAAAAAATGTAAATTACCCAAGGGGGTGGCATAGCACATGCCAGGCAGCGCTAACGAGTGCAAATAGATGTCATCTGCTGACTGAGATGAAATCTCAGCTCCCACTTCTGGGTCTCTGCTATTTCATTCCCTTTGCATTTGTTTTATGTCACTGTTTTCCTTTTTGAAAAATGCAGTGTCAAGCCTCTTCTTACATGTAGATGAATGTGACTTTGAAATGTTGGGCTTTATATGGTTTTATAGACCAAAGTAATGTTTAATCTGTGTCTTCATCCAAAATTCCTCCAAACAGAGGGAAAGGGATAGGAAAGAGACATTAAATGGGAAATCTCTCGTATCTTACCTTTGCAGTTAGCCAGCTGGATGAATTTGGGCAAGAAACTTCCTTTACCAGATACCATAAAATGGGTGGTCTGGACTTGGTCTCCGATGTGCCTTTCAATTATAAAGTTTTTTGTTTCTATAAATTACCTGTGTTAATAAAATTATTTTATGGACCGTGTTGTGTATCTAGAATCAAGCACAGTGTCTGGCACATAGTAGGTATTTAATAAACATTGCCAAAATAACCAGTACAGTCTTTTATATTCATTTAACAAAATTCACTGGTCAAATTATTTATGGCCACCTTGTCCCTGTTAGAAAATGCCATTTCTCTGCTGTATCTTAAAGTTAAGTTGAGGCGATCAACAGAGATTGAAGGGCATAAAAAAGCAATATCCAAACAAGTGAGGAGGTTTGAATGTACCCATCGGAGTGTGATTTGTGTGGGGAATCACATTTTGTGTGCATGAATATGTTGCAAGAATCACCTTTATTCCCAAAGTTGCAGGAGGGAAAGCAGAAAACCACCTGTAAGTCCATCACTAAAGGAAGAGGAATGATCAAGTTTGCAAGGTGAGGCCAGAAACAGGTCTGGATGCTTCATCTTAGGGGAAGGGTGGAGTTCAGGAAGCAAGGCGATAATGGGGAAGGGAGAGGAAGTGAGATCCAGCTTTTGTGGACAAAAAACAGACAAGCAGAGTTATAGAGGCATACAATAGTCCGGGAGCTGCAGGTAGTTCTGCTTGACTGGAGGGTAGGGTTCAAAAGGACCAGAGGCTGGAGATGGGGCCAGAAGGACAGGCAAGCACCAGGAACCTGGACTTTAAATGGTGAGCTGTGTGTGGGAAGCTTTCCAAGGGTGTTAAAGAGGAATCACTTGCTCAACTTAGCTCTTTTAGCAATCTGACTTTGTAGCACCGAGGAAGAAGTGGACCAAGAGGGAGACAAGGAGATCAGTTAAGCTGCTTTTGAGCTAGTTAAAGATCATGTTAGTTCCTCAATAAAGGTTGAGTTAAGTGTAAGTCTAAGAGGAGAGACACATTATCAATAGTTTTTAAAAACTAGACATAATTACTGCTTCAGCCCCTCCCTGCCCCACCTCCTGCTCTAAAAGGAGTGAAGAAGACTGGTAAAGAGAATATTCTCTTCTCAGGATAGGGGGAATGTAAGAAGGAAATGTTAAACTTGTGGGAGTTTTGTTAATGTATGGATATATATATATATATGAATAATCAAAAGGTTGCATCGAGATTGAAATCTAGCCATTTGTGTCTGATTTCTAGGTCTAGGGTTGGTGACCAGGTCAGACCTTTGAAATCTAGTTAGTGTGGCAACAGAAGAAATTCAATTTTAGTTAAACAGTACCCATCTGAGCACAAACGAAGCCAAACAACCTTTTCTGGGGGAGAGGGAGGGAATATGTAACTCTGAATATGTTAAATAAAGCATGTAAAATCACAGAGTTGCACTCATTTGGGAATTTCATGAGAGGGTCGGGAAATGTCATCGTGAATACTTGGAGAATGGCAGACCTTTTCAGCTTCTCCTTTCTTGAATTTGTCCTGAGAGACTGACCACTGATAGTTTGACAGTTTCTCCACATTTCTCAGAGGCCCCCAAGAATCTGCCAATCTCTTGGCCTCAAGACTCTTCTTCGGAAATTCTGATTAAGTTGCATCTTGTACTCCCTGGAAGGATCCTCCCCCACCATCCTGGAGAGGGGGGCAGCACATTACTCCCCTGTTCTCTCTCTGACCCTGGACTCCCAGTGGAAGCACCAGTGAAACTAAGTTAGCAGCCCCTTTCAACTGAAACTTCCCTGCCACCCTCCACAGGAAATTGTTTTTCAAAATTAATGTTCCGTTTACTTAAGGTAATTTTGGTACGGAAATAAAACGGGATTTATTTTTTAGTTTAGCTGATATAATTATAGCTTTTTCTGACACCATGATTTTTGTGGAAAGTGGTAAGATGGTGCATTGCCTATGACTAGTCAGTCAATCAAAACCACAGAAAAAGGCGCCTTTTGGTAGGTACTGATGATTAAAGAAATCCACTTTGATTAGGTTCAGTGGAAGTATAAAAATATGCATCCATTTGAAGTAGAACATTAGGTGACAGTGGATATATCCACGAACCCACCACTACAATCAAGATATGAAACATTTCTTCTCCACCTAAAGAGTACACGTCTCATTTTACATCTATCCCTCTGGGTGCCAGTCTCTTCCTGAGAGGTGAACAGCCAAGCCTGGGCCCTGGCCTGCGGGCTGATGGGAACAGACCTCTCAGAATCAGGACCCATGATGGAAGGCATTGGGAGATCAGGCCCAGAAGCTGCTCGGAGAACTGCCTCCTGCATCCTTACACAGGCTCCCCTTCCCTGATCTGCCTGCTGCTACTGTGTTAGTTTGCATTTTACAGGATTTTTGTCAATGGAATCATACAGACATGTACTCTTTTCGCTTAGTTTCTTTCATTCAGTGTAATGATTTTGAAATCCATTTCTGTTGCTGCATTTATCAGAAGTCTGTGGCTTTTTCTTGTGGCATGGAACTGCTTTGTATGGATATACTTCACTCTCCTATTGAAAACCTGAGCTGTTTCCAGCTTTGGGACTACTGTTTTCCTCAATAGGACTAGTGATGTTTAGCATCTCTGCATGTGCTTAGTGGCTATTCATGTAATTTCTTTAGTGAAATTTTGGTCATAATATTGCTAATTTAAGAAAACTTAGTTGCTTGTCATCTAATTGAGTTATAAGAGTTATTTCTATATTATGGGCATCATTTTTTTCACCAGATATCTATTGTGAATATTTTCTGCCAGTCTGTGGGTTGCCTTTTCGCTTTATTAATGGTGTCTTTTGAAGAGCAAATATTAGATGTTTTCAGTTTTGGAAAATCTACTATTTTTTTTCTTTTCCTTTATAGATTGTGCTTTTTCCTAAGAAATTATATCTATAAAAAAGTTGCAGATATTGTTTTCTGTGTTTTCATCTAGGAGATTTATAGGTTTAGCTTTTACTTTTTAGTCTATGATTAACTTTGAATTAGTTTTTTTTATATGAGGTAAGGGTAAATGTTCATTTTTAAAATGCAAATATTCAGGTGTTCTTTTTAAAAGATGCTGTTTTCCCAATTGAATTACTTCTTATCTTTATTATTTTTCCCTCTATGTAATTTGATTTTGCTCTTCTTTTTCTAGATTCTTTCAGTGGAAATGTAAGTCACTGATTTTAGACCTTTGTTAAAAAATATGTTTTATTGATGAGAGAGAAAAAGAGAGAGAGGGAGAGAAACATTAGTGAGAAACATCAATATCAATTGGCTGCCTCCTGCACACCCACTACTGGAGATTGAGCCTGCAACCTGGGCATATGCCCTGACCTGGAATGGAACCAGCGACCTCTTGGTGCATGGGTCGATGCTTAATCACTGAGCCAAACTGGATGAGCTAGACATTTTTTATTATAATGCTAGAAGCCCAGTGCACAAAATTCATGCACGGGGGTGGGGGAGGGGGGGACGGGGTATTCCTCAGCCTAGCCTGTACCCTCTCCAATCTGGGGATGTCCTTCAGGGGATGTCCAACTGCCGGTTTAGGCCTGATCCTTGACTGACTGCCTGTTTAGGCCTGATTCCCTTCAGTTGGACATCCCCTTCACAATCCAGGACTGTTGCCTCCCAACCACTTGCCTGCCAGCCTGATCACCCTCTAACCATTTCCCTGGCAGCCTGATTGATGCCTAACTTCTCCCCTGCAGTCCTGGTCCCTCCAACTGCCCTCCCCTGCTGGCCTGGTTTGCCCCTAACTGCCTTCCCCTGCTGGCCTAATCGCCCACAACTACCCTCCTCTGCTGGTCATCTTGTGGTGGCCATCTTTGACCACATGGGGACAGCCATCTTGTTTGAGGGTGTGAGGGTCAATTTGCATATTACTTATTTATTATATAGACATATAGGATAAGCATGTATAGTTATAAGTTTCCAGGTAAACACTCTTTTTCTTTCATCCTATGCATTTTGACATGTTGTGTTTTTTAATTTGTGAATTCAGTTCAGAATGTTTTTTTTTTCTTTGTTTGCTTATTTATTGAGTTGAGAGAGAGAGAAACATTGATTTGTTGTTCCACTTATTTATACTTTTATTGGTTGACTCATGTATGTGGTCTGACCAGGAATCAAACCCACAACCTTGGTATATTGGGATGACATTTAACCAACTGAACTACCTGGCCAGGGCTAAAATGTTTTCTAACTTCCATTGTGATTTTCTTATTGGATCCACAGCTTCCTTAAAAGTGTCATTTTTAACTTTTAATCACTTAGGAGTTTCCCTAAATATATTATTGTTATTGATTTCCAACTTAATTCCTTTTTAATCAGAGAGCATACTCTGTATGATGTCATTCCTTTTAAGTTGATTGGAACGTGTTTTACTGGAAAATACAAGCTCTTGGTGAATGCATAACATGCACTTGAAAATAATTAATATTCTGTGATTATCAGAGGTCAAGGTAATAGTGTTTTTCTAATCCTCTTTTTTTCATTATTATTTGTTTTCCATTGTGTATCAATTGCTGAGAGAGGGATGTTAAAGTCTTCTAGAATTGTTTTGTCTTCCTTTTGTTTGTCAGTTCTTGATTCATGTGCTTTGAAGGGTCTGTTATTAGGGTGATATATGTTTATGATTGAGTTAACGCTTTTATCATTATGAATTATTCCACTTTTTGTTTGATTTTACTCTTGTCTTTACTTTTATTCATATGATTTTATTATAATTCTTTCAGACTTTGTATAGTTACCATTTTAATTGTCTTATCCCTTCCCATCTATTTCTTTTCAATTTATCTGTCTTTTTATTTAACACACATCTCTTGTAGAAAGGTTTTTAATATATTCTGTTAATTATTCATGGACTTGTAAGCTATTATTCCTTCTTACATTATTATTATTATCATAATTATTATTATTATTATTAGTGATTGCTTTAGAGATTATAATATGCACCCTTAACTTATTATGGTATAATTAGGTATTATACCATTTCACACAAAATATAGACATCTTGCAAACATAGGAGTTCATTTACCATAAGTCACACTTTCCTTTATATGATTGCTGTCATATGTTTTATACCTACATATATTATTAAATGCAAAAGACAATTTATGTGTCAAATGGTTGTATTTATTTTAAATAAGTTAAGAAATAGATATCATTTTGCATTTACCTAGATAATAACTATTTCTGAATGAAGATCATTTTTTCCTTTGGCATTATTTCCCTTCAGCCTGAGGACCTTCCTATAGCAACTCATACTGTGTAGGTCTTCTCATAATAATTTTTTTTGTTTCTTTATCTTAACATGTTCTTGTTTCTCTTTTATTATTCAAGGATATCTTTGATAAATATAGTACTTCTAGGTTGACAGTTTTTTTTTTCTTTTGTTAATATGAAGATATTGTTCAACTGTCTCTGGCTTCTGTGGCTTTGGACAAGAAAACTACAGCCATTGGAATTATTTATCCTGTGTATGTAATGTTTTATTTTATCTGACTGCTTTTAAGATTTTCTCTTAGTTTTAAAAAAAACACATTTTGACTATGACATCTAATTATTTGGGATTGAAAAATTTTGGAGAGGCTAAGAGTGTAATCAAACTAATTTTTAAAAATCTGTTTATTCCTATTGGTCCTCTATTCAAAGTTCTCATATACTATTATGTCAATTTTTACTAGTTATGTGGGTGTTTGAAAGGGTGTGTGGAAGAAGGTGTTGGGTGGGGAGAAGCTTCAGTAGAATTTTAAATATTTTACTCTGAGCCTGTTGGTTGGCTTGTAGAATGTTTAAGAGACAGAACACAGTAGATTACAAGTAGATTAAGGAATGTGCTCTCTTAATGCTCAGATGAGAATGTTTGTTTGTAAAGGAGGTTAAGCCCTAATTTAGGAAAACTTCAGAGACTTATTTAGAATGACCAAAAGTGTATGTGTGAAAAGAGGTCTGTAGGGGAACATAGGAGCAGAGTTAGCATTTAGCGCTGTTGACACCTCCTCTGATAAACCCCTTCCTTCTTATTTCCCTGTTCCTCTTTCTCCTCTGACTACCCCTTCAGTTTCTAGGCAGGATCTTTCAGCACTCAGATTTAGGCTGTGCCCTGCAGACACGTGTCCAAGGGAGGAGTAGAAAAGAAAAAAGAAGAGGAAAGCTGTCCTGAAAAAAACTTCGCAGTGGAACTTTATTATTGGGCTTAGATGTTCAGGAATTCAAAAAGTGCAAGGCCATATTCCAAAGCAGGCTGAAATATGCTTTGGGTTATGTGTTGCTATATTCCCATTGGCCTTCATTTCAGATTATAAATGTGTATCTTTCATTTCCTTTTATGGATACCTGATATAATCTTGAGTAAGGTTCATCTTGCTTGCTTTAGTTTTTATTAAACCAATAAATTTGTATTCTTCTGGATGGAAGGTTGTCACAATTCCAGGCCACACGGATTCCCTGTATAATGTTGTCAAATTAATATCTGACTGGTGTTAGTTTCTTTATCTATATCAGCGTTTTTCAACCGCTGTTCCGCGGCACAGATGTTGCCTGGTGTGCCGTAGGTGCAGACAAGACAAGAATTTTATAATTTTTCACTATTTTGTTTACTTAATATTTCATAATAAAGTAATTATAAAATACTTTCTTTGTGTTTATTTGATTCCTATTCAAGAGAATTACTTTATATATAGTCAATGTAGGCACAGAGTTAAATTTTTTAACATTTTCTAATGGTGGTGTGCCTCGTGATTTTTTTCATGAAACAAGTGTGCCTTTGCCCAAAAAAGGTTGAAAAACACTGATCTATATAACTTAAGGCTTGGCGGGGGGTGGGTGGGGTATTCCCTCAGCCCAGCCTACACACTCTCTAATCCGGGACCCCTTGGGGGATGTCCAACTGCTGGTTTAGGCCTGGTTAGGGGATCGGGCCTAAACTGGCAGTCAGACATCCCCCTCACAATCCAGGACCACTGGCTCCTAACTGCTCACCTGCCTGCCTGCCTTATTGCCCCTAACTGCCCCCCTCATCCCCCTGTGCCAGCCTGATCACTCCTAACTGCCTCTGCCTATTGCCCCTAACTGCCTCCCCCTTCTGGCCTGGTCTTCCCCAACTGCCCCTTCTCCTTGCTGGCCTGGTTGTCCCATGCAGCCTGCTGTTCAATTATTTGGTTGTCCCTCACCCCCCTTTGACCTGGTCGCCCCACGCAGCCTGCTGTTCGGTGTCCATCCAGTTGTCTCCATCATGGCAGTCCTTGGCTTTTTATACATTAGGATAAGCTAGATGGAGTCTATAAGTTTGAAAGGTTCCTTTCACTTTTGAATCAGTGACTAGGGGAACATTAAGGAACTTTGATAAGTATGGGATATTGACCTGAAGCATACATTTCCTGAGGGATGAAGGGGAAGGTAATGAATGTGGGTTATATATTTGGGCAGCTTGACTAGACAAAGGAGAGAAATATGATAATGGAGAACATTTTCCAAAATAACAAAAGATCTTTGCTTCTTTGAAGGCACAAAGGTGGGGGTTGAAGAAAAAGCAGCTCTTAAAATGTGGATGCACGATGGCATAAACAAGATATTGGGGAAAGTTTGAGGAGAGACTTAAGGCTTCCAGCGGGATGGAGGAGAGAGGTGAAAGGACAGGTTCAGTGATCTACACTTCGGTGAAGTAGGGCTAGAATCCCTTCATTTTTTTCTAGTCAAGATGAGAAGTGAGGTTTGCCAAGAGATGCAAGAATAGGGTGGGAGAAGGAATTTAAGAAGGATGAATCTTTGGAAAACTGCTAAAGTTTTGGAAAACTGCTAGGAACTAAGTAAAAATCGAACAATGGGAATACCCATTTGAGGTTGGATGGTGAATCAAAAAGCTAATTCCTTTTGTTCATTTTGTTTTATATTTTTAGATTTGTGATGTTTGTTCCTCAACAACTTTGGGTGTCAGCTAGTCACTACGTGCCGTTGGTCACTTGCTTTGTGCCTTTTTGTGACCCAGGACCCTATTTCTCTAGAACTTTCTTATGAATTTTTAGAAAGTATTCTTTCACTTTGGGGCTATAAAAGAAAATGTGATTCAAATAAAATGGATCTTCAGTGGATAGTCTCATTAAGTACTGATTTATATTTTGTGTTTAATGTATGATTTAATGTAGCATTAAACACGCAAACATGTTTGTTCATTCACTTCTTATGGGAAATTTGTCAAGAAGCTCATGTTTGTACTGCTTTTCTTTGTAGCTCTGGGGACATGAAGGAGCCCATTGTAGCTGATATTTCAACCACTGATGGAACATAGTTTGAGATGAAATTAACTCTAAGGTTGCTGTGCTCCATGTGATTCAGGGGGGCATATATGGAGCAGTTTTAAGATAACAGACATAATTGCAGTAGTTCCTATACAAAATGGTTTTATCTATATAATTAGAAATAACTTGATTATGCAGTACTACACTTTTCAAAGTATTCACTCTTTTAAAAATCTTATACATGGTTTTCATTTTGAAAATGTAATTTATTGAAATCAGTTCTTTCTTGGAATAGGCTATATACATAGTTCAAATTTCAAAATATGTAATATTTACTGACAAGTTTTTCTTGGCCTCATTATTCTGATTTGTCTCATTGCAGGCAACCAGTGTGGTGAGTTTTTAAAAAGTATCATTTCTAGAGTTATTTTAAGCATCTACCATCAAATACATTTATAACCCATCCCCATTGGCAATATAAGTAGTAGCATACTATACCTGTATGTCCCATTATTCTTTTTTTATGTCTGCATACCATTTCTGTTGTATTGTTGTACCATAATTTGTCCCCTATTGGTGGATACTCAGATGATATACAATTATTTTACTATTATTAACTGCTAAAATGAATAACTTTATTCACACATTATTTTGCATATGTAACAAGGTTGACTAATTTACTATAAGCTAATCATGTAAAATAAAACAAATTTTAAAATCACATGTTTTTGAGGAATGAATATAAAGTGCAGATTGAAACTAAGGTTGTGTCCAGGTATCAAAAAGAATAAAACCTTTCTTTGTCATCCTGTGATTGAAAGTCTAGTAGCTTGTCTTTTTAAAAGAAATGATTTTGAGTTTTTTTCTTTTTACATACAATAATAGATAAAATACTTTGAAGTGCTTTTTTATAAGCACTTTTCCAGCAAATAGCATTGTGGGGGCACTCTTAATGCCCTGTAAATGAAAATCCAGTTTTTATGTCATATTACCCCACCCTTGGATTTTGAAGTATTGGAGACGTTTTGTTGTAAATGTAATAAATCTGATCAGATTTCTGTAATATAGAGCTGGTAAAATCATTTTGAGTTGAAGTTGCAGGATTTAATGTTTTTTATTGACTTATATTTCAATAATACTCAAGTTTCCTGTGTTTAGCCAGTGGTCCTTTATATAAAATGAATAATATACAACCAAATATAAATGAGTTTAAAATCTTAGGACTGTCAAAGTCACCAGATCATTGTCTATGATCACCTGAGTAAGAAACTAATTGACCAGACCATAAGCCAACTATGCTCCCTGGATGAGTATACAGAGGTTCTCAAAATGTCCCTTTTTAAATGTTAAAATATTTAAATTACTTTATATATCATTTTAAAAATTAAAATATAGCTAGATGCCATCACCATCTTACTGAACCTGAAGAGTTTGTATCCACTCAGTAATTAAGAAATACTGATGGTGGAGAAAGTTAAGGAGGAAAAAGGATATTGGAGATTATAATCAGTGTCTCCTACATCTGCATTTGGAAAAGTACCTGTTACTTATTAGAAACTTTCTGATAGTTCTTAGTGTTTGTCACATACAGTACTTTATATTGAACTAGAGGACCAGTGCATGAAATTCGTGCACAGGGGTGTGTGTCCCTCAGCACAGCCTGCACCCTCTCCAATCTGGAATCCCTCTCACAATCCAGGACTGCTGGCTCCCAGCTGCTCGCCTGCCTGCCTTCCTGATTGCCCCTATCCGCTTCTGCCTGCCAGCCTGGTCACCTCCTAACTACTTCCCTGCCAGCCTTACTGATGCCTAACTGCTCCCCTGCTAGCCTGATTGCTTCTAACTACCCTCCCCTGCAGGCCTGGTCACCTCTAACTGCCCCCCCCCCCTGCAGGTTTGGTCACCCCTAACTGCCCTCCCTTGCAGGACTGGTCCCCCCCACCTGTTTTCTCCTGAAGGCCTGGGTCTCCCCAACTGCCCTTCCCTGCTTGCCTGATCTCCCACAACTGCCCTTGCTTGCAGGCCTGATTCTTCCCTACTGCCCTCCCCTGCTGGCCATCTTGTGATGGCCATCTTGTGTCCATATGGGGGCAGCCATCTTTGACCACATGGGAGTAGCCATCTTGTGTGTTGTTGTGATGGTCAATTTGCATATTACTCTTTTATTAGATAAGATAGAGGCTTGGTGCATGGGTGGGGGCTGGCTGGTTTGTCCTGAAGGGTATTCCAGAACAGGATGGGGGTTCCCTTGGGGCATGGGGTGGCCTAAGTGAGGGGCCTGTGGTGGTTTGCAGGCTGGCCATGCGCCCCAGTGACCCAAGCGGAGGCCCTGGTATCTGGGACATATTTACTTTCTACAATTGAAACTTTGTAGCCTGGAGCAGAGGCCAGGGCAGGCCAGGGCTGCGGGAAGCATGGCTTCCTCCATTGCTGGGGGAAACTCAAGCCTCCTGCTCTCTCTAGCTCCATGGAAGCTGCCATTTTTGTTGGGATTTACTTATCTTCTATAATTGAAACTTTGTAGCTTTGAGTGGAGGCCAGCGTCCTCCAGGGCGGGCAGGAAGCTTGGCTTCCTCCATCACTTCGGGCAACCCAAGCCTCCGGCTGACTCCAGCTCTGTGGCTGCTGCCATATTTGTTGGGTTAATTTGCACACTCATCCCGATTGGCTCTTGGACATGGCTTGTGGATGTAGTGGAGTTATGGTCAATTTGCATGTTTCTCTTTTATTAGATAGGATAAAGTACCATAGGGAGCCACAGTAAATTATAACTTAATTATTATTGTTAAAGACCCTGATAGCAGCTACAGCATAAGGCAGCCCTCTGGGAGCAGTAGGAGTGAGGAAGGAAGAGAACTTTTGCTTCTGGTCCCTCAACTGTTAACTCAGTGGCATCCCCAGACTGAGAAATTGCCTGGTGTACTTGTCAGAACACAGACTTCCAGGCTGCACCCCAGATGAACTGTCAGAGAATCAGAAACAATTTATGATTAACTAGTGGAGAAGTCATTTGGAAATTGGTGAGGATATCAGAGAGCAGGGGTATTTCAAAAATAGTCTGAAGAAGTGGCCAAATCATAGCTTTGCTACCAAATTGCTCTTTGGAAATATCCTACCACAAACCAAGTACTGGAGCAGTAGTTTCTGTTGTCCTTGAAATGCTAACCTAGACCTGACCCAGAGCCTCAAAATTTCAGATTAGAGAGACACTTTAATCTTTTCTAAGAAGCTGAACTTGCTTCAAGCTTTATTAACTTGATTCATGATTATCTAAAATAGTCTTGGTGCCATTTACCGTAGATGACTCTACTTAACGTTAGTCCTGAAATAGTGAAGCCAAAGGTCAGTTAGGATCCAGGCCCATATTGCCATTTTCCAGTAGGGTAACTACTTGGATGTCCTATAGACTCCTCACCGCCAGCAGGCCTGTAGCTGAACTCATCATCTTGTCCCAGACCTGATCCTTTCTTTTTCCTTCTTTCAATGTACTAGACATTAGGCACTGAGTGTCCTGAGGTAAATAACTCAGGATATGTTTCCTGTCTTTAGACTTTAAGTGCAATGAGAATTAATTTGAAGAGTTTCACACATTAAAATGAGAGGGGAAGGTCTGATTCATGGGCCATATAAGTCCCATGATATCATTTGGCCTGGTCCTGCCAAGGCAGTAAGGGGTGAGTTAATTAAATGTTTGCCCAAATGTGGCAGGCTAATTTTTAAGTTGATAATTTTGTATGACCCATGAACAACGTTATAAATATTCAAATGGCCTTTGGCAGAAAAAAGGTTCCCCATCCGTGCTTCAAAAAGATCTTCCTTGGGTATAGAATGGATTGGAGTGAGTCAAGAACAGTGGCAAGGGGACTGATTAAGAAGAGGCTGTTGGAGAAATCAAAGAGTGAGATATTAGTGGCATAAACTAGAGTAATGGCAGTGGCAATAGAGGGGAGTGGTGGGTAGGTGAAAGGAATTTTGGAGTTAGAATCAGTGGCACTCAGTAACAGACTGATGTAGGGGCCAGGGAGATAGATGATAGATGATTTCAGGTTTCTGGCATAAGCACCAGCCTCATTCTGGTGCCATATACCAGGTTTGGGAGGGACAGCAGTTCATTTTGGAAATTATTAGGCTGAGATATCTTTAGGAAATTCATCAGTTGATAGACATTTGAGTTCTACATTTCGGCTATCATGAATACTTCTATGAATATATACATATGTGTGGGCATAAGTTTTAGTTTTCCTTGGTATCCCAGGAGTGGACTTGCTGTGTCTTGTGGTGATTTTCTGTTTAACCACAAACTATACTGAGTGGCCAGATTATTATGATCTCTGAATGCATAATAATCTGGCCACTCAGTGTGTGTGTGTGTGTGTGTGTGTGTGTGTGTGTGTGTGTGTGTGTATTCTATGGAATAAAAGCCTAACATGCCAAATGTCTGGTCGACCAGTCGGCTGTTCAACCAATCAAAGCATAAAATGCTCATGACATGCTAAGGCTGCTCAACTGCTCGCCATGATGTGCACTGACCACCAGGGGGCAGACAGTTGACTGGCCGACCAGTTGCTATGATGAGCACTGACCACCAGGGGGTAGATGCTCCGACCGGTATGTTAGTTTGCTGCTGGGATCCAGCTGATTGGGACTGAGCGAGACGGGCTGGACATGCTCTGAAGCCCTCCCAGAATTCTTGCCCAGTTGGCCAACCTCCTGTATCCCTCCCCAGCCCCAGTCGTGCACCCATGGGGTCCCTCGGTCAGGTTTTTGCCCCCTCAAAATCTGGGCTGAGGGACAACCCCCCGAGTGCATGAATTTCATGTACCAGGCCTCTAGTTATGTGTGTGTGTAAATATATATATATATATATATATATATATATATATATATATATATATATATATTCATGGCCTGGTGCATGAATTTGTGCATGAGTGGGATTTGGCCAGCCTGGCCAGAGGGAGGGGACATGGGCAGTTGGCCAGCCTGCCTGCTGGTCAAACTCCCAGTCGAGGGGACAATTTGCGTATTAGCCTTTTATTATATAGGATATACACCAAGTGGCCAGATTATTATACATTCAGAGATCATAATAATCTGGCCACTCGGTCTATTTTCCAAAAAGGTTGCAACATTTTACATTTTCTCTAGCAGTGTGTGAGGGTTCCAATTTCTTCACATCTTCACCAATAATTATGGTCATTTTTAAATTGTAGCCATTCTAGTGGGTTTAAAATGGTATCTCATTATGCTTTTGCATTTTTCTAATAACCAATTGTGCTAAGCACCTTTTCACATGCTTATTGACCATTTGTATGTTTTCTTTGGAAAAATGTCTTATTCACATCCCTTGTTTATTATTTAAAATGTGGTTGTCTTCTTGTTAGTAAATTAATAATTTCCTTGTAGATGTTGAATACAAATCATTTATTAGACATATGATCTACAAATTTTTTTCTCATTCTTTGGTTATTTTTTCCACTTTCTTGATGGTGTCATTTAAAGCCCAAACATTTAATTTTGATCAAATTTCATTTATCAAATTTTTTCTTTCATCACTTGTGCTTTTGGTTTAATATATAAGAAATCATTGCTTAACTCTGGCCAAATTTATTGAATCTCTTTTTCTCTTGAATATTTTCTTCAATCTCAAGGTGGCCATGGAATCTTTGTAACTTACGGGAGAGCAGACTTGTTATAGCCCCAGGATCAGACTCAGAAAGCCAGATCTGTAGGTCAGGTAGGCCAAGATTATGTGTGCATTTGGAGATGGGGGTGAGGATGGTAACTATTTGTCCTGTGAATGTTGGAGAGATACTTGCAAATCTGTTAATCTGGTGAAAACAGGCTTAACAGTAGATTCAAATGATGTAAAAATAGGCTTTGTACTTTTAAAGTAAATGTTCAAGAAACACTATCAAGACCATGTGCTGGAATTTTAGACTATGGTTTACATTTGCATTTAATAAGATATTTACTACAGGGGGGATTTTTGGATGCAATCTACCAGTGTGGGTTGATAATGGAGAGCCACAGTATCTCGGTCTATATCTGCCATGTGACTTTCCAAATGCTAACAATAGTAGTCTTCATTATTTATTTCACATTTTGGAATATAGATTGTTTGCGATCATTTCTGGTACATTTCCCTGCTCTTCCTCTTAGTGCCAGTTTGAGGAATTGCTAATTGTTCATTCTTGCTGCAAAGTACTGATTTCCATTTGAATATAACAGTCTTTCTGCTAAAACTTTCCTATGGTTGATTCGAGCAAATACAAGAAGCCTTCTGTCTGTGGACTGAATGTTCAGCCAGCCGTGACGTAGTAGCCATTATCAATGAAGCTTATTCATCACTTTCCATGAGAGTGCATTGTACAGGGCTTGCAGAGGGTCTTGGGGACTTTGAATGGAGAGCTTCTCCTCTCTCACCTCCATACACTGTTGGTATTAAGCAATTCTGTTCTCTATCTTTTCCAGACCTTGTGGATCTTTTTGGTTTCCATTGTTTCCCAATAGTGTCTTACAGACGGGTAGGCACTAATTGAGACTTTGTTCGTTTTCTAGTAAAATTAGCAATTAATGCTAGGAGATAGTTTTATATTATCTTCCTTTTTATATGAATATTTATCTTATATCCAATGGCATTTTACAAAGAGATAGGCCATATTATCCTATCTAATAAAAGAGTAACATGCAAATTAACTGTCACTTTGTGATAAAGGTGATCACGCCCACAGCCAATAAGGAGGGAATATGCAAATTGGTGGGCCAAAATGGTGGTGCTGGCCGGAGCCACAGAGCCTGCAGAGAGGGGTGGGGTGGGGAGGAAAGGCTTGGCATCCTGGGTTGCCCCAAAGCAAAGCAGGAGATGGTCAGGAAGGCTTGGCGTCCTGGGTTGCTATGGAGGTCATTTGGGGGGACCAGGCTGGCAGGGGAGGGCAGTTGGGAGGGACCAGGACTGCAGGGGAGAGAAGTTGGGGGGGACCAGGCCTTCAGGGGAGGGAAGTTGGGAGGGACCAGGCCTGCATGGGAGGATAGTTAGGGATGACTGGGACTGTAGGGAAGGACAATTGGGAAGGAATGGGCCTGCAGGGGAGGACAGTTAGGGGTTATCAGGCTGGCAAGGGAGGGAAATTAGGGGTTACCTGTCCCAGCAGGGGACGGCAGTTGGGGGTGACCAGGCCTGTAAGGGAGGGTAGTTAGGGACAATTGGACCGGCAGGAGAGCAGTTAGGAGTTGATCAGGCTGACAGGGGTGGTTAGGGGGTGATCAGGCTGGCAGGGAAGTGGTTAGGGGGTAATCAGGCTGGCAGGCAGAAGTGGTGAAAGGCAATCAGGCAGGCAGCAGGCGAGCAGTTGGGAGAGGGATGTCCAACTGCCCATTTAGGCCTGATCCTGGTGAGAAATCAGACATCTCTTGAGGGGTCCCAGATTGGAGAGGGTGCAGGCTGGGCTGAGGGACACACCCCCACTCCTCATGCATGAATTTCATGCACTGGGCCTCTAGTTTTATATAATAAAAGGCTAATATGCAAATTGACCAAATGGCAGAACGACCAGTTGCTATGACATGCACTGATCACCAGGGGTAGACACTTAACACAGGAGCTGCCCTCTGGGTCGTCAGTGCACTCCCACAGCGGGAGTGCCGCTCAGCCAGAGCCAGGCTTATGTATGGTGAGTGCAGCGGCCTAAGCCTTCAGTCAGACATTCCCCGAGGGCTCCTGGGCTGCGAGTTACAACTTTCCTGTCTCTCAGGCTAGGCTGATGGCACCCCACCCCAAGTGCACGAATTTCGTGCACCAGGCCACTAGCGTTTTTATAAAGGAAAATCAAGCAGCAGTTGATGATCTTAGATTAAATGCTTATGCTTTAGGTCAATTGAACTTTTTAATATTTAATCTAGTATACTTGTGAAATAATTAGATTAAATTAATAGGCTAACTGCTGAATTTTACTTGGGTAGGTACTGCTGTAGAGATACAAAAGACATTATTTGTCCCTGTTCTTGACTATAATGAAGTAGAATTGCTATAAAACTAAGCCTATTGTAGGTTTTGGTAAAATCATGTGCCTTGAAATGTAGTTGGCACTTACTGTGAGCACTTAGTAAAACATAGTCAAATTACCATAGCAGAGATATTGGGCCTGTTCCACAACAATAGTGTTAAGCTAACTGGGGTTGCCTGTATGTGTTAATTGTGGGTTCGAATATCCATGATGGAGCTATATTTGAATTGTTTCTGACTATATTTAATAATGGGCTTTTATTTCAAAATAATTTATGAAAAATGGTATACACTTTATGCTACATTCCCCATCCTTATTGCTTTCTCTTAAGAATAACTAAGTTTTAGGGATTTATGCAGCCTGTGATCTCTACTCTTAAGGAGAAGAGTAGATTCTGGATCACCGTGGAGTGTGCATTGGGTTTGGGAGGGCTACCTTTTCCATGGAGACTGCATGATTCCAGAGGAACTGGTTGACTCAGTAGTTTAACTCTGGTGCAGTTTCTTGAGCTTCTTTTTCTCTTGAACATTTTCCTTTAGTCTCAAGGTAGCCCTGGAGTCACTGTAAGTGGGAGAGCCTGTGGACTGGCTATAGCTCCAGGATCAGATTCAGAAAGCCAGATCCAAGGGTCAGAGAGGCCAAAATTGTGTGTGTCCTTGGAGATGGGAGTTTGAGAGGGCTTCACATTTTTCCTGTGGACATTTTAGAGAATATTCATTTCTTTTAGCTAAGAAGCCTTCTTTCCATGTTCACCAACTCCACACACATGCACATGCATATGCACATGCACATGCATGCACAGATCTGCTCTTTAGTGATTCCCTGAACCCATAGAATTCTCTCGATTGAAAATAGGTCTTGGTTTGGTATTTGTTGAAGTAAGAACCTCAGGCCTGCTGTGGCACAGAACTAACTACTAGGGGGTCTCAAGAGACCTCTGAGTTGCCCTGGGCTAGTAGTTAAAGGACTATTCTTATTCCCCTTTGTATCGCCCATAGTGTTTAAATTACTGCTATGTACATAGAAAGTGCAAAGGAAATGTGCTGGTTACAACTCTTTGTTCATCACACACATATGAATCTACTTAGATTATTAAAGCCTGATATCATTCTAGAATTTCACATTTCATCCCAGATATCTCTCCTGTCTCTCAGCAACACACTTACCACACTTACATTTACTGGACTTTCACATTTTCTTTCTGGAATTTCCCATTTTATTTTGATATGTCTTCTGTTTTGTAGTAACCCACTTGTCATTCTTATACTTACAAATCTACCACTTACTAATCAGGCCACTTATTGAATTAAGTGAATAGCTATATGATTCATATTGATAAGTAAGGAATATTATACATTCCTGCCTTTAAAACATTTTTATCAGCCATTCACTTTTCCTATAGATTATTCCATTGTGTTCATAAGTGGACTCTGTTTTTCCTGCTGGTCTATCTCTCTTCAACCTACCTACCACAACACTGCTGAATAACTTTAATGAAAATATAAACACATCCTTCTAATTTTGAAACTATCCAGTGGTTCCCTCTTGTTTTTGGGTAAAGCCAAAAGCCCAAACTGTAGTCATACAAGTCTTTTTGTAGGTTAACTTTCTGCCCTTTTACTGCTTATTATTGTGCCTCAAATTTATGCTGTAAACATGCCATCTTCATTTATGATTCAGGCTCTTGCAGATGCTCATCCTCTGCCTGGGGTACCTTTTGCTTCTCACTATCTCTGACTAATCCTTTGCAGCTCAAAGGTTATCTCCTCTCTGGAGCCCCTCTTAAATCTCACAAGCCATTTCTTATCTGCACTAGCATAGTATAGTATAGTACAGTATATATAGTATAGAGTACTTCTGTTTTAGCACTTCATTGCTTTGCTTCTCAAACTGTTTGTGGATTGACAATTTTGTAAAATATAGTGAAAATGAAATACTGGAAAAATGAAGTGTAATTGATACACACAAAATACAATATAGAAGCCTCAAATTGTTAGATTCAACAGATCTAAGATTACTACTAAATTACTCTAAAGTAATGTTTACTCTCAATTTCTGAACTTAGTTGTCTTCTTATGGACTAACTAGAGGCCCGGTGCACAAAATTCGTGCATGGGGGGGGTTGTCCCTCAGCCCAGCCTGAACCTTCTCCAATCTGCTCCCTATCCTCATCCCTCCTTTTGAGAGATGTCTGACTCCCCATTTAGGCCTGATCATGGTAGCATCGGGCCTAAACAGGGAGTCAGACATCCCTCTCACAATCCAGGACTGTTGGCTCCCAACTACTTGCCTGCTTTCCTTCCTAATTGCCCCTAATCGCTTCTGCCTGCCAGCCTGATCATCCCCTAACCAATTCCTTGCCAGCCTGATTGATGCTTAACTGCTCCCCTGCCAGTCTGATTGCCTCTAACTGCCCTCCCCTGCCGGCCTGGTCACCCCTAACTGCCCTCCCCTACAGGCTTGATCACCCTCAACTGCCCTCCCTTGCAGGCATGGTTCCTCCCAAATGCCCTCCCCTGCTGGCCATCTTGTGGTAGCCATCTTGTGTCCACATGGGGGCAGCCATGTTGTGTGATGGAGTGATGGTTAATTTGCATATTACTCTTTTATTAGATAGGATAGTGAGCAATTGGCCAGGCGGCATTGGTCCATTGGTCCATGGGCCTACATTTGGAGTGGCACTGCTTTATAACATGGATCAGCTTTATATTTATTTTAATCAACTTGCCCCAGGGCAATCCCAACCTAGGGTGTGTATGAGTATAATGTGAAGGCAGCTGGTCCTCACCCATTTCCTGGAGGAGGGAAATATTTGCTTTTCTTACTGGATAGGGGCTGTGTATTATATATCTTATTCATCTTATGTTTTTCTTTGTCTAGCTTCTCAACTTTTGTCCCATCTTCTCTCAAAAAATCAGGTCTTAAAATAGTGCATGACCCAGAAATGGTCAGCAAATGTGTTTTTGAATGAATTAAGTGTAGTATTGGTCTCATCCTACTAATAAAAGAGTAATATGCAAATTAATCATCACTCTGCTCAAGCCACACCCACCAGCCATGCCCAACAGCCAATCAGAGCACGTATGCAAGTTAACCCCAACCAAGATGGCTGCAGCCACAGAGAGCAGTTGAGAGGTTTGGGTTTCCCCAGCAATGGAAGCCAAGCTTTCTGGACACCCTCACCAGGCTAAGCCTCCACTCTAGGATACAAAGTTTCAATTATAGAAGGTAAACAAATCCAAACTGAAATGGCAGCTGCCACGGAGTGAGCAGGGGGCTTGGCTCTGCTCTAGGCTACAAAGTTTCAATTGTAGAAGGTAAATAAATTTCAGATACCAGGGCCTCCACTTGGGTTGCCAGGGGTGTGGCTGGCCTGTAAACCACCACAGGCCCCTCGCCCAGGCCACCCCACACCCCAAGGGAACCCCCATTCTGATCCGGGACACCCTTCAGGGTAAACCAGCTGGCCCCCACCCATGCATCAGGCATCTATCCTGTCTAATAAAAGAGTAATATGCAGATTGACTATCACTCCCAACACACAATAGCTGTCCCTATGTGGTCAGAGATCCTGCCCCCATGTGAATACAAGATGGCCACCACAAGATGGCCAGCAGGGGAGGGCAGTTAGGGGTGACCAGGCCAGCAGAGGTGGGAAGTTGGGGGCAAACAGGCTGGTAGGGTAGCAGTTAGGCATCAATCAGGCTGGCAGGGAATTGATTAGGGGATGATCAGGCTGGCAGGCAGAAGCGGTTAGGGGCAATCAGGCAAGCAGTTGGGAGCCAGCAGTCTTGGATTGTGAGAGGGATGTCCGACTGCTCATTTAGACATGAACCCGGTGAAATTGGGTCTAAACGGGTAGTTTAACATCCCTCTAGGGGTCCCAGATTGGAGAGTGTGCAGGCTGGCCTGAGGGACACCCTCCCACCTAGTGCACAAATTTTGTGCACCGGGCCTCTAGTTACCTTATAATTGCAAATGGCTTGTGTTTCTGTTTGTAAAGTAACTTGGGTAGAACTTTATATTAGTTTATGGGCTTATTATTTGAATTTCATGAGACCATAGCGAAGTTCTGCTAGAGGAAGAGCTTGCAAACACAGTCTGAAGTAGACTTAATTAATTATGTTGTAATACGCCTTAATTTTAGTGGTCTCTAAGAAATCTGCATGCAAGACTTCTCCCCATTCTTAGCACAAGTGATGAAATAGCTCTCTGCTAGGGGAGGAGTACAAAACTAGTAACACCAAATGAAGCAACCTTCTAGCAAACATTTGCTTTGGGAATGTTTGCTGCCAATTGCAGAAGAAATACTTTTAATTTTTCTGGCTACTGACATACATGTGCAAATGCCATTCTGTCCTCCAGCTCTCCCACCCTGGAGGACATCCGGCCCTCACACCCTCCCTCTGTCCCCAGGCACTGTCATTAGTCAGTTTATCTTCAGAGTCTGCATGTTTGGAAGTGTGTTCGCTCACTCAGCTTCAGAGGCAGGAAGCTTGCCCGTCTTCTGCGTTCTGGAACACTGTGCTGTGATGGTAGAAAGCACTGGAAACCTGAGTCCCACCAGCCCTGGCCTGCTGCTGGTTGAAAATCTGCATGAATCTGGGCAAGTCACACTCCCTTTA
Source organism: Pipistrellus hanaki (assembly GCF_964339955.1). Classification (NCBI taxonomy): domain Eukaryota; kingdom Metazoa; phylum Chordata; class Mammalia; order Chiroptera; family Vespertilionidae; genus Pipistrellus; species Pipistrellus hanaki. The sequence goes on from NC_140504.1 coordinate 56,088,312, forward strand.
TGTCTCCATTAGAAAATCTAGACATGGTGGTTTCCTAACTCTTCCCTTTGGTCCTCATGGGGGTCGATGCTTAACCTGTTTGCTTTTGGTCTTTTAACTCCGGCAGGTGATCTTCATATACTAAGATATACACACTGTTCCAGCAATTGCCATGTTATGTTGACATTCCCTTTGCTTTTCCCCCTTCCCCTAGTATATTGTATCTCCCCCACAGACATCTTATTCATCTTTGTATTAGTTGCTCTTGGCCCAGTGTCTCAATTCATATGCACTTAATGTCAGTTGACTTGTTAAGCTGAACTCTGCCCTTTGTTTTTGCTTCAGAGTTTTGTCTAGCAATCTGCCTACCAGGTGAGCAACCTTGCATTGGCTGCATATTTGATACCCCATTAATATATTACTGCTCCAGGTTGTAGAAGTCATAAAGCCCAGTTAGAGTCATGCTGATGGGTCACATGCCTGTGTAAAACAGATCCGCATTGTGGTTATTCATTCATTGTTCTCCTATGAAGATCTCATTGATTATTAGCCTGATGGAGGATCTGACTTGGTATTCCTCTGTCTGGGTCTTCTTGGCTTTTGGCAGCAGAAAGATGTGAATTCTCTGCCCACAGGCCATCCAGCCCCACAGGCAGCCTGCCAAGAGGCTCAGGTCACATGCCCAGTGAGTTGCTGCTACATTTTTTTTCTTTCTTGTCTTTTTCAAGGCTGCTGCTGTTGGGCTCTCTGCCTGGTGTTCCTGAATTGTAACTCTTTTAGTTCTCTGGATGATGAACTCCAAACGCTGTTTAGCAGCCGATGCAATCTTTGCTGGGACTGGACTACCTTCGCTGAGGGGGCCAAGCATGTTTTATGACACCAGACTGCCATGCAGGACTTGCAGACGCGGGGGCATTAGGACTTGTTCTAGTCCTGGCTCCTGAGTTTGCTGTCTTACACTGAGCCCACAGTCCTCAGTGCCCACAACTTGCCCCAGGGCAACCCCTACCTAGGGTGTGCATGAGAACAATGGGAAGGCAGCTGGTCCTCACCCATTTCCTGGAGGAGGGAATTCCTCATCCTCTGGGATGAGATACCCTCACATTTCACTTTTCTAGTTGGGAGTTTCACCGCGTATTGTTGTATAGTCAGCTTCAAGCCTGACTGTAATGGCTCTCCTATACCAAGGTGTGCAAGCCCCGTTAGAGGAAGGTTAGTGCTCTGAGTATTTGTCACGGAGATGATGGGTTAAAACCAATCCTCTAACCACAGTGTCCTGGTCCACATGTTTGTGAGATGGTTCACTAGGGTTAGGAGTTTAGTAGATGGATGTCTAGTGGAATGAAACTAATTAATGTTTGTTTACTGAACCTTTAGCCTTAACCATTCTTAACACCGTGTTCTAGGCAGCAGCTGTGGTCTCAGAATGACCCAGCACCTAGAATCACCTCTTCTGATGAGAAATGTGGAGAAAACTCTGAGACTGGAGAACTTAGGACATTTTCTTTTTAAAATTCTTTGCATTGTCTTTTCTTGCCATTTAATTTCTGTGTTCTCCTATGTGAGGACTATTGAGTTCATATAAAACCTGTACTATAATATATGACTGATCCACTTTCCAGCCATGTAACATTGGGAAAATGTGTTACCCTCTCTGAGCTGTGGTTTCCTTGGAAAACCAACAAGCAATGCAACAATATGCCTCTAGGGCTTAAGTGGAAGATCAGAGCTAGAAATGTAGCTTTTTACCTTAATGCTGATTGAAGTAATAACATAAGAAGCAAGTAAAATGGTCCTTTGTTCTTGCATTGTGACGGGGACAGGAATTTATAACATACCACAAATGAAGCTGTCATTAAAAGCGTTCAAAAGACTCCCTTCCACTTCCCTCCCCTTTTACCTTAGTTCTTCCCTTGATAGAGATAGAATATTGTTATCTCCCCCTTTTCTCTCAATTCCCATCGTGCATTTTGGTTTGAAATACTGCTTTGAAATTAAATAAGATTGAATTTTGAAGGGTCTTGAATTTTAATGTGATACTGTATGTAACTCCATGCTGCATATTAATGTGGCTCAGCATATGTTGTGAAGCCTCTGGGAGTTCTTCAAAGAAATTTATTATTATTATTATTATTATTATTATTAATCTATCATTAGCTCTCTGACAAAAGTTTAGAGAATGTTATTAGAAAGCCAGGATGCATTTCCTAGGCTCTAAGAGGGATACACGCTGGCTTTTTGTCTTCTCACTTGGCATACCCTGCCTTCTCCCCCTGGAGGCTCTTCGGATTTAGATCACAATCAATGCGTCCCTGAGCAGCAGCCTTCAGCAGCAGAATTCTTGCAACTCAGAATTTGTTGCATAATCTTCCACACGTTTACCTTTTCCCTTACCATTCTCTTCCCTTTTCTCAGCAAGGAGGACAGACTTTTATCTTATTTCAGGGGACCTTTGGAAATCATATTCTTGGGTGTTATTTTATTCTCTTGTGGTTTATACATATTTTTAAAATTATCCTGTCAGTATTGAGATTTGTGGTGACCTGCCCTTCCTTACTCTCTTCCATCTGCCCTGTTTTTTTTTTTTTAATTATAGGGTTATCTGTCTTTAACTTTTCCTCCCTCTTCTTTCTCCTCTTCCTCCTCCTCCTCCTCCCCCTCCCCATTTTATATAGATAAAAACATTCTAGGTACAACCATCCCCTCCTTCCTCATATACCTGTTAAATCTCTCCATTGCTCTAGCTACATGACCAACCATTCCTTCCTTAAATTCTTCTTGTGCTGGGAAGTTCACTGGGTCATACAGCTCATTTCCTTTTTAGCGGCTTTAATTGTCAAAAGGCCTTCTTTATGCAACAGGTGATACCGTGACAAATTAACCAGCGTGCTTTCTGGACCTCAGTTTCCTTGTTTGTATAATGAAGTGATAATAATGATATTTATCTCATGGAGTGGTCATGGGTACTAAAGCTGTTAATACATATAAAAATTTCCAGGTGCCTGCTAGTTAATTAGTCATACAGTAGCCAGCTCATCACAACAAAGACGGTGCTACCTGTTCACTTAGTCCTGTTTTATGTTCCTCCTTACTGACCAAGGCTGCCTTTTCCTGCAGTTGGGTTGGGGCTATGGGTTTATTCTAACTGGTGGAGCTGATAGATGTCATCTGTGAGCCAAAGGCCTTTTCAGTGAAGATACTAAGAAGGAGAGAAAGGGATATTATTCAGGAGACAGAAACAGGGCTTAGACTGGGACATAAATGTTTCTTTTTAGAAAAGGTTTCATGTAAATTCATGTCTGGGTGATAAAATTATTTGCTGTTCCTTTTCTTGCCCTATAACCCATAATAGAAATTATTTGTTCTAATCTTCTTTTAGCTTATTAAATGTCAAACAGTTGTGTTCTGGAATAGTAACTGATAATTTTCTTAGTGAATGAGTTTTTCAGATCTTGAATTGGGGAATAGGTTCTATCAAAGGGGGTGGAAGAAAGAACATAAGAGATCCAATTTAGGATTTTGAGGAAGGCAGGGGACAATTCATGGAGGGTGAGGAGGAAGCATGGACCATCCCTATAAACTGGGTCAAGTGACAAAATGTTGCCAAACTGCCCTTACAGTTTCATTGTTTCCCCCGCATACTACACAGAATGGAAAATGGATTTTACTCTTGGAAAACAAGTTTTTAAATATCTTTGGACAATTGACACAAGAAAATAAGACTTCTCAACATGTTTTCTGTATAATTTTTCTCTTTTCAATATTTAAATATTCACATGTTTCTCAGAGTAAGTCATTATGAAGATGGGCAAAAGAGTACTAGAATCAAGTATAAGAAAAATGCAAATCAAGTATTCAAGTATTAAGGTAACTTAGAGGTCAAAGGAAACTAATGTCAATTATTTATCTTCTTGACTAAGGATATGTTTATTGATTTAGAGAGAGAGGAGAGAGAGAGAGAGAAAGGAAGAGAGAAACATCATCATGAGAGAGAAATATGGATCCATTGCATACTATGTGCCCCGACCCGGGATCGAACCCACAACCTTTTGGTATATGGGACGATGCTCCAACCTACTGAGTCACCGGTGCAGAGCCCACCTTCATTTATTAGTGGAAGTTGATGTGTGAGAAAATAGTTGGCCACTAGCATTTCTGGATGGGTGGTGACACATCCCATATGTTCATGTCATGCTACCCGGATGCCTGCCTTTGAGAAAATATGAGCATGAAAACAAATGTGCCCTAAATTTTCCTTTTAACAGGTAGGGGCTATGTAGGGCTGTATCAGAGCAGCTGATAAAATTCAGTCAGTTTTTTTTTCCCCTGCAGAGAATAGGAATTGCTGGTGCTGACACCGGAGTGTTACATTGTGGGGGAGCAGGGGGAGTATGGACTCTTCTGTGATTGCTGTGTCTCTCCTGGTCCATCCCAGAGACTGTGACAGTATGAACTTTCATTCGCATGGATAATCTAGATAGATCTGATTTTAGAATGAAGGGAACAACACCACTTGGGAAAGAGGTGTTGCCAAGACCCAGTTTTCAGAATGTCCTCCCTCTATCTTCAGACTGGGATAAAGAGCTTGAATCTGTCTCTGGTTTCACTAGTAGCAGGAGCTTTGTTCTTTCTTGCACTCCGTCCCTGTAGCACAGTGGTTCTCAACCTTCTTAATGCCTCTACCCTTTAATACAGTTCCTCATGTTGTGGTGACCCCCAACCATAAAATTATTTCCATTGCTACTTCTTAACTGTAATTTTGCTACTGTAATAAATCGTCATGTAAATATCTGTGTTTTCTGATGGTCTTAAGCGCTACAGCAGCCGTTCTCTATAGCAGTGGGTCATGACCTGTAGAGCCTAAGACCATCGGAAAACACAGATATTTACATTATGATTCATAACAGTAGCAAAATTACAGTTATGAAGTAGCAACGGAAATAATTTTATGGTTGGGGGTCACCACAACATGAGGAACCGTATTAAAGGGTCACGGCATTAGGAAGGTTGAGAATCACTGCCAATGTAGCAGCACAAGTGCCTTCTTTGAGCCCCAGGTCTCATGGCAGTGGTGTTCAGTACCTCCTTTGACATATTGGGAAGTACAATAGGTGAGGAGAGCCCCAGCATTTGGGTGAAGATGGTGATTTTGGGGGTTATGACTTAGGGACTTCCTGGATACAGACTACTGTGTGATAGTACAGACAACAGCATGAGAGGAGTTAGGATTTGAGCCTGTTCTTATCATTAGCCATCCAAAAGGAATTGGGAAAACAAATCTATTTTTTAAGGGGAAGATAATGACTTCACTTTTGGCGATTGAATTTGAAGTGACATGTGGCGACATGGTGGTTGGAAGCTTGACCCTCCATCCTTTGTGTAAAGCTGGGGCTGACAGTGGTTGGGATAGAGACTTTTGTTATTAGGCCCCAATTAAAGACCCAAATTCTGTATTTGATAGAGCATATCTTCGAGATTATAGGTGAGGTTTATCAAAGTATGGAATTGCATAAACTTCTGACAAGCAACTGAGCACACCTTTTGTTCAGCAGAGGTACAGATTTATCTCTGTTATATATAGTCACAGAAGCCTACATGAAGTGAGTCGATTCTTTTTTAAAGGAAAGGTACTATTGAGGAAAAAAGAAAAATGGGATAGTCTTATTTAAATCATACATTTGACTTTGTGAACAAAACAACATACCTTTTTTTCAAGGCAAAGTTTCTTTAGTAAGAGGAAAGAGAGGCGAGCTCTTGTCTGTCAAATGTAATCTGTAGCCATCTGCTGCTGTCTCTCATTATGTTCTTCATGTAATTAGAGCAATTAGGATGAGGTTTGCACCCTGTATTTGTCTTGGAAGGAGGGTTGAGCTATTTGCAGGCTTATTTTGAGATATTGGAGATGAATGACCTAATCTTCTAGGGAAACTGATGGAAACCGAGAAATGTTTTAGCCTGTCAGAGAAAAAGGGCAGTTTTTTCCTCTTCTCAGTAATATTGTCTTTTTATCACCATGGTAACTAGGTATCTTGACAGATGTGTTTTTAATGATAGTAACTCAAATGGTGATAGAGAATGGAGGTTGAGAGAGGACACGGATTCTGTGGTGCCGTGATTGTGGTAGGAACTTCTTTCTGAGTTGGTTGGGGGGAATGGCAAAATGAGAACTTAAGGGAGACAGCATTAATCAGTTTGCCAAACTCTTTGGGAAGCCAGTCACATGAATGTGGTTTGTGTACCGAAGAAGGGGCTTGGGTGCTGTACCCACAACCTGCTGAACCATTGTGGGGTCCCTTGGCCAGGACTGCAGTGCCGCTCCACATACCCACTGAGGGTCAGTGTGCCTCCCCACATCCTGGAAGGGGCTTCTCATTAGAGCAGAAGCTTCTTCCTTCCTCCTCTCTGCCCCCTCTGACCCCCTGTGTTCACTGTGATTACCCAAACACTAGTGATTCTCATCACTGATAACTCAACTACTGCATTATTATTCCAACTGATCTTTTTTTGTAATTAATAATTGTATAATGCATATAAAAATAGACTATTGTTTGGACATTTAAGTTCCAGATTAATCTGTGGGAACACAGAGCATTTGATTTAAGTGGGAAAGTGAAATTGACACTCATTTAACTTAAACATGATTTTTAGTTGAATACTTTAAGTTTTGCAATTCTGAATTTTGCTTTTTCATGACAGGAAGCTGTCATAGATCTCTCTACATTATTTTCTTTGTGCTTAGCTACAGTATTAAGTCTAGGATCCTTAGCATGGTCCTTAAAGACCTTCATTTTATGGCTCCAGCTTCATTTTTTTTTTTTTTATCCTCTTTATCAAGGGACAGCCTAACTCAGCAAGTCCTTATTTCTAGAACTACCTTTCGCTTTTACAGGCTTTTGCCTTTGATTAAAGACTTTGACTTTCTTCTTATTCATCAAGGGTCAGCTCCCATATGACATCTGTAATCTCAGATAGAGACAATCACTGCCTCCTTTGTACTCCTTAATGTATCCTGTAACTTCATTACTTTTCATCACCTTTTTTCATAAATAATTGTGTACATCTTTGCCTTTTTTTTTTCTGAACTATAAATTCTTTGAGCGTAAATCTTTTTATTATTTTTGTATCCATACCAATTGATCTTTTTTAAGTCATAAACTACTCCAGATCAACCTACCTATGGCCAACAAATACATTTTAATGAAATATCAATTCATCTTTGTCTGTTTGTTTGTTTAAATGCTTTTAGTAAACATTCTGCATTGCACACAATGCCAGTTAAGCTCCTCTGAAGGGAGACCAACCCATATTACTCATAGCTCTTGTGAGTGATCCCTGCACCCAGCTAGTCCAATGTCTTCTCTGTCTTAACAAGGTGTCATGTTCATCTCTGTCATCGCTTCTCTGCATGTGCCATCATTCTGTCTGAAAACTTCCTTGTTTCTGTATCTGTATCCTAAATCCTTCAAGATCCAACTCAGTACTTCACTGTTTTCTACCACAATTGTCTCATATATTTTCTAATTTTATTTTTTAAATGTATATTTTTATTTAGTTGTCCTTACAGTGTCAGAATAGTTGTTTGTAATACAGTGGGTGGTTAAAAGTTCATTTTGATTGAACTATAGGCTCTTAGAAGTGTAAGACACGTCAGAAACCAAGACGGCTCATCTTAATATTTTTTAATTAATATTTTTATTTAAATATTTTTAATTAAAAAATTAATGGTTTGCATATTTCACGTGGTTATGACACCAGGTCTTTGGAACTCAGACAGCAAGTGAGCTTAAAGAAATGAGTTGGGTCTTTATTTAATTCCTTTCTTTAACCTCCTGTCAGAGCCCTGGTATTTCTGAATGTCACCAGGCTTAGGCAGTCAACAGAGAAAAGTGTTTTTTTCCACTTTTGAGGGGATTTATCCAGGATGCATTGAAAGCATTTAGCCTCTGGATGTGTGCCCAGGGCTGTGTGAAGGGAACAATTAATTCTAGGGGCTGTCCGTGCACCACTCTGTTCACATCAGGGCTCATTTATGTGTGCCAGGCCACTGCTGAGCTTGGCACATGCTGGTGGGCAGGAGAGGGCAGCTTGTTTTTCTGCATATGACAAGTTCTGGTCCTGCCGGGTGGGACATATGCCTGGGTGAGAGATCCTGTGTGCAAGACCAGCAGGGAGAACAAAACACTGGGCATAAGAGACTGAGAGTGAGCGGTAAAAGCAGAAAGAATGGGAGATGTTAAACATAGAAGGCATCGGTATCTGCATTCCTAGTGGGAACAGCCAAGGGGGAGCAGAGTTGTGATGCCTTTCTTAATGTCCTGCGTCTTCACGTCGTCCTGGCATCACCTGAAGGCCAATGACTCCAACTCTTGCTCATTTCCGGCATGATGCATGCCGTCTTCAACTCTGCTTTAAGAAGGTGTTCATTCTTTATTAAAGATGCCCATATTTTAGTTCTCCAAGGGTGACTGAACTTTTCAATTTACTTTTAGTTTATGCCAGTGAGACCCAAATCTACATATCTGCAACTGTTCCATTTATCCTAGAATTATTCCTCCCAAACATTAAGCTCCAGCTTTTACAAATTCAGTGATAGTGTTTTCCCAGAGTGACCAGGCTACAGCTGCCCAGTCCTGTGCCCATACTTGATGTTGTAGCCGCATGGATTTTGTTGCTTCAGAATGGCAAATTTATAGGGTGTTAAGATTTGCACAGGTTATACAAATTCATTTATTCAACAATTATTTATTAAGCAGTCTTCTTTGATATAAAAAAGTGAAGATCTTTGCCTTCATGGAGCTCTGGTTTAGCATGGAGAGATAGACAATATTATTACTGAGCATAATAAGTATAATGTGTAGTATGTTACACGGTGATAAGTACATTGGGAAATAAAGAAAGGAGAGACCCATAAGGAGGTGACTTGAAAATACATGAATGAGACTATAGTTTAATATTTTCAATTTGAACACATTTAAACCTTATATTTTAACAAATATATGATTTGAAGAGCGTGTGCCTTTTCCTGGGTTTTTAGATTACAGGACCACAAGGAGCCAGGCATTCTGACCCTTGTTTCTAGACCCCAATGGACAGGAACAATTGGCCATTTAGTCCTGTCCATTTGGGACTGGAAAGAAGGATAGGAATAAAGCCAAACATTTCAAGTCTAGATGACAATTTAGCGAGAAGCTCCAAAGCCAAACAGACATGGAATTTACCATTTCTGTTCTCATGGAGTTGGGAGTTTCTCCTTAAAGATAGAAATGCATTTTGTTCTAGTATTTGTCTTCAATGTACACCAATAATTATTTGAGTTTTAGGTAGTTTTGATAAATATCTTCTCATTTAATAGATTTAAATATGATTTTGGGTATACTAGTATATTATCTCAAATATACCATTCTTCCTTCATTTATGCTCTAAAGCACATATGTCAAACACAAGGCCCGCGGGCCAAATCCAGCCCGCCAGGCCTCGCAATGTGGCCCGCACCGCACTGTCATCACTGCACTCCGCTGTCAGTTTATGACATTGTCAGTTTATGACTGTTCAGTAAACCATTTGGCCCGCGATTTAGGCTGGATTTTAGATTTTGGCCCCTTCTCTGATTGAGTTCGACACCCCTACTAAAGTGTTCAGGTGTGAGGGAAGGCTTAAAAAGGTGGTGAGCAAGGGAAGGGTTAACATTTCTTAATCCACCTACTATGTTTTCATATCTTTAATTTTCCCTTTTTCTCCCAGTCATTTCTTTTTAGATTAACCACTCTCACTGGAAATGAGGAAATACATCTCTGAATTAAGAACAAAACGCACGGCCTGAATTTTTGAGGTTCTGTTTTTTATGTGCACAGATAAACCTAAAACAGTCTTCTTTAGGAATTTATTTTCTGTTACCGCATTCTCTTACTCCCGGAAGTGTGCTAATCTGACCGAAGCTGACTTAGTGAATTTATGCTGTGGGAATCTCCCTGCTCCCAGTCCCTGTCTCTGCAGCATGCCATAGTGCCCATTGCACGCTCAGTCATTCCAGTGCTTTCTGCTCTCTCATACTGTAATTGACTCATTTCGTCAGGTTGTCATCCGGGGGGAGAGCTAGTGAGGTGGCAGTAGGTACCTCTGTGGGTTCCAAGTCTCACCAGGATCCATCTCTAGGCTTGGTAGGCTCTGAAACTGGGACAATACTCATTCTTTTGTCAGCCTTATTGCTGTCCATCCTGCTTCAGTTGCTTAGATACTGCTGAGACGCCACTCCGTTCATCTTGGTCTTTTTTTTTTTTTGTAGGTAAATATTTTTTTTCAAAGAATAAATAATCCATGTAACTATTCCTACAAAAGAGAAGTGTGAGTGGGAAGACAGATTTTAGTGTTTGAAGATTTTAAATTTTTTTTTTTAGAAAAAGTTCAATTATGCTTTCTCTTTCATAAAACTATAGCTATTTGAAATTTGATAGTTTTTGAAAGCCATCGTAGTGAATCTATTACTGACAAACAGCTCATCATACTGACTCCTAGCATAAGACTAAAACCCATTCTTCAGGTTTTTAAGTCGTTACCTTGAACTAGGAAAATCTATGTGCACATAATTCAGAACCAAGTTCAGAACCTTTTCCACTCTGAACTGGCTGTCTTGATAATGCCTTGAAACTCAAAAGCTGGAAATCCTGGGTTGATTACATTTTATTTTTTATTCAGTATTCTCTATTTCTGTCACCTTTTCCTTTTAACATCTGCAAGTGTACCTACTTATTTTCCATTCCCAAGCATTTCTTGTTAAGTACCTCTTTACCTCCTGCTTAGGTTTATGTAATGTTTGAGACAATAACCAGTGCCCCTCCCTGTTGTGTAAAATTATACTTACTCTGTTTTTCATTTGGTGATCTTTTATTTTTCTGGTTGAATATTTGTGAGTTTGTGTGTGTGTGTGTGTGTGTGAGTGTGTGTGGGGAGGGTAAGTAAACTATAATTGAAAGTAAACTCTAACTTTTTTTCAATTATACTTTACTTTCAATGTTTTTTTTGTGTGATTTATTTGTTTAAGGAAAAGATAAACATAGCATATCCCATATCACAAAAGTATCAAGTTATTGACTATTGAATTTTAGAAGTGATGTTTCAGACATAAAGGAAATTGATCTAGAAGATTACAAATCAGTTCTTCCTCTCCTCCAAAAAGTAGAGCTTGGAGAAGTGCATGAGGTCCCCTGAGCCCAGCATGGTTGGAGTTGGCTGTGAGGGCTGTCTAATTAGATGGACCTGCAATAGTTTGTCACTTTTCCATGGCAAAGAGGGAAACAGGAATAGGCTGATATAACCCTGAATTGACTGAAATTTAGTTTTTACTACTCAGTGGAATGGGGGCCCTAAAATAAATTCAGTTCAGTTATATAGACATAAACCCCCAATCTCTCGCACCCCTGATTGTGCTTTGCAGTAGCACCTGTTCCACTGGTTCCTTTCAGTGCTACTGCCTCTCTAATCTTGCTGCTTTCCCAGGGAAGTGTAGTGGGACTGTTTGCAGTACCTACCGTGATTTTCCAGGTTCTCCACAGTCCGCGTCTCCTCCACTGTTTCCCACTGAACCTCATGTAGGCCAGTCCCCTCCTTCACCTTCTGTCTGCCAGGCAACCCCTCCACTTCCCACCCAACACTTTCTTTGCTTATATAGGGTGTCCTAAAATGTATCCACACACTTTGAATAATTTATAAAGGCAGTGCTTATTAAAATACACTTCATTTCAAAGTAAGCTATCAGCTGTATACATTTTTGGGGACTCCCTGTATTTCTCCTCCTTATATTCTGACATGGACTGCCCTCTTCCATGTTTATTTATTGTATTATATACTTCCCAGTCTAAATCCTATTTATTTTCTAGGCTCAGCCCAGATTGTGCTGCCTTTTAAAAACCTTTATTTTCAAATTCACAGTGGTCTTGGTTTTTAAAAAGGTTGTAATACCACTTAGCACCTACAGAGTGCCATTTTTTCCTTGATTTTTATCCTATGGCCATTAGTGTTTTTTTTGTTTTTTTGTTTTTTTTTTTTCTACAGCTAGCTGAAAAGCTTCCTAATTAGGAATATGGGCCATACACCCCATATTTGTTCTGCATTCCCTTCAGTACTAGCACATGGGAGGCATAGACTAGATAATGAAAAATTACTCATTCATCAACAGGGTAGAAGCCATTGCTATTTATACTGCTTATGAGATGGATTTTTGTCTTTATCTGTGTGTTCTTTGTGCATTTTGGTTTATCCACCACTCTAGCAGTTAAATTAGAAAAGCCAGCAGTGGGTGGATGCGATGTGCATGTCCCTGACAAGTAAAACAAAGCTGATTTGCTCTATTTTTAGAAAGCTTGATGGTGTTCATTTTTCAAGTGTCACTTATAAATGGGTAGCTAAATGAGTGCTTTGAGTGTTTCTAATGCAATGCTACACTTTGGCAAAGAGGCCTTTGGAATACAGGCATCGCAGTTTTAACATCTTTAGTTGTTAGTTGCTCAAAGTTGTTGAAGAAAAAAAGAAGAGCTATTTTTCTTTCTTGTTTAATATTTTAAAAATTACTAAAATTTATTTGACATTAGAGTTCCTTTTTGACACAACCTTTAGAATAATTTTGTCACAGAATTTAGTTCTGAGTGTCACTTGTTGGCTTGGAAGAAGCTCAGCTGGTTTCCTGCCCTTCCCTGTACTTTATTTTTTATTCAGTGTCAGGGGCCGCTGCATGGAAGGGTCTCCTTCGTTAGGTTTTGGAGAGCCTGGATCCTTTTTATTCCACATGACTCTTCTGGCTGTAGTAATTCCCTGGAGGCCCAGAGCAGGCAGGAGCCCTGGGGGAGGAAGGAGCAGAAACCCGAGAAGCTTCAGGCACTCAGGCATGTTATCCTGTTCCCTTCCCCACCCTCCCCAACAATGCATCTGTTTGCTCCAGTCCCAGAGAATACAAAAAACACACACATCTATTTTGCAAAAGTAGTCCATATGCCCCTGTTTAGGGATGTCCTATGAAGCATGTATCTTTCTTCAAATGTAAAAAATACGTAGTGCATCTAATATTATTTGAATCCTCAAATGACCCCTTAGAAATAACTTGAGTTTTTGTTAAAAGCTCTCAAAAATTATATATGTATATGTGTATGTGTATGTGTATGTATATATACAGTATATGTATATGTATATGTATATGTATATGTATATGTATATGTATATGTATGTATACATATACTTTCATATTGATAATGACCCTAAAGCTGGTGTGTATCACAGCACAGTTATTGGAGAGTGTGTCTTTAGTGTGAGATAAATCCTTGCATTAACTTTGGGAAGAATATGCATTTATTTTGGGAAGATTTCTTGCCACATTCTGTGGCACTGCTTGCCAGCGCATAATAAAAAATAAAATAAATAGAAATGTTGCCACAAAGAGAAAGTAGTAAAACTATGCTTATTCACTTTCTTGTTCATTTATTTAACATATTGCAGTGGATGCTGAGAAGAGAAAAAGCACAGCACTCTGTAGAAAGAATGCATAAGAGAGGGTGGTGTCTGAGGAGGGGTCTTTAGGGAGTGATGTCTGAACTGACCCCTGAACGTACATAGAGATGAGAGGGTAAGAGAGTTGGAGGAGAAGCTGCTGCCCGGAAGTGGGGAGTGGCTGAGGTGGTCGGAGGACTTGAGGCTGGACCTGAGGCACAGCCGCTCAGGAGGAGAGCGGCAGGGGGTAGAGGCAGCTCATTCAGAAATGCTCAAGTTTAATAATTAAAAGATGAGTCTTGGTTCATAGTTGGCAAATAGCTGTCAAAAGGAAATTATTTTGGAGAATCTCCTGAAATAGCAAATTCTTATCAAGTTCTATGTATCTCAGTAGAGAATATAAAGAAAGACTAGAGGAGAGATTCAACACAGGCCAATCATACTATGATCTCTGGCTTTTAGAAACTTTATTTTCAAATAATGAGTGGTATATCTGAACATCTATTTGACAGATTTCATATATGTATATTAAAGTATCTTCTATTTGGATACTTTGGCATTAATTCTTGAAACTCTGTTTACTAGCATCCCCATATGCTTATTAGCCTTTAACTGAGACTGTAACAGGGTGACTGGGTTAGAGCCCTCCTTCAGAATCCCGAGGTAACTTAGGAAAGTGTGTCTGTCTTCTTTCCCTTCCCTTCCTCAGCTTATCTGTGGGGTAGAATTACAGAGGCGGTGGAGTTGTCTCTTCCACAGGTGGTGCCATGTTACCCTCCTGTGCAGGCAGAGCCCTGGGCGGTCCAGAGAAGGCTTGGGAATGGAAACCAGACAGAGGGAGAGGAGTACGGGCTGGCTTGGTGATGCTGCAGGATGTTCGGTTTAGAGAGAATAAACTGGACATAAAGAATAGGAAGTGGCAAATAGTTTTTCACTTGCCTCTTAAAATTAAATCTGAATCTGGCCTTAATCTGGCTGCTTTTTATTTGGGTAAATATTTAATCTTTGGTATACTGAAGGCTGCCTTTACCTGAGCCTGGAGATACCCACGTATGTCATTAGAGAGACACAATATGAAGGTGAAGGGTTTCTTTTTAATTCTGTTCCCTGGTAAGACATCGACTTGACAAAGAAATGAAAAATAAATCAGAATGATTAGGTGTCTTTGGTAGGTTTTCCACGCCATTTCTGATTTTTAACCTGAGTAGAATATAGTTAAGATAAAACCACCCATTCAGCACTTAAAGGAGCTGTGGTGTAGAGGAAAGCAATGTGAAGCCAGGGCCATGAGCGCCCCTGCTCTGCTACAGATTAGCCATGTGACTTTGGACAGAATACTAGCCTTTCCAGCTGTTTCCTCATCAGTAGTTGTGAGAACTGAGTCTCGTCCAGTTGCTGCATTGTTGTTTGAAAAGCCTTAGCAGTGCTGTTTCTGCACCAGCTTTGATTGAATGGCCAGACCCTGGCGCTCACAGAGGCACACAGTGGGCTGTGAGGTGGAAACTCACTGCATCGCTGTCCTGTGGGACCGTGCCTGGTCAAGTGGTGGAAGAGTCATCCTGGTTTAGCTGCTGCCCAGGTTGTTGACATCAGGTGCGTCCACCAGAGTCAGGATGTGGAGGGAGCCTGCAGTCCATGGAATGATGCTGGAAACCCCGCAGTCAGCGCAGCATGGAGCCCCTGTTTGATGGACGCTGTGATGAGTTCTGATCATGAGGGTTGCCGAGCATGT
This sequence comes from Pipistrellus hanaki, assembly GCF_964339955.1. NCBI lineage: Eukaryota > Metazoa > Chordata > Mammalia > Chiroptera > Vespertilionidae > Pipistrellus > Pipistrellus hanaki. The sequence goes on from NC_140504.1 coordinate 56,103,496, forward strand.
GGCGAGGTAAAACTTAACCTTGTTATTGGTTTTGCGTTACTTAGTATGTGTCTTGTATAAAAAAAAAAAAAAAAAGAGACACTATTTTTGTGCACCAAAATGGGTTGTGATTACATTTTTATCACACTACTTTGATCTGCTACTACTGCAGTTCTATCCCTGTAATTCTTCTTACTTTTTAATTTTATTCTCCTTTCTGTGGCTACCTCTTTCTTATCCTTTCTTAATCTTTTCCGAATATTATGAATGTTCCACCCCCAGAACTCATCCACCCAGCTGCTGAGTACAAAACAAGGTGGCCTTTCCTTGTGTTTCTTCCATTTCTCTAAAGCCGTAGTCGGCAAACTGTGCCTCCTGAGTCACATGCGGCTCTTTGGCCCCTTGAGTGTGGCTCTTCCACAAAATACCATAGCCTGGGCGAGTCTGTTTTGAAGAAGTGGCATTAGAAGAAGTTTAAGTTTAACAAATTTGGCTCTCAAAAGAAATTTCAATCATTGTACTGTTGATATTTGGCTCCGTTGACTAATGAGTTTGCCAACCACTGGACTAAAGCAGTGGTTCCCAACGTGGGATACATGCCCCACAGGAGGCCAATTTGAGAATGAGTTATTAACAGTGAATTTTTTGCATCTTATAGTTCCATGGGCTTCATATATAGTATATAAATATGTACTGTGACTTATTTATGCTTTTTCAGTTCTCTATTAGTTTGAAACTTTATTTGCTATTTTTTTCATATCACTTAAAATTATTATTATTATTATTATTTATTTTTTTAAACAATTTCTTAGTGATTTTTTTCTCAATACTTCAACTGCCCTTTTGTTCTCTTATTTATCTTTCATGGATGCCATGTTCTTTGGAAGTTTGCTTAGACTGAGTTAATGGCCTTTTAGGCTTCCTCCACATGAATAGTTGACTTTTTATTATTATGACTATATGACATAATAATAAGATTTAATATGTCATGGTGGGGATATGTAGCAGGATTTTAGAGATGTTTAGGTGGGGGATGGCCAAAAAATGGTCAGGAATCACTGCTCTATAGTGATACATACTGCTGTGCAGTGACAATGTAGACTTATATTTAATAGGTGCTTCTCTAATTCTAGGCATACTACACATTTTTATAAGAATTTCTGTAGATATAGGAAAGTATGAAGAAGGAAATTAAAATTATCTCTGATGCTTCAGCATCTAGAGGTAAGATCTCCTAAATGCTTGGTATATTCTTCCTGTCTCTTAAAAATTATTTAGTATGAAAGCCTGGGGGAGGGGACAGGAGTGGAGAGGATGGTGTGTGTGTGTGTGTTTGTGTGAACCATGCCAGAGTTGCTGGATAGCCAAAGCTAATTAGAGTGTGGAGGCCTTATTGATAGTACACCAGACGGTCAAGGCCAATCTGAGCATGGGAATCTTAATCAGGGTGTCCAAGGACTATGCAGGGGCAAGGACACATGGTACACTATGCCCTTCTATAAGCCAAAGGATTGACGTCACTGTTGGCAACTGGTCTCTTTTGTCTAAGTGTTATAATACATGTTGTTAACCAGCCCATATACTGGAGACAGGAGAGTCTGTGATGAAAAGGCAGGTTCAGAGGTAGCTACTCTGCTGAAGCTGCAGAAGAAGAGAGACTAGAGAAGCTAGAGAAGCTGCTAAGGCAGAGAGCTCAGGTGCTGCTGCTATGTGAGGCTGTGAGTACACAGGCAGTGCACAGCTGCTCAGATAATAGCTGTGGGTACAGAGATTACTACTGCTCTATGGGAAATATGTTTTGGTTTATCAGCCAGTGTGCGGCTGCCTGTATGGGATTTTGCTATGAAGGACTGTTTCGTCTGATGGCTGTATGGCCACTGGCTTTTACAATAAAGGCTTTCTTATATGCACCCACAAGTTCTCATGGCTTCTCTATCTACCACCCACCTCCAAAAAGGTCCAGCCTCTGGCAGAGGGGCTCGGCCCCGACAGTTAGTGCAATGGGCAGGGTTTAAGAGGGAACCTGCCCTGACAGTTGGCATAGTCGAGCATAATTCAGAAGCTGTATGGATTCAGAGCACCAGTGCTCTGGCAGTGCTCTGACAGGGGGTCAATGGGGAAAATGGGGTGAGGGGGACATCTATAATACTTTAAAGTTTAAACAGTAAGATAAAAAATATTTAGCAAATGTTTGGATTTTCAGTGCAACCCACATAACTTGTTGCATTTATAAGACAACACCACCACATTTATTATGATATCTGACAATTTAGTACTGTTTTTCATCAAAAAGTGTAAGCACTTCTACAGGAAAGAACTTTCTTTCCTTTTAGTTACAGGTATACTGGTTAATAATGTGGATTTTGTGATCAAAGAAAACACATTAACTTCAAGAGAAACATCAAAACTGCTTTATTCAAAGTAATGTCCATTGCTAGCTACACATTTCCCCATCTTTCAGGTAATTTGTGGATTCCGTCCCAATAAAACTTTTCTTGTTTTGGGGCAAACCATTCAGAGACCCAATTTTCCACTTTGTACATTTTGAAGTGCTGCTCAGAAAGTGTGTGTGCCATTGATTGGAACAAGTGATAATCTGAAGGAGCAAGGTCTGGTGAATATGGCGGGTGGGTTAATACTTCCCAGGCAAGATCTTTTTTTTTTTTTTTTAATATATATTTTATTGATTTTTTTACAGAGAGGAAGAGAGAGGGATAGAGAGTTAGAAACATCGATCAGCTGCCTCTTGCACACCCCTAACTGGGGATATGCCCACAACTGCAGTACATGGCCTTGACCGGAATTGAACCCAGGACCTTTTAGTCTGCAGGCCGATGTTCTATCCACTGAGCCAAACTGGTTTCGGCCCAGGCAAGATCTTTTAATGTGTCTTTAATTGGTTTTGAAGTGTGTGATGCTGCGTCATCATGAAGCAAAAATTACTTTGCCTTGTCTTCTGGCACCTTCTGGTCATTTCATGATCAAAGTATGGTTCAAATTGATTATTTGTTGTCAGTAGCAATCAGTATTAATGGTTTCTTCTGGCTTTAGAAGCTCTTAACATACCACACCTTCCTGATCCCACCAAACGCAGAGCATTGTCTTTTTTCCAAAGCGATTTGGCCTCACAGTTGATGTTTGACTTGGATCAACCCATAATTTTGTGCATTTGGGATTCTCAAAATAAATTCACTTTTCATTGCCAGTCACAATTCGATGCAAAAAAGACTTTCTTTTGTGCTGTGGAAGCAACATTTTACTGATGACTTTTCAGTTTTCCATTTGTCTTTTGTTCAGTTGATGTGGCACCCATTTTCCTTCCTTTAAAATCTTTCCCATTACTTGTAAATGATTGGAAATAGTTTGCTGAGCAACATTTAATCTTTCTGCAAGTTGTTTTTGAGTTTGACATGCATCTTCATCCAATAATGCTTGTTATTGTTCATCTTCAAACTTTTTCGATTGACCTGGATATTCATTGTTTTTCACATAGAAATCATCACTTTTAAAGCGTTTAAACCAGCGTCACACAGTATCTTGAGATGGAGTAGGAAGTCCATAGACTTCCTGAAGTATACAATAACTTTTTTTTTCAAAATAATGAATGAAAACTTCCCGCAAATGCTTTTTTTTTTGGCATGAAATCGGACATTTTAAGTGTAAAAATATCTATGATTTTTAGCAAATTTAAAGTTTTTATTTTTATTTTTATATTTTACTGATTTTTTTTTTTTTACAGAGAAGAAGGGAGAGAGATAGAGATCCAGAAACGTCGACCAGCCGCCTCCTGCACACCCCCTACTGGGGATGTGCCCGCAACCAACATACATGCCCTTGACCGGAATTGAACCCGGGATCTTTCAGTCCGCAGACCGACACTCTACCACTGAGCCAAACTGACTTCGGCGCAAATTTGAAGTTTTTAAGCTTGCTGTCAATACAACAAAATAGCATATTTATCAAATAGCATTTTTCAACATATGTGTAACCCCATCTATTGAAAAAAATCCACATTATTAACTAGTACACCTAGTATGTCTGATACAGTTATACTTTGATTGTAATCTCAATTGATTTTTGAGCCAACCAAGAAGCAATGAAGTGGAAATTAGGAGAGATAAGAGCTCTTCTATTTAGTAAATTATGATTCAGCTGCTGAACAGTTGTTAATTTTCTTTTCTTTTACCTTTCCCTCTTTTTATTGTCTTATATTTGTTTTCAGCTCACAAATGTAGCTGAGGAGCTGAGCCCCTCTGGATCTCTGGGGTTCCTTGTGTGACCCTTGAATATGGCCATTTAGCAGATGCACTGATTCTTCTAAATTGGAGGTTCCTAATCCAGGAGTATTCACATTCTCTTAAATTGTATGTCAAAATGTATTTATATTTTTGGGGAAGATGATTGGCCCACGAGTTTTATCAGTTTTTCAAATGATTTTCAAATGATTCATTGACCTGAAGAATAAAAGAGATAGGATCTGAATCCAAAGATCTGGTTGTGGCCTAGACCTTGAATTGTCAATCTGAACAGATCACATGACTTCTCTGAAAAGAGGGGAAGTTAGTTCTTTATAGTGTACATGGACATTTGTAAAAAAAATTAATAAAACATTTATGGCAAATTGGGCTTATTGGTCAAGGGACAGTTTACTGTCAATCTGAACCATATAAATCATTCTGTAGCTAGCTAGGAGCTGTGAGCTTTGGAGGACAAAATTTGGAGGACTTCAGCTGTAGTATGATAGATTCGGGTAAGCTAGAAGGAGATGTTTTTGTGAGAATTGCAAACACAAGAATGAATTTGCGTAATCTTATATAAGCCCTCATACATTAGATAACATTTTTATTTGTTTGAGATGGCTTAGAAGTGATCTTATTTGGAGTTAAAATAGGTTGTATTACCTATGAAAGAGCCATATACTGAGTCTTAAAAAACAACAGAATACTAGTTAAAAGTATAAAATGTTTCCTCTTCTTTCCATTTGTATTTCCCCCTGTTGCTCTGCTTTTCTTTATGCAAGTAACTTGTGTGTTTGCTGTAATGTGTTTACTTACCTAAGCTGGTATTTTTAAACCATCTCATCCTGTGATGTACTGGTGGGAAATTTTCTACCCTGACCCCATTCCTTCCCTCTTTAGTTCTGCCCATTCTTCAGCCCATCCTCTGATTTATACTCATTATCTGCATGTATGTTAACTGTCTGTGAAACACTATTGTTAATACACAACCGTAGATATAACCCATGCGACTTTTGGACTTCTTTTCCACTTACTTGCTATCTTATTTAAGAATCTGCAAAGCAAATACATCATATAATGATGCCCTAAGACTATCTCAAGGTAATTTAAAGCAAGGAATGCTACAGGTGTGTCAAGAAGAAATAACTGGAGTAACTCAAGATAAATGAGAAAATCTTTTAATTAGACTCTGTGTGGGGGATGAGAGATTTTGGAATGATTTTTAGAAAACCGTGTATGGAGGGTTGAATTAGATGGCCTCTCAAGGATCGTCCTGGCTCCAGCATTCTGAGATCTAACAAGTGTTGCTCAGTCGAAGCCCACTGCAGACAAAAGGCTTCTGTGCATAATGAGCTCACTGTGCTCCTGACCCAGGAGGCTTGGCAGAAAGGCCCACCATACGACTGCTGTTAGTCAATTAAGGTCAATACCAATTAGGGAATAGTAATTAAAATTGTAGGCTCCCTAAAGAAAAAAATAACAGCATTGATTTTCTGTGTATGTAGATAAAAACATCGACTCTTTCTATATATAAACAAATAGAAACATAGTTGTTTTTTTTCCAAACCAAAAGGAAGAGAATAACACTGAATATTTTCTGAATGTATCTAATAATAGTAGCCTGGTGCTTTTAGGTTGCATGACTTCTTTTTAGCACCTCATTACCACCATGCAGAACTTTTCATTTGTATTTTGCATAGTTCACCTAGCCCACAACCCCATCTCCATGGGTGGGTCTCCTAGCTACCCAGGAACTTAATTCTCTCCCTCAGCTATGGCCTTTTCCTCAACCCCCATTAGAATAATGGTACTACATAATAGAAATGGATTGCTGTAAATGAAAAACAAGTCTGTCTTCTGCCCTGAGTATTTCTGATTATTGTATGTTTATCTGGTAATTTCTGACTTCTGGGTGCATTTTTTGGTAACATTTTCAGACAGAGACAAATTCTTGAACCGTAGAATGTTAGAGGTAGACTGCACTGTGGAAAGCATATAGCCAAGTTGTCCTCATATTTTAGCATGCATAAGAATTACCTGGGGAGATTATTAAAAATGCTTAGTTTTGAGTTTTTGCCTCTTGAGATTGTGAGTCAAATGTCTGAGGTTGAGCCCTTGAATCAGCAATTTTAAATAGGTGTCTCATAATCCTGATGCGTGTGGTCCAGGGACTTCATCCTATGGTTTGCCGAAGCCCAGCAAGTCCTCCTCTGGCTCATCCAGGCGGGGATGCGGGCTTCTAATCCTGCAGCCCTGTGTCTCAGCAGGATTAGCTTCCCCTTGGGAATAGCTTTTGTGAAGACCACCAAAGACCTGGTTGCCAATCTAGTCCAGTTGGCTTGTAGGTTTCATAGTAAATTGACTTAAACATACAAATTGATTTTATAGCTTTTTATGTCTGTAACTTAGAGGCCCGGCACATGAAATTCATGAACGGATATGGTCCCTAGGCCTGGCCTGCGATCAAGGCCACCTTCCCTGGCTGCCCACAGCTGGCCCTCCCCCCACCACCACCCACCCCACTTCCCTGTTTGCCATCAGGTGATTGGAGCCTGCTGGCCAGGGGAAGGGACCAAGACGTAGGCCGTTCTACCTGCTCACTGGCCCCGCCCCACCAGTCGCCTTACACACAGAGGGCAACCTGCGGTGGGGAGGGGGACTTGGCACCACCTGCATCCCCTGCCACCTACCCCCAGTTCTCCATTCGTCATCGGGCGATCAGAGCCTGCCAGCTGGGGAAAGGAACCAAGAAGTAGTTAGCACACCTGTTCTGGTCATTCCACCTTTAGGGTCAATTTGCATATTACCCTTTTATTATGTAGGGTAGAGGCCTGGTGCAGGGGTGGGGGCTGGCTGGCCTGCCCTGATGGGGTCCCAGATCGGGGTGGGGGGTCCCTGTTTGGGAATGGGGCCGGCCGGGGCAAATGGTGGGGCACGGTTGTACTGGTCTCTGGTCATTCTGGTCGTTCCGCTATTTTGGTCGCTGGTTTTTTTTTTTGTTTGTGTTTTTTTTTTAAAAAAATATATATTTTATTGATTTTTCACAGAGAGGAAGAGAGAGGGATAGAGAGCTAGAAACATTGATGAGAGAGAATCATCGATCAGCTGCCTCTTGCACACCCCCTACAAGGGATGTGCCCGCAACCAAGGTACATGCCCTTGCCCGGAATCGAACCCGGGACCTTTCAGTCTGCAAGCTGACACTCTATCCACTGAGCCAAACCGGTCCCAGTGGTCGCTGGGGTTTTATTATAGAGGATTACTCTAATTATCCTACCCTCTCTAGGTACTTGTCTGACCCTTCTAGTAATTCATTCTTGTTCTCTTTTCCAAGTTTCTCATATTTCTAGCTACCTACTGGGTATTTTTATCTGCTTGTTCCTCAGAACTTGTCAAACTCAGTGTCTAAAGTTGAACCCCAAATCATTTTCTCCAAAATGTTTCTCCACCTGTATTTCCTTATGGTATTCATTTTACATGCACATATTTGACATAATACTTTTTATAGAATTTTATATCCTGCTTTTTATCACCTAATGTTATAACATGATCATTTCCCTTTTCCCTAAATGTTTTTTTAGAAGCATTTAGAATAGTTGTATAATAGTTTGTTATTGAACAATTTATTGCTGGACATCTAGGTTGTTTTAAAATTTTCACTATTTTAAGTAACCCTGTAATACTTTATAAATCTTTGCATCTTTGGTTGTTTCCTTGGGACAGATTCCTTGAAATGGTATTATTAGGCCAGATATTAGGAATGTTTTCAAAGTACTGGATATTAGTTTTAATTTCAGTGGTCCTTTTTGAGCCTTGACTAAGGACTTAGCTACATTACCTAGATACAAGCTTTTCATCCCACACATTCATTATTTCTTACACACACACACACACACACACACACACACACACACACTCTGTCCTGCCTATCTAATCAAGATTTCCTCAGGTCATACTCTCCTAAGAATTTAGGACACCTGTTGTCTTCTGGTCATCTTTGAGGTGAAACCTCACACTATTAGGAATAATTGTTCTCCTTCTATAAATTCAATAAGGACAACCAACTAAGAATGGCTTTGATAATCACTTCTTTCATGTGGTCACGTTATCCTGGGATGTTACTCCTCACCTATTGTACCTTGCTGTTTTCTCTGTCTGGTGTGTGGTCCTACCTTTCTTACTGTTTAATTCTTCTTTCCCCTGTCTTTCCAGGTCCCACTCAAGACTCAGCCTATCCACAGTCTTCCCTTTTTGAGTCAAGTTATAGTAGTTGCTTCCTTTTCTAACATCCAGGAGCATCTTAATCTGAACCGGAAATCTTACATAGGGGCTTGGGTCTTCTCTAAGCAGAGCCCTGTGGCCTACAGTTCATGGCAGGGATCATAAAAATTGGCCCCCCTTTTAAAGAAAAATCTCCCATACATATTGGAGGGCAGGCAGTTTATTTGTATTTCATGCCTAATCTAGACAGAACCTCCAAAATCCAGCCTTTAACATCCAGGGAATCTGGTGCATGCAACTTTATTTATTGGTAGGACAGCCTGCTCTCCCTCACACATACTTTTTCAGGTGCCTTCGCAGTGCACAGCTTTCAGCAGATATAAATCACTGCCGGGAGGAAAGGGGAGGAGATTAGTGCTTGGAGCCTATGAAACAGGACGATGACTTCTATTAATGTAGAGAATCCCAAAATGCTTAACTCAATGCTAAGGACAAAATAAGCCCTTACTAAATATCTGTTCTCTGTTCACCTACACATCAGTTTCATTTTATTTTTATAATAATGCCTCTTGTGATAACTAGATAGGACTGAAGGACTTATATTATAAAATACACTTGTTAATCCTTTCAGGCACTGGCTGACCTTGGCTTTAACTCAGATTTTACTCACTGCACTTAAATTTAGCATTCTTCATTTTTTAAATTCACTCAAGTGGCAGAAGCAATCATAACTATCTAACGTTTATATTTATTGATGTTACTATAGTGAAAATGCATGTATCTCTTTCTAATATTCTCTTTATCTTGCTCCTCATAACATCATCCTTGTTTTTTTTTCCACTAAGTCAGGACAGTTGGAGACTAATAAAATACATGACCACAAGATTCCTGGCTGTAGTCCTCATATAAGTCATCTCTGAGTACATTGTAATAAAGTAAGGAAAGGGAAGAATTAAACTACCAAATTTAGTCACAGAATATGCCTGCATTCCCCCTTGCTTTTCCCTTAAGCATGCATGGTGGTCATAGTGATGGCAATTATGATGTTTTCCGGATTCTGGTTTACTCCACATTTGTCAACTTGGATTTATTTCTCTTTTCCCTTCAGAAAAGGACAACAATATGTTCATTATTGGCAAGGCTATTTGTTGAACTTTGACTTTTTTAAAGTCCAGTTTCTGTGAAATAGTATAGAGAACTTTGTGGCAATATTCATGATTCTGAGAAATACAAGAAAAGAGGTGATTTGCAAGTGATTGTAGAAGAAGCAGTGTCCAGTTTGAGTTCTTTTTTTCTTTTGATTTTAGGAGGGCTGTGCAGGTGCTGTGTACCTAGCTCATTTCGCTAATTTCTTCCTAATCAAATGGGAAATATATAACAGGCCCAGTAGCCCAGGGAAAGTAGGAAGGACAAGGAGACTTAGAGGGTGATGACCTTTCTTGAAGGTAGAGAAAGGAATGCTGGTTACTTGACCCCTGCTCAGGTTGGTAACCAGGCCATCTATGTCTTTCCTTTTGCCTGTACATGAGGCACCTTCTACTAAAGCCTCTTAACAGTTGGCTACTGTTTCAAAGTAGAAATTACTTTCACTCCTCAAAACAAGGCTGAAGTGGGACCCAGTAATTATATTGAAAAAATTGTGTTTAAAATATTTTGCTTGTGAAATAAGTGATTACAAGGAGTAGGGAGCCTGCAAGAAGTGGAGAGCATGGTGGTTAAGAGCATACAAGGACTCTGGAATCAGATTTTTTGCATTCAGAATTTGGCTCTGTCATTCATTAGCAATAGATTGGTAAAATACTTAATTCCTCTCTCACACTTTTTTTTTATTTTTAAAGTAGAGGTAATCTTATCTAATAATAGAGTAATATGCAAATTGACCATACCTTCGCTATACCCACAAAGCCAAGCCATGCTCATAAGCCACGCCCACCAGCCAATCAGAGCAAGTATGCAAATTAACACCAACTAAGATGGCTGCAGCCACAGAGAGCAGGAGGGAGACTTGGGTTTCCCAGGCAATGGAGGAAGCCAAGCTTCCCTCCTTTCCTTGCAGGCTTAGGCCTCCACTCATTGCTACAAAGTTTTAATTATAGAAGGTAAACAAATCCAAACAGAAATGGCTGCTGCCTCAGAGCAAGCAGAAGGCTTCGCTCTGCTCCAGGCTACAAAGTTTCAATTGTAGAAGGTAAATAAGTTCCAGATAGCAGGGCTGGTGCTGGGGGGCTTGGCTGGTCTGCAAACCACCACAGGCCCCTTGCCCAGGCCACCCCATGCCATATGGAATCCCCACCCTGATCCGGGACACCCTTCAGGGCAAACCAGCTGGCCTCCACCCATGCACCAGGCCTCTATCCTATCTAATAAAAGAGTAATATGCAGATTGACCATCACTCCAACACAAGATTGCTGCCCCCCCGTGGTCAAAGATAGCTGCCCCCATGTGGACACGAGATGGCCACCACAAGATAGCCAGCAGAGGAGGGCATTTGGGGGTGATCAAGCCTGCAGGGTTAAGGGGTGACCAGGCCAGCAGAGGAGGGAAGTTGGGGGCAAACAGGCTGTCAGGGAAGCAGTTAGACATCTATCAAGCTGGCATGGGAGTGGTTAGAGGGTGATCAGGCTGGCAGGCAGAAGTGGTTAGGGGTAATCAGGAAGGCAGGCAGGCAGGCAGGCGAGCAGTTGGGAGCCAGCAGTCCTGGATTGTGAGAGGGACATCCCTCGAGGGGTCCCAAATTGGAAAAGGTGCAGACTGGTCTGAGGGACACCACCACCCTCCCCCCCCCCCCCCCGCACGAATTTCGTGCACCGGGCCTCTAGTAGCATATAATGACAGTATCTATGTTATATAAAGGTTGTAAAGATTGAGCTAATTAATACATGTGAAGAACTTAGAATCAAAAATTGTTAGCTATAGGGGCCAACCAGGGTGTGCCCTGTGTAAAGTATTTGATTTGCATTAAAAGCCAAAGCTGCACTGATCACTTAACTGTCAGCCAAAATAGCCCATGGATTACCAGTATGCAATCCCTGGTATGAGAGATACACGAATGATGATTAGTTTTGTTCTGTAAAAATGCTAAGAGCCTAAAACTGTGCTAACCACCATGCTAGCCATTAGCTACATTTCAGTGAATTAAAATTCAGTTTCTCACTCTCACTGGCTCCAGTTCAGGTCCCAGTAGCCACGTGTGGCTGCCAGCGTACACAGGGTGTGGGGCTGGGAGGCATTGTTTCCGGCCTGGCCTCACACTGCGGCTTTTCATCCATCCTCTAGCAGCAGTTTTACATTTGTTTTTAGAGTATTTTTTAAAAGCTCTTTGTTTGGTGACCGTAGGCTCCTGGTGCTAAGAGAACATTTCATAGGGGAATGGAATGGGTGGTTTTCCTCATTGAACTTCAAAGGATACATTTTTAGTGCCTTTCCAGGCATGAAAGGAAAATTGAGTTGGGTTATATGTGTATTTGCAGGTCTATGTTCCCTCTCCTCTCCCCCCTAAGAAAAGCATATCAATGAGAAACTTAATCTTTAGATATTTTAAATAAAATATATAAAATGCACATTACCCAAGGGATTTTTTTTTAACTGTTTCAATCATTGTGGCAATCAGTATCTGCAATTGCTAGACTAATGCTTTATCATGTGTAATGGGAAATGGCACACTTAATCATTTAGTGGTGGTTTGAAGAATTTTTCCAATGTTAGAACTCAACTAGAGGAAGAGCGCTGGTGGTGGGATATGGCAGATTAAAGCCCTTAGGGCTATTTATGTTGTTGGATGGGCAGTTTCTCTGTTGCTATTCATGATGGAGCCTGTGTTACTCCTTAATCAGAAAGGATAGGGTACAGAGGGAGCCTGTGTGTGCTCTATGATTTCTTTAGGAAGAGCTGATAACATCAAGTATTCCAGTAATCCCCCTTTATCTGTGGTTTTACTTTTGCAGTTTTTGTTACCCACGGTCAACCATGGCTACAAAAAGTAAATGGGAAATTCCAGAAATAAACAGCTTATAAGTTTTAAATTGTGCACTGTTCTGAGTAGCATGATGAAATATTGTATCTTCTTGCTCCATTCCATCCACAATGTGAATCATTCCTTTGTCCAGCATATCCCACTGTATTTGCTCCTTGCTTGTTAGCCACTCAATAGCCTCCCCTTAGTTATTAGAGTGACTGTCATGATATTGCACTGCTTGTGCTCAAGTAACCAGTTATTTTACTTAACAATCGCCCCAAAGTGCAAGAGCAGTGATGCTGGCAATGTGACTATGCCAAAGAGAAGCCATAAAGCGCTTCCTTTAAGTGAAAAGTCTATAGGAAAAACCGGTATAGATAGGGTTTACTGCTGTCTGTGGTTTCAGGCATCCACTGGGGAACTTCTGTGTATGTGTCATGGGGAATTACCTTTTTTTCCATAAACAAGTCTATACTTTCATTTCTGACTCAATAAATACAGAGTTCTTTGCATTTTCTTTTTACTAAGTTTTGCATTGGTAACTGTCCACACACCTCTCCAACCTAACCTGTAATTTTTTCTAAGTCTTGACTTTGAGGACCACAACCAGTTGTCAGTGGTGAATAATTTCAGATGCTCACATTAAAATAAATACATTCCTTCCCCCAGAAAGATGTAGGCAGAGGTATATACTTGATTGAGATGTGTGCATTTTTTCTTTATGTCTATTGTACTTCAAAATGTGTACATGAAGATTTAAAGTTATAGCTGATTTTATCTTATTTATAACTATTGGTAAATAAATTTTATCTTATTTATAACCTTTGGTAAATAAGTAGCCTTTCGTGCTGATTAATCAATTTAAACATTTATTGTTCTTTAATTTTATTCCTGATTATAACAATAACAACTGTTATAAATTTTATTTGGTTTGTTATGTAATTTTCTAATATAAGCACTTAGAGCTATACGTTTTTCTTTAAACACTAATATAACTGTATCCCAAATATTTCAGGGTTACAGAGAAAAATACCCATAGCACTGTGTAGCAAAACTAAGTTGTTAACTCAAAGCTGACCCAGTAAAGCCATCACTGCCATGGGGAAACCCCTTAACTCCATTAATACTTATTTGAGGCCCCCTGGAGGAAGAAGTTTATGAGCAGGATAGAGAAAATTTTTCTGAAGTAAATTTAGCAATCACACACCTACACAAAAAGCCAACAAGTACTTGGATACACAGGGAGGTAACAAAATATTGGATCAGAGGTCCACAGTTTGACCCAATTGGAAATACAAAGTTTAGTAAAAGAATTTATACAACAAAAATATTAAAAGAATCCAATTGATTTTTGCACTTCTACAACATAGGTCCTGATGAAATGCTCCTTCATGGTTTCAATTGATTTGGGACTAAAATTATCGTTATACCTCAGTATCCCAATATATTTCAACAAGGTAACCCTATACACAGGGATCATTCCAAATTTGAATAAAGTACCTTCTATACTAATAGGGAAGTTACTGAATATAAAATAGAGAACAAATAGCATGCCTTAACCACTTGAATTATTACCTAATCTAAATTCCCCATGGTCATACAATTTATAGCTCTAAAATATCTCATAGTCAGCGTGGGTGTTCTGACTCAGTGAGTAGTAAATTAAATTTAATTTAATTACGTCTTTGGCACTTACATTCGGCTTGGGAAAATGGGACAACCTTGACCTCCTCTCCAGCCCATGATTAAAGTAGTTAATATTGCCCACTGCAAATTAAAATAGAACCTTTAAGAATTGAAACCCCTATATGACCTTTATAAAGAAATGGTGGTCATTCCTACTATTTCTTCACTTAACAGCACAATTTGACCTGTTGTTAAACTTGAAAAGAATAAAAGGTGCCTCATAGTGGATCACCATAACCTTCATGCCATGATTCGACCCATTAAGGCCTGCATTTCCAGTGTTACTGAAATTACTGACTTCATTTAATCACCAACAGGTAACACTTTGCTGTCATGGATTTGGCTTATCTGTTTTGTTCAGAGCCTATTTCAACAGCCTCTTAGTTACAATTTGCCTTCATCTTTGAAGGGACACAATACACCTGAACTCAGCTGTCCACGAGGTACAACCTAATATAATCTTTGCAAGCAAGGTCTTAGCCACAAATATGACATCACACTCATGACATCTCCTTTAGGGAGATTCATTTGATGTACTCATTCAGGACATACTAATACAAGGAACACAAGCCATTGCTCCACATAGTGCAAAGAGGGCACTGCTCACGGCCCTGCTTACCTTTGTTAAATTCCTGGGAATTGCTAAGTTGCGAGCCGTTTCATTCCCTGACACTGTCAAGGAAGAGCTAATGAAGGGCCCTTTCAACATCCACACATGCTAACACAGGCTCAGAATTTTTCAGGTCATTTTGGGTTTTGGAGACAACATATTTTTCATTAATAAACTTTACTTAAGCCAACTTGTACTGTTACTGGAAAACCAGCTTTTAATGGCAGGCTCTAGAATCTGAGCAAATTGCAATAGAATAGCTCTCCCATTAGTGCCCCTCTTCCTATGTGAACACTTTTTTTTACTAAAGGCTTTAGCAACCTACTCTCATGCCTCCTGGACTTCTTGGACCACCCATAATGGCCACATGTTGTCTTAGACTTTTCTCTTTTTTGCCCTCCCCACTTCCCCACCCACTTTCAGTGTCTTGCATTCATTGGTTATGCTTATATGCTTGCATACAAGTTTTTTGGTTGATCTCTTGCCCCCCGCAACCCTCCCCAGCCTTCCTGCTGTAGTTAGTCTGTTCGATGCTTCTCTGCCTCTGTACCTATTTTTGTTCATCAGTTTATAATGTTCTTTATATTAAACAAATGAGTGAGATAATGTGGTATTTTCCTTTCACTGACTGGCTTATTTCACTTAGCATAATGCTCTCCAGTTCCATCCATGCTGTTGCCAATGGTAAGAATTCCTTTTTTTTTTTTTACAGCAGTGTAGTATTCCATTGTGTAGACTGTTGATGCAATCAGCTGGCCTCCTGTGCTTCATTCAGTGTGCCATTAGATACTGAGATCTGGAAATGGAGGCTCTCATAGGCTCTGAGCCCATCAACCTCTGCAGTATCTCAACCTGCAGTATCTCTGTTTAGCTCCTCAGTAACTTTTCTCTGTTGAGCTGTGTATAATCATGTCCTTCATATGTGCAACCAAGTCTTCAGCCAAAGACTTAAGGAAACTCTCTATAGATCTCTGGAGCTCTTTGTAACCTATTTCACAAATCCAACCACCTCAGTAACCCAAACTTGACTATGCTCTGCTTTGATACCACTTCCCTACACTAAGTCAGGAAGGGGCCTTTAGGCAGCACACATGTTTTCCAACTTCTGAAAACAATTGCTTTATGTATTTTGCTCAGTTTTATAGTAATTTATTCACAATGGGAGGGATAGTAGAAGTTATAATACACAGGTAGTGGAAGTTCTAATACACATTTTACTAATACTCAGTGGAAACTTTCTTATTTTCACCATTTCAGTAATATCTGTCTTACTCAATGGTAAATGCCTTGCCTTAATAGTACATTATATTTAGCTCCACTTATATAATCTAGGCCAGATATTATTTTTACCACATCAATACTTTTATTCCTAATTCTTAAGTAGCCTTTATTTGTAGATTTTTCTGCAGAACTATTTAATGTTGCCTGCTTCAGTTGCCTATAGCTGTGGTACATATTTGTATATTTTATGCTTTACCACTTTTTACCTAATTTAACTCGCAATGTTTCACTAACTTTTAAAAACTGCATTTGAATGTTTCACAATGCAATCAGATTATCATAACTAAGATATCCTGGCAATAATTGTAGCCTAATATTTTTCAAGTATTTTCCCTCTGACAGAGTAAGTTTTCAAATCTCTTGTATTTAGTTTGAGTTCATGCAGAAACCTTAACACCAATGTTTGACTCTCTAATTTAGAGATTATTTGTTGAGTTTACATGGGGATTGTGATTACATTAGAAGGTTAGGGCACATGAAACATTGATCATTTAAATTATTTAAATCAATTGAAGGTTCTTCTCTATAATTTTAACCTCTCTTCATCTAAAAGCTTTAAAATAATAAATCTTCTGGAAATTATTAGAATGGATTGATTTCAGGATCATTTTCTTTCCATCATTCACCACTTGGTAAATGTACAAATGAGAAATGGGATAAATAAACAGTGGAAAGACAAAGAAGTAGAAATTCCAGACTTCTTATTCATAAATACTTGAGAGTTATTCCTGGGTATTTGAGTTTCTGTCTTTTATGCAACAAATCTGATACAGTGTAAATAAAGCTTATCTGGAATTGAAGATTGACTTCCCTATTGTGGGGGTAAATTTTTTAAATTTATGAAATAAAATACATTGAATCAGATGGTATTTAAGCTCACTTTTGACTCTTTTAACATTCTGAAAGGATCCAAATAAAAAACCCAAACATTAAAATGGCATCTAATGTTTAGGACTTACCCTAAACCTTTATTTTTGAAAAGTGAAAGAACCTGTAAGCTCTACAGGAAATATTCAGGGTGGCACATAAAAGCCACCCAAAATAAATACTTTCAAAGAGACTTTTAATGAAAGTAGAGCAAGAGGGCAACATTGGCCAATGCCATCTGGTCACTGACTTGATTTCTGAACACAGTTTGGGTAACTGATACTCCCTTAGGAATAGAAAACTCACTGAAGGTAGAGATAGGGATCACAAGGTACAGAAGCTAAAAACAACTTGGGAATGAAAACTAGTGGATTTGAAACAATATATAAAGTTAAATACTTTTTCTTTAAGCTTTAGTTTATAACATTTAGAAACTATTCGTTGACTACCCTCTTATTTAAAAGAGATGGCTCACTGAATGTACCATCTGGCCACTGGATTGGCTGGAGGGAATCACTTTTTTGTAAAAAACTCAGATGTTGCCTGAGTTGATTGGTTGTATTTTTTCTGATCATACTCCCATGTCAGTTACAGAGCCAACACCGATACAGTTCTGTCTAGCATTGCCACTAAACACTGGTGGGGGAGCACCTAGAAAATGCTATTTTTAATAGCTCCTAATTTAAAAATAGGAAATGATTGTTTTACTAAGTAGAACAACTACTAAATTATAAATCGAGCTGCTTATCTGATCCAACTCTCATTCTTCAAGCATTTCTGTTATTGGTGTTTTTTATACACACACATCTTGAGATGTAGTGATAGAGTGCTGCTAAGTACTACAGCGGAATCCCTCAATTACAAGGTTACTGCATTTGTGGATTGTTTAGACCTCTGGCCCCAGTGTTGTTTTCCTCTTTATTGATCATGTAGGAGATAAAGTGGTGGTTCCCATTGTTGTCTGGCTGGAAGGGAAGATGTGGGGTGAAAGAAGCAGATTGTTGTTTTGAGGATATCTTCATTGGGAAACTGACTTGAGATGGACAGATCTGTGACCTCTCATTTCTCCTTTTTTTTTTTTTGTGCCAGGAAAAACAACGCTTAATCCTTGAAAACTGTAGATAATGTGGCAGTCTTACTGTTCTCACAATCTTTAGCTCAATGGCTATGTTCTTCATGAAACTTCATTAATACTGTTTATTTTTGTTGAAATCTGACATGAGTGATTTTATCTCCATATTCTCAGATTGTACATGCGTGCATTTGTTGGATGCTTCTGTGGTTAATTGGTTGTAGCCGTTTTGCATTTAGTAGTCTCTTTTCATCTGGCTGAATTTGAAAACCACCGACAGCTTTGAAGAGCCACGGAATTGTCTGAAAAGAATAAATTGGAATGTTCTGAGACTCTCTCTTTAGTTCACAGGGTGCTGGAGAGGCGTTGCCTTCTTGGGTTCAGGATATAAGATGATGTGCACTGTACAAAGAAAAATAGTCACCGTCTAGACATGCTGCTGCTTCTAGTCTCCAGCTACAAGGTCTTTTGCAGGGGAGAAAAGGAGAAAACAACTTTTAAAATCATGTGGAAGGAACAGGTTATTAATATTGTGTAAGTAGTTGTAATATCTTAGATCAGATAGGGTTTTGCAATTTTCAAAGCCCTTTCACTCACAAGTTGGTGGAAGCACATATTTTATTGCATGTGACTTTTTTTCTTTGTGGCTGGAGTGGAGCTGGATACTCTTAAACCATCCGCCTGGCTCTCACAGGGAGCAGCTACATTTCTGCACAAGTGGCAGCCATGCAGAAAGTTCTGCCTGTCCTTTGATATCTCCAATTCGCTATCATTTTTTCCTCAGGCCAAGAAATCCTCTCTCCACCAGCCTGTCTGGGCTCCCTCTGAAGATCAGTTTGATCAAAATTAACTGAAGTCCCCTCCGAACCAGAGAGAGCTCTGGAGGGGCTGGCACTGGAGCCCGCAAACGCTCTGCACCTCCGAGCTCAGCTATAAGGCTCCAGAGAAGCGTTGCCTCTCCAGTCACTCACCGGGCCCGTGGGTGTCAGTCACAGCTTTGGCCTTGGTTGCAGGTTGTTTTTCCTGAGACCTGAGGACTCAGCAGTTTGTTTACAGGCGTGTAGTTCCAGATGTAGCCGCACTTAGAGAAAAGCCTCTCAAATTATAACCAAAAATCTTAATCCAGAGGTGCCTCATCCTGAGAAATAAAAGCAAATATCTTCTGCATAACATTCATCACCGTTGTGTTTCATTAACAGCTCTATTTCCACTAGATTGCAGGTTCCTAAGGATAGAATCTGTGTTTCTTGTGTTTGTCCCTCCTTTTTTGTTTGTTTTAAAATGAGATTTTATTTTTCACATAAACAGAGGTCCAGAGTGGGGCTGTTCCTGGGTTGGTCATTAAAAACTCAGGGGCTTTACCACTTTCTACTCTGCTATGCCCAGGTATCAACAAGGTGCATGTGACTTGGTTGGTTGCCGGAATTATAAGTGTAACATTTAAAGTTGGCTTGGGTCTTTATGAGCCTGTGGGCTGAGGGAGAAGCATAACAAGTGTGATGTCCCCAGAGCTCCCCAGTTCCCAGTCATTGCCTCCTCCTTCTCTTCCCCCCACCTCCCTGCCATGCCCACCAGACCCCCTCCCCCCCAATGCTCTGGCCTCAGTTTCCTTCTCATTCTTGAGAAGAATTAAGTGCATTCTTTCCTGTTAGGCTGTTAATTCTACTGTTGTCAAGTTCCCTTTTCCATTTCTCTTCCACTTAACCTTTTGTGTCCATGTCCTTTATTGCCTGTCGTTGTCCTATATTTTAATAAAGGGAGCCATAAAATTTATCTTTGTATGGCATTCAAATGACCAGATATAAATATATGAGAGGCCTGGTGCACAAATTTGTGCACGGGTGGGGTCCCTTAGCCTGGCCAGTGATCGGGGCCAATTGAGGGCTGACCAGCCAGTGGGAGGTTGGCCCCAGCAGCAAGCTAACCATGGCCGATTCCATGAGGAATTGGGCTCCCTCCTCCCTCCTGTCTGGGTCTGAGGTCCGAGTGAACCAGATTCGGGGGTGTCAGGGCCCCAGCAGCAAGGTCTGGGTCAGTGTGCATCATAGCTACTGGCTGGTTGTCCCGTTGTTCCGGTCATTTGGTCCTAATGGTTGCTTAGGCTTTTAGATAGATAGATAGATAGATAGATAGATAGATAGATAGATAGATAGATAGATATAGATGAGCCAGGCTAGTAATAAGACTTCGCGATGTAGTGAGAGAACTAAGATGAACAACTCAGTGTTCCCCAGTGAGCAGGCCTTCTGGATTCTAGTGTAGCCTTCTCACCGGTGTTTAGCATTTTCTGAGATGGTGCCCAGGCACCCAGATGTTAGGAATAGAAGCAATGAGAAGATGTGTAACAGTCTATCTCTCACAAGAGCAGGTCTTACAGGGGAATACACATTCATCTCATGTTGGCATTACCTTCTCAGCCCTAAGAGGTTTTTATCCCTCCTATAAATGGGGTTGTTGGGGGGCAGGAGGCTGTGCCTTTTCCAGTGAAATCATGCTTCCTCGTACCTGCCTGCTTGTAGGAGGACCTCTTCAGGCTGAAACTTTAGGTTTTGCGTAAACCTGTTAATCCTGAAGTTAACAATCAAAGTTAAGCCCAAATAGGGGAACTCGGAATGCAAACTAGGGCAAGTAGTTCCCGAAGGGTGACCATAGTCCTTTCTTGCTTTTTCCTGCATAAAAGTCCTTGTCAGTGGAAATGACCCTTTTTAGTTTTCCTGCTTTTAAACTTCTTACCAGTGGTATAATGTGCAATGGACACTAAGTCACAATCTTATGACGTTACTGCTATACCAGTCTTAGTGATTTAGGAATCGTAGGGGAGGTAGCAGCCTATTCTTCTGTACCTGGTAGGGAAACCTGGTAGGCCTCAAAAAAAAAAAAAAAAAAAAAAAAAAATATATATATATATATATATATATATATATATATATATATATTGAGATTGATTCTGTCACACAGTGCTATAAACATGTTACAGATATAAACATTGTAGAAAAGGAACTATTGTGTTATGCTCGCTTCATTCTGGTTTTTAGTGGTTAGTCTTCCATAGTAATGTCAGATTTCAGGGGAATGTGTGATTTTTTTCCCCTTCTAAAACCATTACTAAATTCAGAAGTTTTGCAATTTTGTGTGTATATACCATGTATATATTTTATCTCCCCATCTCTTTCTTGCCACTGCAGTTCTGTGGTTGCTATGAAGAAGGTTGTGATAAGGAATCGTATCAGAAGGTTAAAAGTTCTTCCTGCATTGGGGACAAAAATAACGATCCTCCTCATCTCTCTGCGCCCTGCCTTCCTGCGTCGATCCTCAGTACCGCACTGCCTGCTGCCGAGGCCAGGGTGGCCGATGCTCTATTTTAAAAATTACACAAGAGAAGCCGATTCTTCTTTTTTACTTTTCAGCTTTATCGTTTTACTGTAGGAACAGAATGGAAGGAAAGAATAGGCACACTAGATTGAATTGTCAACTCAGGACATTTTTGTTTTGTATGAGTAATTACCTCCCTTATTTGTGTTTTTTTTTTTTTAATTAATTTTTATTATTATTATTATTTTTAAATATATTTTATTGATTTTTTTGCCCCCCTCCCTCCCTCTCATACATACCCCTCCCTCCCCAAAGTTTTATGTCCATTGGTTGTACTTATATGCATGTATACAAGTCCTTCTGTTGATCTATTATCTCCCCCAGATCTCCCTCCCCTCCCCACTGTACATTGACAGTCTGCTTGTTGCTTTACTGTCTCTATATCTATCTTTTGGTTCATCAGTTTATAATGTTCTTTATTATCCATAAATGAGTGAGGTCATGTGGTGTTTCTCTTTCATTGATTGGCTTATTTCACTCAGCATGACGTTCTCCAATTCCATCCAGGTTGCTGCAAATGATGAGAATTCCTTCTTTTTTTTTTTTTTTTTTTTTTTAATTCTTTATTTGCTGATATGCGGGAGGAAGAGCTTAGGGAAATGACCTGATGTTGAACAGTTGGGATTTGGTTAATCTGCTTAGAAATAACATTAATCGGTGTGTTAGATGCTGTCAACAATACAGGGCCTTCTAGCCCACTACCTTCTTCAGTTTCTTCTTGCTTATTCTTCCTGTACTGTCTTTGGTTTCACTGAGATTTATGTTTTCATATCTTGCCAGTTAATTGTTTTCTAATGTTTCTTTTATGATTTTACTCTACATTAAATGAATTTCACTCCTGCTTTGTCATGGGAAAGTATCCAGTCTTTTGGCTTTTACTCGGGGAATAAAGGATATAGATATGTACAGTATTATCACATATACCAAAGGAGGTTTTCTTTTAAGCATAGCTTATATGAGTCTGGGTGAATCCATCCTACTAATTCTGTTTCTTTTTCTAAAAAAAATTTTTGGTTATTGATTTCAGAGAGAGGAAGAAAGAGGAAAAAATAGAGATAGAAACATCAATGATGAGAGAGAATAATCAATTCACTGCCTCCTGCATGCCCCCTTCTGGGGAACAAGCTTGCAACCCAGGCATATGTGCTGACCTGGAATTGGACCTTGACCTCCTGGTTCATGGGTCTATGCTCAACCACTGAGCCACATCAGTCTGGCCTTTGTTTCTTACTGCTTATTACTACTTTGTGTGTGTGTGTGTTTGTTTTTTTTTGAAATCAGATTCAGTCACTATTTATTAAGAACTTCCTTATGCCAGGTACATTAATATTTGCTTCTTCAAAGTGATCTCATGAGATGTAGATATTCTTATCCATTTTCTTAAAAATACAAACCCTCTCACAGTGCTCAAAGAGTATAAGGTACATGGCCAGGGTTCCATGGCTGTGCTCACATTCTAAGTCCTGCACTCCTTTCGCTATTGCCAGGAGGCTGTGTGGAGTAGACATAGGAAGGCCCTGCTGTCAGACTGGACGTAGGTTTGAACCCCAGTTCTATCTGGGGACATTACTTAACATCTCTGGGCTTGGTTGTCCTCATGTATAAAATGTGATTAGTAATCATATCACCTCCCAGTCTTGTTCGTTACTAAATTTATATAAAGTGCTTATAATAGTATTTCACACTTAAGTTCTTGATGAATATTATCAAATACATATTGGATATTGACTGTATTATGGTTAGTGGACATTTACTGTATTGGGATCTGGGCACATGATTCTATTTAGAATCTGGTGAGAAAGACGTGCACTAAGAGGATCTAAAGTGTGATGACAGTTTCAAGGCAGTATGAAG
Source organism: Pipistrellus hanaki (assembly GCF_964339955.1). Classification (NCBI taxonomy): domain Eukaryota; kingdom Metazoa; phylum Chordata; class Mammalia; order Chiroptera; family Vespertilionidae; genus Pipistrellus; species Pipistrellus hanaki. The sequence continues at coordinate 56,126,632 of NC_140504.1, forward strand.
TGCTATGGAAGCGTTTAAAGGGGAAAGAAATGTAACCTGTTGTGGGGGTCAGGGAAATCTTGAGATATGGAGAGGTAGGAATTAGAAGGATAATTTGTGTGTTGGGGGAAGTGCAGGGGCAGGAAGAGTATTTCAAAAGCTAGGGAACGAGGCCATGGGAATCCAGGAGAGCCTGTACTCCTGGACCTGGAACACCCACCGCGGACAAGGGTCTGTAAGACTGGCCAGAAAGACAGGCGAACTCCAGGTCACACAGGGCGTTGAGGGCCGTGGAAAGTCCTTGGACACCTTCTGTCAGCACATAATAATGATGCAGTGTCATTTCTCTCGTCATTCTTACATTTCTAAGAGCTTCAAACAGGGTAGATAAACTCTCTTATTTCCACATTTTGGATCTCTTATTTTGTCCAGGTTGTATACATGGAAGAATGCTTTAAACTAGCTAAACATTAAGCTAGTTCTGCCACAAACTTAACCAAAAGATCAAGAAATATTTAAGAATAATGTTGTTTGTGAATAAGAATTGAATATTTCAGTTGAGCCATTGTTTAGATTTTAATTGATTTCAGAATATCACATCCTTCCCGATGGTTTCAGATGGCTTTATTTGTTCATAAATAACCTGCTTGTTGATTTAGCCTCTGTCATCATATGAATGCTTCATCAGACAAATGGAGCTTGCTCATTACTGCCAAGTGGGGCTGTATTCTACCACGTGGTGAGGCTGAGAGAACATGGCTGTATTTCACAGTAAAGGCCATTTATCGGGCTTTCTGCCATCTGGAGACTCGAGTTAGTCTTTCCTAATATGTCTTCAATCTGCTAACCAGACTGATCCTGGCATTGAGCTACAGTGTGGCAATGTCAGAAAGGCCTACAAAAATATAAAGTCCTCCATGGCTTCTCTAGAAAACAAAGCAAAACTAATCCAGGGGAGAAAAGATACATTCTTCCCACCCTCATCATTGCCCAGATTAAAAAAAAAACTAGATTTTCCATAAATTTTTATAAAGTTAAAACAGCAAAGAATTTTTTATTTTTTTTCCCCCTGAAAAGGGCCAGTCACAAGTTTGGATTTGGCTAGAGGGTTACCCTTATAACAAGAGGCAGTGTTTAGACTGAAAAGCTAGCCACTGGACGGCCAGTTTTCTCTCCCCAGGCCCAGCCCTGTCTCTAAACTGAAACGTGGATATAGTCAAAAGAGTAATTCTTAGGATGGAGCCATTAAGATATATTTAAAAATTATACTTAACCTTTCTAGGACCACAAAGGTTTGTAAGAAATGTCTATTCATCTATTATCTCTAAATCACGTGAGATACAAATCTGAGATTCTCTTCTTACCAGTGTGGCAGGAAATGTAATACCAACTACTATTCAGGCCTCTTCCTGTTCCCTGCAAGATCTCTTCCAGAGCCAAAATACGGGGGGACTCCCTGGGTCACTACAGGGTCCTCACGTTCACTGCAGGGTCCTTTGGAGTCTTGCTCTGCAGTTTCTGTGCCTTCTGGAGCCCTGGGAACCTTGCCCCCACAGAGCCCCGTGGCCTAGGGCAGCCATCCTCTGAGTAGCTGCTGTTTCCTTTGGCCTCTAAGGAAAGCAGAGCATGGGTGCCCTCTTCTCCAGGAACTTGGCCAACGTCCATGCTCTTCCCAGTAGCCTTTTTCTTCTTTCTCATGTTCAAAGGCAGCCCCTCCCACCTCCTCTTCCTCAGAACAGTCCCCTCAGTGAGTACTGGCCTTCACAGAGACAGGAAGCCGGGCCGTCTTCAGTAGTTTCAGCTTCCAAAACCTTGCAAAGGCCTGTGAGGAAAGGAAATACAGAGGGCTTCACAAAGGCTTAATCAAGGTGGAGGAGAAGAGAGAGAAAGAGAAGCAACTTTTACTGTTTTCCTGCTTGCTGTTGTCAACATGTGTCCTATACATTTCTGGCCATCACATATTGAATCCTATTTCTACATTTGGAGAAATTTCCACATTATGAGCCCCCCTCCCAGTGTCAGAAGTGAGAACACAAATTTCCAGCCTCTTCTGCAGCTTGGGTTTTGGCTCTCCAGTCAGGAGCACGCAGGTGAGACCATGATGTGGGTGAGAACAGAGGGAGACGTGGGCTCTGTGCTGAGCTTCAGAGAAAGCTGGCATCAGTAGTAGTTTCAGTAAGGCTTTGGCATTTGAGCTTTGGTGACAGGGACAGTTGCAGCAATTTTCTCATCAAGCCACTTGTACAGCCTTTAAAACAACAACAACAACAAAAACAAAAAAAAACCCAGTGGTGGTTCCACTTTTAGGAATATGTCCTAAGAAACCCGAAACACCAATCAGAAGACTATATGCACCCCTATGTTCATAGAAGCATGATTTGCAACAGCTAGCATCTGGAAACAGCCCAAGTGCCCATCAGTAGATGAGTGAATGAAAAAGCTGTGGTACATCTGTACAATGGAATACTATGCAGCTTTAAAAAAGAAGGATCTCTTATCTTTGAGACAGCATGGGGGAGCTTGAAGAGTGTTATGCTAAGCAAAATAAGCCAGTCAGAGAAAGACAAGGATTACATGATCTCACTCATATGTGGAATGTAATGAAAAAAATAAACTGGTAAAATAAATCCAGAGAAATAGAAGCCTGGATCACTTCTACAGCTTTATTTTGGATGTTTTCCTAGAATTTTTAGCCTTGAGCTTGTTTCTCTAGCTATTTCAGTGATTCTGTGAGCTTCCCAACATCCTTTCTTTAAATTAAAAATATTTATTGAGGCATAATTTGCATACAGTAAAATCCCCCTTATTAGGTGTATAGTTTTTTTTTTTAATATATATTTTATTGATTTTTTATAGAGAGTAAGAGAGAGGGATAGAGAGTTAGAAACATCGATTAGAAAGAATCATCGATCAGCTGCCTCCTGCACACCCCCACTGGGGATGTGCCCGGAACCAATATACATGCCCTTGACCAGAATCAAACCCGGGACCTTTCAGTGCCCAAGCCGACGCTTTATCCATTGAGCCAAACCGTTCTTGGCTTTAGGTGTATAGTTTTTTGAGTTTTGACAAATATTTACAGTCTTCTAGTCACTACCACAGTACGTTGACATAGTATTTTATATTGATTTAAAATATTGAATGAATCTTGAATTCATAAGATAAACATCCCTTTTATCATGATTAATTATATTATTGCTGGATTCAATTTGCTAATAATACTTTGTTAAGGACTTTTGTGTCTGTGTTTATAATGCATACTTGTCTGCAATTGTCTATGCATGTATTGTCTTTGTTGGATTTTGGCATTGGGGTAATGCTAGTTTCATAAAATGAGTTGGGGAGTATTCTCTCTTTTTCTCTGGAAGAGTTTATGTACAGAACTAGAGGCCTGGTGCATGAATTCATGCAGGGTGGGATCCCTAAAGGGGTATGGGGGGCAGGATGCAATCGGCCAGCCCGGGATCTGGATCCATCCCTTGACATTTGCACCAGTTGTCAGGAACCACCTGGTGGGGGCTTTTATATTGTTTCCTCCTTGCAGAGCATCAAAAGAGGGGAATGTGGTGTCTGAGGCCAACTTCTATGAGGCTGGTGGTGCTGTTGGGATTGTACCAGCAGCACTGGTCCATCGGTGCCTGGCCCATTCTCCAGAGATTGGACCTGCAGGACTATTGAGGGAGTGAGTGGCTATGGGAGGGCATTGATCATCTGCCCCCTGGTGGTCATTGCCCATCATAGCAACTCTTTGACTGGTTCAGGTCATTCGGTCGTAGTGGTCTCTTAGGATTTTGTATATATACTAGTGGCATGAAATTTGTGCACGGAGGGAGCGGTTCCCTCAGTCCAGGCTTCATTCTCTCCAGACATCCCTCTCACAATCTGGGACCACTGGCTCCTAACTGCTCACCTGCCAGCCTGCCTGATCACCCCAACTGCCCTCCCTTGCCAGCCTGATCTCACCCCTAACTGCCCTCTCCTGCCGGCCTGATCTCACCCCCAACCATGCTCCCCTGCCAGCCTGGTTACCCCCAACAGCCCTCCCCTGCCGGCCTGATCTCTCCCACAACTGACCTCCTCTGCTGGCCAATTTGGTTCTAATTGGTCAGTTTCTATGCCAGTCAGTGTCAAAAGCTCCGCCTCCTAGGCAGCCATTGACTCCTTACAGTTGACCCAGATTTTGTTCGAATTGGTCAGTTTCTATGCCAGTCAGTGTCAAAAGCTCTGTCTCCTAGGCAGCCACTGCCTCCTCACAGTTGACCCAGATTTGGTTCTGATTGGCCAGTTTGTATGCCAGTCTGCGTCTCTGGGCCTATCAACACGGCCTGATCAGAAAGGCAGGGCTGATCAGCAGCCCAGGTGGAGGCTCGAAGATAAATGAAGGCAGGGCTGCTGGCCAGGCTCAGAGGGAAAGAGAGAGGCAAGTGCTGGTCAAAAGCTGCCATAGACACTACAGATCAGCCCCAGCTTCTCTCTTCAGGTCTCTTTCCAGGCCTGATTCAAAGCCCCCTCAGCAGTCACTGCTGGGTCACTGGGACTGCAGCCTCAGTAGTCAGCGCTGGGTCCCCATGGCAACCCAGTGCTGACTTCCGAATGGTCAGCCTTTGGTTATGATCTGTTGTTACACCCTGGCTCTTTATTAGAGAGATATAGATTGATTTTGTGTGTTTTCTTTTACCATCGAATGTTTGTTGGAGTTCACCAAAAAGCTATTTGGACCTGGAGTTATATTGGTGGGAGAATTTTGAAATGCAAATTACATTCATTTCTTTAATGGACATTGGGCTATTTAGGTTATCTATATCTTTTAGAGGGAGCTTTGGTACTTTGTCTTTCAGATATATGGAATTTGTCTATATATCTGTTACCAAATATATTACCATATATCTATTTATAATATCCACTTATTATTCTTCCTCCAATATCTTTAGAATCTGTAGTTATGTCTCCTTTTTCATACCTGTGTCTTCTCATATATTATCCATCAGTTTGGTTAGATATTAATCAAGTTCATTGAGGTTTTCATAGAAGCAGCTTTTTATTTCATTGACTTACTCTAATTTTTGTGTCTTCATTTTCATTAAATACTCTTGTGTTTTTTTACTTGCTTTTGATTTAATTTGCTTTTCTTTTTCTAAGGTGGATGCTTATTTAGGTTGTTGATTATAAAGCTTTCTTCATTTTATAATGTGAGCATTTAGATGTCAATTTTTCCCTAAGTAGTACTTGGTTGCTTTTCATAAATTTTGATACATTGTGTTTTCATTTTTATGCAATTCAACAAATTTTCTGATTTTCCTTGTAATTTCACCTTTGACTCATAAATTACGTATTTTTTCAATTTCAGTATAATTTATTTTGTCCTAGTATCTGGATAAATTAAAGGTAGCAAATCGTGCTCAATACTATTTAGGCCTCATTTTAGGTTCTTTAAACTACCTACGAATTTGTAAGTATGAGAATTATATTCCAATAACTGGGAAACAACCCATGATTTATTTAGAAGTTGATTTTTATAAATATTTTATTACTTCTTAGATTTCTTTTCGTTATTTGGCTCTAATTTAATTCACATTCTTTGTATGATTTTAATTATTTTTAATTTGTTAAAGTTTATTTTGTATCTCAGAATATGGTCTACTTTAGTGAATATTCCATGTACACCAGAAAATAATGTGTATTTCACGATGCTGGGTAGAGTGTTCTAAAAATCGGAGTTATGTTTACTGGTTAGTTCATAAGTTCTTTATTTAGGGTTTCTATATTTTTACTGATTTTTTAAAAACTGATTTTATCTGTTTGTCTTATGGATTTGTTACATGTCATTGTTAATGACAAAAGAGTGTTCCATTCTCTAATTATGAAACTGTCATTATAAATTGCAACTGTTTTTTTTTTCCTTCCTTTTTCTTATTTCAGTTTATCAGTTTTTGCTTCATATACTCTGAAGCTTGGTTGTTAGGTGCAAACACAGGACTATTATACTCTTGATGAATTGACCCCTTTGTCATTATTTAATGCCCCTCTTTATTCCTATTTTAGTGACCTAGCTCTTCTTTGGTCACATGTTGCTGCTTTTTCAAATGACCCACAAGAGGCAAGGTCTTATTGTATTTGCTGGGCATCATTGTATTTGGTGTATCTTTTGACAAGGACCTTATGACGGTCATCTCATAAGCAACTGTCCAGGTTATAGGTGACTGTTTTGGTCCAGTTGTAATTCCTGGTACAATCACTTGTAGCTGGTGTGTGAATGAGATTCTGTGTCACAAACCATGGTGACCCATGTTTAGGGAACTGCTTTATTCTGTTTCCCTGCAGGGAATTGTGGCTGTGGTGGTAATCATAAGGTCATGTCCATCGTAACATTGCAAAACCCGATTCTGTGTTTGTGGCTTGCTTCTATAAATAGCTAATTATAATCCCATTACTCACTAAGGTTTCCAAAAGGATTTGCAAACACAAATGCCCACAGGAGTCAGGCAGGTGTAAATTGGGCTATATGGTAGAGTAATAAGAAATGGTGGGGATTGTGGGGAGATGGAGAGCTCATGCTTTGTCTGTGGGGCAGCACGAATAATTTGCCATATGAAATGCAGGCCCAGTGATACCAACTCTAAAGATAAGCTGGCCATCTAGAGTTTTGTATTGTTTAATTATAAGCCATTCAAACTATTAAAAACTCTGAGAGGGACATATAATATAGCACAAGCAAAATATAGCCTTGCCAGACCATGGTCACCCCTGTAAGGGACTTTCTCATTGTACAATATTAGAACACCTATTCTTGAACCCAGATATGAACTCAGGAGAGGGGCAATGTAATAGGAGACTTGCTAATGAGGATTCTAATCACATTCAAATCAGTTGTCAGGTGCTATTGCTGAGTCAATGTCACCCACATATTAGGGATGAAGGGGCCCAGAAGGCAGATGTATATGCTTTCTGACCATCTGAAAAGTGACAAGGGAAGTGTTAATGTAGAATATGACATTGGTTCAGGACAAGGCTTCATGGCTTCCTCTGTACCTGATCGCATCTCTGAACCTGCTCTTTGGAACTACACCTGAGGAAATCGTTTCTATACTCTAGTTCCCTGGCATGCTGATTGCCCTTGGTATGCTTCCTGAGGAAAAGTCAGTGAGAAGGCACTGCAATGGCATCTAAAGAGGGACTATAGCCGAAACTGGTTTGGCTCAGTGGATAGAGCGTCGGCCTGCGGACTGAAAGGTCCCAGGTTCGATTCTGGTCAAGGGCATGTACCTTGGTTGCGGGCACATCCCCAGTAGGGGGTGTGCAAGAGGCAGCTGATCGATGATTCTCTCTCAATATTTCTAACTCTCTATCCCTCTCTCTTCCTCTCTGTTAAAAATCAATAAAATATATATTAAAAAAAATAAAAAAATAAAAAATAAAGAGGGACTATAATACTATGGAAAAGTAATGTTCTAATACCATGGGACATGTATGAGTGTGCATTGCTTCAGCCAGAAGATAAGAATGTAGAATTTTATGGTAGCCTATTTTTGTATACCAACAATGAACTACATTGTTTAATATGGCATGAATGAAGTCTAGATGTGGCCATGATCCTACACATTGATTAATGTAGTTGACTAGTGCATAATAAAGCCATCTACATAGATAAAATTAACCAGATATTTACTCTTCACTTAGTTTAGTACTATTTTGATGACCAAAGCATGCTTTAATGTCCTTTAACATAAACATTATTTTTAATTAAGATGGCAGCATTTTTTATCTCATTTTAGCACTTTGTATATTCACTTTGTATATTTTGTTTTAAATTCTTTATCATCTAAAGTACCGTATTACATATATTATTATATATGTCTCCTTTTCCCCCATTGACCTCTGCCTGCCTCTTACACCCCCCAGCACATGCCCTCATCCCCCTAGTGTCTCTGTCCATTGGTTATGCTTATATGCATGCATACAAGTCCTTTGGTTGATCTTTTACTCACCCTTCCCTCCCCTGCTTTCTTTTTGAAGTTTGATGGTCTGTTCGATGCTTCTCTGTCTCTGGATCTGTTTTTGTTCATCAGTTTATGTTCATTATATTCCACAAATGCGTGAGATCATGTGATATTTATCTTTCTCTGGCTGGCTTATTTGGCTTAGCATAATGTTCTCCAGGTCCATCCATGCGGTTGCTAATGGTAAGAGTTCTTTCTTTTTTACAGTGGTATAGTATTCCGTTGTGTAGATGTACCACAAGATTGCAGTTTTTAAAATACAATGGTATAATACAAATTATAAAGGTAGATTATTTTACCTAATTAAAATTTGATTAAAGTATGAAGATATCTGTTTTTAAAAATTGCTACCATAGTAGAAACCTGGATATTCTATAGTTTCCTTTAGAAAATGGAGTAGAGCATAGAATTTTTATAATTTGAAAAGTATTTCAGTCTGATGGGATCACAAAACTGAATTTGAATAGGTTAAATGAATTTTAACATGTTTTTTATATGCAAGAAACAGTACTTATGAAGTCATAGGGGAATCATAAAAGCCATTAAACGTTTTGTGGCTGCTGATGTTAACATTTTGGGTAAATAGACAACACAGATCTTCCCAAATGCCATGAGATCCTTTTGATGCTTTGCTGACTACATTCCCAGAGGGATGTGTTCTGTCAGCTGGGCTGATCCTGAAACATGAGCACACACGTCCCTCAGATAGCAGCAAACACTCTACTTTGAAATCTCAGTTGGATTGCTTGGGCCAGCTCTCATTCTGAACTTTAGGTGTTCTGGCTCTGATCTGTAGGGGAGATTTCTGTCCTTCCAGCATTATCACTGTAAAATATCCTCTGTTCTCTTGGTTATGTGTATAGTGTGTGGATGGTCCCTCTTAAGATTTTTAAGAATCCTTTGCTGCCAGCTTATTTTTCTCTAACATTATCTCTTGGTCTGAGATATTGTGAATTTCTTTCTGCTTTAAATCTTGGGAAATAAGAGCCTAAAAAAAGAGTACAGACAACTGTTACATATGATTTCAACTCCTCAGAGGAAACAAGGCTATGTGCTTATGTCTTTCATATTTATTTGCTAAGAATTATTCAGAATTCATAAGTTGACTTAATTTTTCTTGGGTGAAGTTACTAAGAAAAACGTTGCAAATTCAGCTCTTAAATTATTCATTTTACATGTAAATATTGCATATTGCAAGATATTTTCAATGACTTTTTAATCCGTTATTTAGTATTAAAGTTTAAATTCTTGCATAGAATTTCAAACATGGAAATGCACTCTAAAAAGAAATAGCTTTTAATTTTTTGTTTTTGTTTTTGTAAGCTAGAAAAAAACCAAAAACCCTGTGCATTTAAAATGTGAAAAAACACCCATGTAATTGTTGCTGAGTCTTTCTAAGAAAGTTTTTTATTATACTCAGTTGAATCAGTATATTAAATAGGAATGCTGAGACTCAACCACAAAGCGACTTTACTTTGTTTTCCATATCCCTTTAAATTTATTCAGAACCAATTATTTCCATAGAGGTAAACTTAAGCAGGTCACACAACTTTTTTCTGATCACTCTGAGTTTTGAAATAGAGCAAAATAAGAAAATCTCAATTTATAAATAGAAATATATGTATAGTTCACAGAATGCCAGTGATCCACTCTCTAGGTTAGGGGTGTCGAACTCAATCAGAGAAGGGGCCAAAATCTAAAATCCAGCCTAAATCGCGGGCCGAATGGTTTACTGAACAGTCATAAACTGACAATGTCATAAACTGACAGCGGAGTGCAGTGATGACAGCGCGGTGCGGGCCACATTGCAAGGCCTGGCGGGCTGGATTTGGCCCGCGGGCCTTGTGTTTGACACATGTGCTCTAGGTCTACCTCTAGCTTCTTCTTATTGGAAGGTTCAATAGCCATTGGACAGAATCTAAGATGACCCTGCACTGGCTCTTTATTCAGGGAATGTAGGCCCTTTTGGTGGGAATGGTATGGGATTTACAGCACACCATAGGCACACCAGAGTTCTAATAAAAAATGCTCTCCATAAAGTCCCTTACAGATGTTTATTCCTGACCCAAGTATTCTCTGTGTAGTCCTAAAAGTTTTATAGTCATCAAAATCTCTGTTTCATATAGATTTCTGAAAGCTAAAGAGCAGAGCAGCATTTTTTCAAAAGTTAACTATTTCTATCCATATGAGACTAAGGAGAGCAGATATATTTACAAATAAATTGAGTTTTTATTGCTCAGTGCCAGTTCTGTTGGTACAGAAATATCACTTCACCCAAATCATAATATCCATATATAGAAAAGCCAAAATGACCGCTGTGATACACAGTGACCACCAGGGGGCACTCATTGCAGGAGCTTCCCCGTGGTGTCAGAGTGCTCTCACAGTGGGAGTGCACTCAGTTGATCGACCCATCCTGACAAGCCACTCCCTCCTCAGTGGGCCTGCGGTCCAATCTCTGGAGAATGGGCCAGGTACTGATGGGCCAGTGCCGCCTGCACGATACTAACAGTGCAGCCGGCCTCCTGGAAGTGTCAGAGGGATGGATCCAGATCCTGGGCCAGCAAGGGCGTCCCACTGCCCACCCTGAGGGCTAATTACATCCTGGTCCCAGTCCCCCATGCGGACCCCACATATGCACGAATTCGTGCACTGGGCTTCTAGTAAGTAATAATATCATTAATTTTCTGAAATATAGTATTTGGAACACTTCGATGTGGTTGAAAACCTATTTACTGGAAATCAGAAAATGCAGGTCCCAATTTTAAGACCTTTGCTATCTCTTTGGACCCTAGTATTTTCATGTGGAAATTGAATTAGATCAGTTCAGCAGTGTCTATTTATTGAGTTTTTATTGAGTAGTTACAGTAATGAAGCTCTTGATGCGCTTTATACTAAGTGACGGTGTTAAATAATCACACTAATGCAAGTATGATTACAAGTTTGGATAGTGTTCAGAATGAAAGGAACAGTATTTTATGAGACCCAACCTAGGCTGAGGCTCTTCTGTGAGAAGGTAACGGTTGAGCTAATATGAAGGATAAGTAGGAGGTCACTAAGTAAGGGTATTGGGGTGAGGAACAGAGCAAAACAGACAAAACAGAGGACAGAGCAGAGGCTCTGATTGAAGAAGTCAAGAGAAATTTAGTCTGTAAAATGGATCAGATTTGATCAAGGATTGGGTTTGGGGGGTGATGAGAGAATGAAGGAATCAAGAAAGATTTTTGAATAAAAATTGATAACCTGATGATTGATCCAGCCACTCACTAGTGTAGGGAAGACTTGAAAGGAGCCAGACATATAGTGGATGCAGGCACAGGGGAAGATCAAGTTTTATCTTGAACAAGTTGACTTGAGGTGCCTTTAAAATTGCTATATAGAGATATCTAGGAGGCACTTGGATATAAGAAGAGAGCTTTGTGGTTAGAGAAGTTTGGAAGCCATTGTCACATATATAAGAATTGGAGCCATGATAATGGATGAGTCTATAGAGAGAGCTCAGAATTAGAAGGCATCCATTTAATAGCCAGGCATAGAAAGGTGAAAAAGCAAAAGAGACAGACATTTTCTGTGATATAGAAAGAAAGCCAGAAGTAAATTATGCCACTGAAGCTAAGGGAAACATGTGTTTCAAGAAAGAGGGGGCACGGTGATTACTGTTTGATGCTCCTGAGAGTCCAAGAATGATCATGAGTCGTGAAGGTATCTGAGAAACCTAGGGAGAACTCTATTTAAGAAGCAGTAGTGGCAGGGGTGCATTGGAGATGGAATAGGGAGTCACTGTGGAGAGAGTGAGTATAGACAACTCTTACAAAAAAGATTAATGATATATGAGAGAGGGGGCAGTCGCTGGAGAGGACTGTGGAGTGGAGGGAGGGAGGGTTTTTTTTTAAAAAAGTGGAAATACTTGAGGATGTTTAAATGCTACCAGGAAGGCTCCAGTGCAGTGGGAGAGGTTGAAGCTACATGAGAGGCAGCAGTCTCTGATAAGGGTGCTAAGGAGGCCTAGAGGATGGACTATGACATGTATGCCCAGATGAGAGGTTGGTCTTAGATGAGCTCCTTTAATCTACCGTGTTTCCCTGAAAATAAGACATCCTCTGGAAATAAGACCTACTTACAGGTTTCCTTCTGAGTGAAATATAAGGCATCCCCCCGAAAATAAGGCTCCCCCCTCCCCAGGCTAAACATGAAAGATTTGGTCCACTGATTCTGAAAGAAATCCAGTCACAAGAAATTCACCAGGAAATTTAGGAATTGGATTGTTATGATGATGTTCCAGAAGATGATGACATGATTGTCATTGAATAAATGAGTAAATTCTTGATACTGTAGGATTCACAGTTTGTCTGGTTTGTGTTGACAACTACTGTACTACCATACCGTATACAGGTAATAAATTTCCTTTATTTTCATTTAACAATAAATGTGTATCATATTCTTCTTCATGGAAAAATAAAACATCCCCTGAAAATAAGACCTAGCACATCTTTGGGAGCAAAAATTAATATAAGACACTGTCTTATTTTCGGGGAAACAGGGTAACAGGCGAGAGGAAGAAGAGGATGAGGCAGATCAAAGCTGATTTGTGGCTTTGGAAGCAGGAAGTTGAGAGGAGGTTTCCATTTGATGGTTTTACAAAAAAATCCATACTAGTTTTACATTTTGTGATTGTATGATATAGTAGTGACTGATTTCTGTGTGCTAGATATGTGTGGTATAATGTGTGATCTGTATAGATAAAGTTCTAGGATTTGAATCCAGGCCTTACTATTTCCTATGTGACCTAGAGCTGTGTGCCCTTGAGCTGGTTTTGATTCTCTCTGGGCCTCAGTTTCTTCTGTAAAATGGGGATGATACATTATAGGATTAAATGTAGAAGTGCATGTATTTGTTTATGTATAGTGCTTAAAGTGGACTTGGTATTTGGCCAGTGTGCCATAAATGTCAGCTAGCAATAGCCCAACAGTCACTGTCAGCCATCAACATCTGGTACTGCCCTTATCATTTCTTTTGGATGATGTGCTGGTAGTATTTAGCCCTGTTGAACAGATAAAGCAACAATCAGAGATTAAGTGATTTCTTTGGAGCCACACAGCTAAATAGATGAAAGAGCCAGATTTCAAACTAGATCTGTCCAGCTACAGACCTACACTTTTACAAGTTCTGAAAGCAACTTATCTAGAATATTTCTTCTGTAGTTCTCTTGATACTTATACGTTCAGGATTAACCTTACATAAAGATGTGAAGTTGATGCAGCTGAAGTTGGTCTTTCATAGCTTATCTCCCCTGATCCTCCCCTCCCCCCCAGCAGCCACCCAGAAGATTGCTCTCCACAAACATACCTGCTCTGCTTTCCCCAGCTCCCACTCCTGTCATGCAGTTACTCTTCATTTCCTGAAATCCTTCCACATTATGGTAGTTTTCTTTCCCATCTACATCTTTCTCATTCATTATTAGTTGTTTTTTTAAAAAAATATGTTTTATTGATTTTTTACAGAGAGGAGGAGAGAGGGATAGAGAGCTAGAAACGTCGATGAGAGAGAAACATCGACTAGCTGCCTCCTGCACACCCCCTACCAGGGATGTGCCCGCAACCAATGTACATGCCCTTGACCGGAATTGAACCTGGGACCTTTCAGTCCGCAGACCAAAGCTCTACCACTGAGCCAAACCGGTTTTGGCTCATTCATTATTAGTTTACTAGAGGTCTGGGGCATGAAATTTATACACAAGGGGGCGGGGTCCCTACACCCTCTCCTGCACCCTTTTCTGTACCCGCTCCCAATAGGGGACCCCTCAGGAGATATCCTAAAATGGCAGTTGGACATCCCTGTCATAATCTGGGACTGCAGGCTCCTAACCACTTGACTATCTGCCTGCTTGATGCCCTTAACCACTTGCCTGCCTATCTGATTGCCCCAACTGCTTGCTTGCCTGCCTGATCAGCCCTAACCACTCACCTGGCTACCTGATGGCCCCTAACCCTTCTGTGTGCCTCCCTGATTGCCCCTAACCACCTCTGCCTCAGCCCCCGCTGCTGTGGCTTAATCCGGAAGGATGTCCAAAATGATGTCTGGAAGGTTGTTCAGCTGTCTGGTCTAATTAGCATATTATGCTTTTATTGTAGATACTGGCCATTTTTTTTTTTCTTTTTAAAATTTGTATCAAAGATTGTATGAGTTCATTTGGAAATGAGTAACTTGAGGGTGGAGGGTATATATTCTTCTGGGGAGGTTAAGTAGGGAACATTCTCTTCCTTGGAGTATTATCAGAAGCATGAAATTATGGAAGTTTTGTCATCAGTTTGGCTTTTACACTTATTCTTAAAAACATCTCCATGGCATCTATTCTAATCATGTGCGATGTCGTCACAAGATGGCCACCACAAAAATGGCCACCCACAAGATGACCCCCACAAGATGGCTGAGGGCACAGCAGAGGCAGGGCCCAGCAGACGCTCTGCACCGTGAGGCCTGGGGATACCACAGCTCCGTTTGGTGTAGATGAGGCAGGTCTCGAAGTCTCAACCACCTCACGTGGAAGAGGCAGGTCCCAGCAGAGGAGGCGGGTCGCAGCAGGGGAGGGAAGTTGTGGGAGATCAGGCTGGCTGGGGAGGGAAGTTGTGGGCAATCAGGCTGGCAGGGGAGGGCAATTGCGGGTGATCAGGTTGTAAGCAGAAGTGGTTAGGGGAAAACAGGCAGGCAGGCAGGCAGATGAGCGGTTAGGAGCCAATGGTCCCGGATTGTGAGAGGGCAGTCATACATCCCCCGAGGGGTCCCAGATTGGAGAGTGCGCAGGCTGGGCTGAGGGACCCCACTGGTGCACTAATTTGTGCACCAGGACTCTAGTTTATAATAATCATTCTAATACATATTCCCTTAACCCACTTCTCCCTGATGATGCACTTGTTCCTCTGGTCATGCTGGTTCTGTGATCACATTACCTGCCCGTTCTGCCTCTTAAAACCCGAGGTTCCTTCAACTTTTTTTTTTTTTTTAAACTTAGAGACTTTCCCTAGTGTTGTTTAACCTAGAGACTTTCCCTGATGTTATAAAGTACTTTGTATTCTACCACATATGGGGCTTGTTGTATGAAATATTCTATCTTGAAAATTTAACTCCTAAGAACACTATCAGACTGTATGTGAAGAACATGAAGTTCTGTTTAAGGAAGGTGTTATGTACATTTATTTTTGTAAACTCAATGTAATCATAACAGTATTCTGTGCTACTTTTGGGGGGAGAATTGAGATTATACCACTCCAAAATAAAACAGTTTGAGATACTGCCATGGACCTAATGTATTTTTCGTGATTGGAATAGCTTCTTTGTTGGCTCTCCTTAACGGATTTTAATCTCCTGTTAGTCCCATACTCTGTAGTCCCAGGGTTACATTTAAAGTATAAAATTCAACAGCCCAGTTTTAATAGTTTCCCATCACTCTAAAAAGTGCTTGAATCTATTTGCATCGGTCCCTCCTCCCTTTTCTCCAGCCAATGTAACCACTGATTTGTCTTTAGATTGTTGTCTATAGATTTGTCTTTGCTGGACATTTTATATAAATGGAATAATAAAGTATGCTGCTGTCTTTTGCATCTGATTTCTTTCTTTCAGCAAAATACTTTTGAAAGACTCATCATCCATGCTGTAACATGTATCAGTAGCTTATTGCTTTTTATTTCTTGTATTTAATTGTATGGATATTCTACATTTTATTTATCCATTCACCAGCTGGGGGATATTTTTCCATTTGTGGGTATGAAATGAATAACGCTGCTATGAACATTCACAGACAAGTCCTTGTGTAGACATACACTGAGTGGCCAGATTATTATGATCTCTGAACGCATAATAATCTGGCCACTCAGTATTTATCCAATATAATAAAAGGTTAATATGCAAATTGTCTCCTCGATCAGGAGTTCAACCAGCAGGCAGGCCAGCTAACCTATGTCCCCTCCCCCCGGCCAGGCTGGCTGAACCCCACCTCTGCCCATGCATGAATTCATGCACTGGGCCTCTAATATATATATATCTTACCTAATAATAGACAAACATGTAAATTGACCATATCTCTGCTACACCCACAGCCAATGAGAGTGTATATGCAAATTAGAAGGCAAAAAATGGTGGCCGTCCAGCTGCTCCAGGTGCAGAGTGGTCAGGCAGGGCAGAATGCCTGCCATGAGAGGGAGAGTGAGGGGTGAAGGAATTTATAGCAGTGGAGTGCTGCGAGGAAGATGGCTGACTCTGGCCAGAGTCTGCAACAAAGATGAAGAAGGAAGACTCTGGCTGGAGCGAAGGCCTGGGTCCCAGGTGCCAGAGGAAAACCAGTGCTGGAAGCCAAGGGAAGGAAGGCATACACACACACACACACACACACACACACACAGACACACTCTGAGTGGCCAGATGATTATGTGTTCAGAGATTATAATAATCTGGATACTCAGTGTATTTTCATTTTATTTGTTTAGATTCCTAGGGATGGAATTGCCATGTTGTATAGTAAGTTTATGTTAAACTATTTAAAAAACTGAAACTATTTTACATTTCCAGCAACAGTGAGAATAGTTTCAGTTTCTCTACATCCTTGTCAGCACTTGATTTTGTCTTGGGTATAGCCACTACAAGTGGGTGTGTAATGGTATCTTATTGTGGTTTTAATATGCAGTGCCCTAATGAGTGATAATGTTGAGCATATTTTATCCATTTTAATAGACTAGAGGCCTGGTGCATGAAATTCATACACTGGGGTGTGTGTGTGTCCCTTAGCCCAGCCTGCACCCTCTCCAGTATAGCACTCCTCAATGGGATCAGGCCTAAATGGGCAGTTGGACTTCCCTTTCACAGTCTAGGACTGCTTGCTCCCAACTGCTTGCTTGCCTGCCAGCCTGATCACCCCTAACTGACCTTCCCTGCAGGCCTGGTCACCCCCAACTGCCATCCCCTGCAGACCTGGTTGCCCCCAACTGCCCTCCTCTGCTGGCCTGGTCACACCCAACTACCCTCCCCTGCAGGCCTGGTCCCCCCAACTGCCCTCCCCTACAGGCCTGGTCCCTCCCCCCCCCTCCTAACTGCCCTCCCTGAGGGCCTGGTCACCCTAACTGCTCTCCTATACCTGCCAGTCACCCCCAACTGCCTTCCCCTACAGGCCTGGTCCCCTTTAATTGTGCTCCCCTGTAGGCCTGGTTCCCCCCCCCCCCCAACTGCCCTCCCCTGCAGGCCTGGTCACTCCTAACTGCCTTCCCCTGCTGGCCTGGTTGCCCCTGACTGTCCTCCCCTTCTGGTCTGATCACCCCTAACTGCTCTCCCCTGCAGACCTAGTTGTCTTTAACTGCCCACCCCGCTTGCTGGCCTGGTCCCCCAACTGTCCTCCCCTGCAGGCCTTGTCCTTCCCAACTGCCCTCCCCTGCTGGCCTGGTCACCCCTAACTGCCCTGCCCTGCAGACCTGATCGCCCCCAACTGCTCTCCCTTTCAGGCCTGGTCCCTCCCAACTCCCCTCCCCTGCTGGCCTGATCGCTCACAACTGCCATCTTGTGGCAGCCATCTTGTGTCCACATGGGGGTGGCCATCTTGTGTGTTGGAGTAATGGTCAATTTGCATATTACCTCTTTATTATATAGGATTGTTCGTCTTTTTATTATGGAGTTGTAATAGTTCTTTATATATTCTTTAAACAAGTCCTTTATTAGATATATGGTTAACAATTTTTAAAAAAATATATATTTTATTGATTTTGTACAGAGAGGAAGGGACAGAGATAGAGAGTTAGAAACATCGATGAGAGAGAGTCATCAATCAGCTGCCTCTTGCACACCCCCTACTGGGGATATGCCCGCAACCAAGGTACATGCCCTTGACCGGAATCAAACCCGGGACCTTTGAGTCCCCAAGCCGATGCTCTATCTATTGAGCCAAACCAGTTTCGGCTACAAATATTTTTTTCTAAGTTTGTATCTTGCTCTTTTTTTTTTTTTTTTTTTAAATTATATATATTGAATCATTCAAGTTTTAAAAATTTTAATGAAGTCCAGTTATTGTTTTCTTTTATGATTTATGGTTATTGTGCTATGTTAAGATCTCTTTGACTAACCCCAACTCACAAAGTTTGTTTCTAGAAGTTTTATATTTTTAGCTTTGTGGCACATTTTTTTATTTTTAATACTGATCTGAGGATGTGTTTATTGATTTTAGAGAGGAATGAAGGGAAGGAGGGAGGAAGGGAGGGAAGAGAGAGAAGAGAGAAGAGAAAAGAGAAAAGAGAGAAACATTCATTGATTGTCTCTGGCACATGCCCTGACCTAGTTATGCGCCCTGACTGGGGATCAGACCTGCAGTCTTTTGGCATATGGGATGATGCTCCAACCAACGGAGCCACCAGGCTAGGCCTAGGTCTGTGGTACACTTTTAGTTGACTTTTGTTTGTGCTATGAGACAAGAGTCTGAGTTATTTATTTATTTATTTATTTATTTATTTATTTATTTTTTGCATGCTAATATTGAATTGTTCCAACACCATTTATTGAAAAAAACAATTCTTTCCCACACTTAATTGGCTTGCACCATAGTTGAATAGCATTTGACCATAAATATAAGGGCTTATTTAAAGTATAAAATTCAGTTATCTGGTGGTCTGTCCTTGTGCTAGTACCACACTATCTTGATCACTATAGTGCTATAGCAAACTTTGTATGCACATAGTATGAATTCTCCAAATTATTTTTCAATATTTTTTTGACTGTTATAGCACTTTCCATTTTCTTGTGTTTTAGATTTAGTTTGTCAATATCAACAAAATGCCTGCTGGGATATTCACTGGGATTGCTCTGAATCTATAGATTATTTTGAGGAAAATTGGCACTTTAACAATATTGAATCATCCAGTCCTCATGAACATTCCAAAGCTGAATATGTATTTAGTCTTATTTGATTTATTTTATCAGCATCTTAGAGTTTTTAGGCTATAGTTCCTGCAAATATTTTGTTAGATTTATGTATAAGCATTTAATATTGCAGTTGTGCTAATATAATAATGCTTTTAAAAAAATTGTCTCATTTTTTCATCCCCCATCACTGGGTCAAGCTTTGCTCAAACCCTTTCAATTGAATTCTCCTATGTTATATTTGAATCTGGCCAAATACCAAATAATGACTTACAAAATAGAATAAGTAGCCTCTGCTATTTTTCATTTGTAGTTACTAAGAGGTAAAGAAAGGGATGAATAGTTTCCATTACTTTGTCTCAGTGACTGGTCAGTAGTTGTTTAGTTGAGACTGTCACAGTCTGTATACATTATGAATCACATGAAAACGCAGCTCTCTCTGTCCAGAAAGGGTGAGCACATAACCTCCTGTTGGTTCTTCCCTAGGTGTCACCATTTCCCTGGAGGTCTCAGAGAGCCCTGGCAGTGTCCAGGTGGCCCGGGGTCAGACAGCAGTCCTGCCCTGTACTTTCACTACCAGTGCTGCCCTCATCAACCTCAATGTCATTTGGATGGTCATTCCTCTCGCCAATGCCAACCAACCTGAGCAGGTACTTCTATGCCATCCAGTGCTGCCTCTAGGAAATTAATCTTTTCAGAGGAGCCAGGTAGGAAAGCATCCCCAGGACATGCGTGAGTTCTAGAGAAGGGTGGCATGCTCAGTGTGCACTGCCTGTGCTGCTTTAGGTTCTACTCCTGCTTTAAGTCAACTATCAGAAGAGACGTTCTAGAAAAATTAACGGATGTCAAGGGGCTCTGAGAATTTTATATAGGAACCTGAAATTTTATAAAAAAATAAAATAAAAAATCACTGACAGAAAATGCCAAAACTGATTATATACCAAAGCAAAATACATTTTGAAAGGCAGGGACTGAAACAAGGTGGATGAGAAAGTACTTTTTAAAGATTGTGATGATATTAAGAAAGTAGTACTTGTATTATTTGGCTAATTTTACAGTATTTTAAACAAATCCATCCGGCATACTGAAGTTTCAAACAAATTAGGGTACATGAAAATAGAAGTTATTTCCTAAAAAGGTGTATCAATTATAGGCAACAAACCTATAATATGTGATAGCTACTGCAGAAAAGAATGCTCAGAAGATTAATGCATTGTGATTATGACTATACTTTCATTCCCAGAGTTAATTATTTCTTTTATGAAGCTTTCCTGCTTCAAGAAACTTATCACTACCTAAAAATATTTGATAAGCTCCATTTTCTGAAGGGAGCTGTCTGGCAGGAAAGGGTGAGGACATAACCTCCTATTCAATCCTCTGTAGGGGGAACAAGTAGATTTAATTGGAACTTCTTGGATTTCTTTAAACTGTGGAACTTGTGTAATTGGACTGAACCTTTGAGATCATTTTGTTCAACCTCATCATTTTAGGAGCCAATGACTGAGTCAAACAGGCAAAGAAAGACTTGGCCACGGTTATGCAAACATTTACTGGTCCAGTTGGACTAGAACCAAGTCCCCCACTCCCAGCCCTAAGGGCGTTTTGCAGCCCCACTCCTCTAAGCCCCCTCCCATGGATAGTTAACTTTGATGATAGAAATTGATATAAGAAAGCGATCATGGGCTTATAACTCTCCTTTCCTTTCATGACATTCATGTATATTCAATTATTACCTGTGATATATTATGTGACCTAGTAAGCATAAGAATAGCAGCACTCATTTTTTTAAAAAAACATTCAATTTAGATATAATTTTTTGAACCAGTAGAAATATTTATTGGCTGATAGTAGCATAGCATAAAGATGTTTTCTTTATTCTGATGAGTTAGGTAAGGAAATAATGTTATTCCAACTTGGTATGTAAAATTTAGAATCCCTGGATACTAACAGACAGGTGTTACAGTAAGAACTTGGTGGAAGCTCTAAGTTAGAAATAAAGTTTTCTAATGTTTGGTGCAGTCTCCTGTTTACTAGGTAGTTACAGTTACATGTCCAGAAGGAGAGGCAGTGGCCAGTTTACTGACTTTGCTTTCTTTTGCAGGTCATCCTGTATCAGGGTGGGCAGATGTTTGATGGCTCCCCGCAGTTCCACGGCAGGGTGGGATTTGCAGGCACCATGCCAGCCACCAATGTCTCTATCTTCATTAACAACACTCAGCTCTCAGACACTGGCACCTACCAGTGTTTGGTGAACAACCTTCCGGATAGAGGGGGCAGGAACATTGGGGTCACCGGTCTCACAGTTTTAGGTGAGTGACAGCAAATGTCCCAAGCACTTGGGCTTTACTTACAAATCTCCTCTCAAGCACGTTTACTGCACTCACAGTCCGCTTGTGTCCTTCTCATGTCATCTCTCCGCCCAGCCCACGTCCTCTCTGCTTCTCCGTGCTGCTTGGTCTCCCCCGCCAACCCCTGCCACACTCCATTTTAGTAGCTTTCTAAAGTTCACTTCCTGGATAAAGATGATATATTGATACAATACCATCACAAGTGGCCTCTCACTTTCCTTAGGACTGTGCAAGAGAGGATGCATTGCTGAGAGCAAATTAAATCAAGAATTATTTATGAGTATGAAGCGGAAGTTTCAGCCCATGTGAAAATAGTTAACTACTTCATCATGTCTGTGTAACTCTGAGTAGGCTCACCAGTCGTTGGTTTACACTTCTTGTCCTGGCATGATTTTAATAATACCTCCTCTTACTCTCAAAAGTATCCTTATTTAAATGAGTTATATGATCAAGTTGGTCTTAATACCAAGACCAAATAGATTAGGGTCTTTTCCAAGGTTATATAGATAAGAAGCACAATAAAGTTAAGATTAAAATGTAGGTTTCTTTACTCATATTAGTGTACTTTCCATTTTACTGGCAAGTTAGACTAATACTTAATTTATCTCCACTTTTAAACATGTTTTATTTCTCAGTTCCACTGCCTCTGAAGTAAAACACTCCCTCCGAAATGGATGCTTATGGCAGAAGTGGCTAAAGGCAGTTCATTTGGGGAGACCAAGGAAGTACTTAGAAAAGGTTGATGCTTTTGATGGCCCTTCATCCTACTTAAGTCTCAGAACCTGCTCCCATGCTCCTTGGCAAGCTCTTTCCCCATCTCTTCCATTATTGAGTCACTTGAAGACACTAATGTTGGGGGCTCTTGACATTTTTCTTCCTTGGGTGAGGATATGCCAAAGCCGCGGTGCCTTGTCCTCCCAGTTTTTAAACAGATTAAGAAAACTAAGAACCAGGTTGGAGAATTCTGTCCTAGAAGTGTCATTCATTCTAATATATTAAAGTTGTAGATTTTAAGATATTCATGAGTACTATTGGAATTTAGTATTATTCTGATGCTTATGCCTATAAGTTAGCTAACTAGATTCCCACATTCTCCAAGTTTATTTATTTATTTTATTTTTTAAAGGAAGGGACAAAAAGCCTTTAATTTATTTTATAATTAATGCTGCCTTCAAAGAATTATGTTGGTTTCCCCTCATAGCATCACAGTGGCAATGTTGAAGACACTAAACTGAGGAGATTGGTTTATCCTATCGTAGCAGGTAGGGTACCCTGAGATTTTTTTACTCTTCCTACCTATAGGTTACTCTCATTGTCCTCTTTTCCTCCACCCACCTTCTTTCCTGTTCTTCTGTGTACTGCATTTATTTTTCATTCTTTTATTTAGTCATTCATTCATTCATTCGTTTTTGTAAGATGGAATACATT
The DNA here is from genome assembly GCF_964339955.1 of Pipistrellus hanaki. Classification (NCBI taxonomy): domain Eukaryota; kingdom Metazoa; phylum Chordata; class Mammalia; order Chiroptera; family Vespertilionidae; genus Pipistrellus; species Pipistrellus hanaki. The sequence goes on from NC_140504.1 coordinate 56,149,274, forward strand.
TACTGAAAAGCCATTAGCATTACAAATACATCATTTCTTGGATTTATTCTCTACTGCCTCTATTTCCTAATAAGAGACTCCAAGCCATGAGCTTACTTTCTTTATATTTTTTTGCTTGCTTGTTTTTTTTTCTTTGTTTTTGTTTGTTTGTTTGTTTTTTGGCTATGAATCACCACCTCTTTTCTTTAGTGTTTTTTTCCCCACTAATTTTTTATTTCATGATCTTTGTGTCCTCATCCGCCTTAATGATTAAAAAATGTGTACTGTATTACTGTCAAGTAGTAGGTAGATTTGAACCTTTCCATGACTTCCCCTACCACAAAGCAGCTTAGGTATAAAGTAGGTCTGCCTGATTTTTGTTTGTAAAGGACCTTGTTGAGGTGATCTTAGCCAGAGTGGAGCTGGCAGGGTAAGTGGTTGCTCTTCCTTGAGGTATTTTTCTCTATAAGTGGCCTCTTTCAGTAATGAAAAAAATTCACTGTGGTAAAATACATGTAACATGAAATTTACAGTGCAGTGCAATAGTGTTAAGTACATTCCCGTTATTGTGCAACTAATCTCCATAACTACTTTCACTTTGCAAAACTCAAACTCTGTACCCATTAAACAACATGCCACTCTACCCCCAGCTGATGGAGACCACTGTCCTACTTTCCGTTTCCATGAATTTGATTACTCTAGATACCTCATATAAGTGGAATGACATTTTGTCTTTTTATGACTAGCCTATTTCACTCAGCATAATGTCTTCAAAGTTCATCAATGTTGTAACATGTCAGAATTTTCTTTTCAAGTCTAAATAATATTTCATTGTACGCATTTCACTTACCCATTCATCTATCTATAGAGACTTGGGTTGTTTCCACCTTGTGGTATTGTAAATGATGCTGCTCTGAACATATGTATTCAGCAGTGTTTTTAAAGGCAATATGTTGAGCAAAAAATCTCAAGGATTCTTTAGAGGAAGCAGAGTGAAAGCAAGCCCATAAGATACCTCAGAGAGTGTAGCCCCTTTTACATACTTGTTCCCTGCTGACTGACGTTGTAGGCACCCTGTGAATGGTACATGACTGTCACTGGCTTCACTCAGGTGGTCTCCTGGTGTATGTGTTCCATAAGCAGTGAGGTCCTAGCGTACTGAATGTTGGATCTCACCTCTGTCATCGTTTGGCTTGTAGTGACTGCATACTTTGCTGCTTATTCTTCCTGTTATAGTTCCCCCCTCTGCCCCTCATTGCCAAATCCAAGGATCCCAGGATATCGGCAGCGATGTCATCCTGCTCTGCAGCTCTGAGGAAGGCATTCCTCGGCCAACTTACCTTTGGGAGAAGTTAGACAATACCTTCAAGCTACCTCCAACAGCCACTCAGGGTATGTAGTAGAGTTTTGCTTAACTCATTGAATTAGTTATTGTGGAAAATTTCGATTCTAAAACTCACAAAGTAATAGCTTTCACAGATTTTGAAAAAACACACACTGTATTTCTAACTGCTGAAAACGCTATCTGGATCATTTTGTGTTTTCAACTATAAATAGAACAAAACATTGTATTATATCTTCTCATTGCTGATTTTATGAAATACAGATTATTCAGTGGTAACTATATAAGGAAATTCTGTTCCATCATAGTGAAGATTTTAAAATAGCTCAGTGGTAGCTTCTTTGTGTTGTTAACTGTAAGATAATCCTTGAAGTTCATCACTGAGAATCCACTTCCTACTTGAGATGCAACTGCCTACTTTTATATGAGGAACACCTGCATGGTCATGGAAATCATCTTATTTGCAGCCTCATGTCTAATTAGAGGAGGGAGATGGGAAAGAGAACAGGAAAAGACCCCACCGATCATCTAGGAATTGATCACACCAGACAGATAAACATAGGGAAGGCATGGATATCACTGATGGCTTTCTACATGTTAACCCAGCTATTTATATTTGATATGAAAAGAAACACCCCTGAAAAAATTGAGGAAATTTTATGAAATAATATTAGGAAAATTATAGAATTATACTTAAAGTCCATTTTTAAAAATTAGGAATTAGCAGTCTCGAGTTTTGCATCATCAATAATACAGAACATGCTTACTGTAACATTTTCAGGACAGATGTAAAAATCTTTAAAAAATTGGTAGTTGCCCTAGTCAGTTTGGCTCAGTGGATAGAGCGTCACCGTGCTGACTAAAGGGTCCTAGGTTCGATTCCGGCCAAGGGCAGATGCTTGGGCTGCAGGCTCGATTCTCCACCTCCCCTCAGTAGGTATCGTGCAGGAGGAAGCCAATCAGTTATTCTCTCTCATCACTGATGTTTCTATCTCTCTCCTCTCCTCTCTGAAATCAATTAAAAAAAATATATATATATATATATATATAAAAGAATTGGCAGTTAATGGAGAGATCTAAAACAACCTTAATTATGTCTGATTAGTATGAATTATGGAAAAGGAAAGTCCTAAGTTGTATGTGAAGTTAGACATATTAAAGAACCAGGACCACCAACTTCTTAAAGAATTTGTTAGTTTTCTTTCAGAGTCACAACAGAAATATCAATGGACCACCCATCACCTTTAAGTCCAAATGTCATTATTTTAAAACATTTCTTTCAACGTAATACCTTTTGTTACTCTAATAATGATTATTACAATATTGTTCTCTACTGATTTTTTATTGGTAGGTGTTTTAGCCACACTGTGGGCTAAATAGCTTTATTTCTGTACTAACTTGTTGATCTCACCATTATAAATGATATGTTTAAAATAGAACTTGTCTTCAAATCCTGAAATTATTTTCAAATTCTAGATTTTTCTGTTACAGTTTACCTCTTTCAGCCTGTGTTGCCTTTTGTAAAGTAAAGGGGTTAAACAGTATACTGAAGATGATATTGCTCACCTTAAGCTTTTATAATTTATAACATTTCTTTGAAATACTGGATTGAGTTTGGAATTACAAATGAACATTTAAAAGTGGTTGTAAGTTGTGAAATATCTGTAGAAAGAACTTTCCATACCTTGTTTATGAATAAATATATATCAGTCAAATTAAAAATATTGATTTAGAGAGGAAGGGACAAGGAGAGGGAAATAGAAACATCAATGATGAGAGAGAATCATTGATTGGCTGCCTCCTGCACACTCCTTACTGGGGATTGGGCCTGCAACCCAGGCATGTGTCCTTGACTGAAATTGAACGTGGGGTCTTTCAGTCTGCAGGCTGATGCTCTATCCACCGAGTCAGGCCAGCTGGTGCACAATTTTTGATATTTTCTTTGCAACTTGAATATTCTTTGGTTCTTTGGGTATAAAAGATAATTGGAATGCAAAGATGAAAATGTTTGTCTTTTATAATTCAAACTGGATCGGTTATCAGAATTACTTTAGATAATTTTATGTTTCATAATAATGCACATTAAATGTGTCTGAGTTTTAAGTCTACCTCTTGATAGCTATAAAAATAAAATAGATCTCAAAATAACATTTATTCTCAACATATTTTTTTCAGAAGATTTACTTTACTAATATGTTTGCAGTTGCTTAATATAAACTCAGGATGCATCTCTGAGAAAAGAATGTTTGACACCAGAGGAAAGCACCCCAGATGTCTCATTAGTGACAAGGGCATAATATGTGGGAATTAGCATTGACCTTGTATATAGGGGCCAGCTTGAAGACATTTCTTCCAGCCAAATCTGAGACAATTTGAACATTAAAATAAAAACATAATCCATTGAATAAAATGAGAGTCCCTGCTGACATACATAAATAAATGGGGGATAAAGGAAAGCCAGTAGAATAAGGGAAAGCCATTTTTTAACAGTAGAATACCTATTACTGTATATAGAAGGAATGGTGGAGTTAGGAAAGCATCACTGATGTCAAAATAATGAACAAAAGTTTGATAAGGAACAGGATATTTACATAGTTCCAAAATATGTCTCCACAAATTACTTATTAGTTGCACAGAAAAAAATAATACAATTGACCCTTGTACAACAAGGGATTGAATTTACAGGGATCCTCTTATATGCAGTTTTTCTCCAATAAATACTATAAATGTATTTTCTCTTCCTTATGATTTTCTTAATAGCATTTTCTTTTATCTAGCTTACTTTATTGTAACAATACCATGCATAATACATATAACGTACAAAATAAGTGTTGACTGTTTAGGTTATCCATAAGGCTTCTGGTCAACAGTAGGCTACTTGTAGTTAAGTCTTGGGGGAGTAAAAAATTATATGCAGATTTTCTACTGCTGGGGTGTGTGTCAGTTCTCATAACTCCTGTGTTATTCAAGGGTAAGCTGTGACTCTATAATAGAGACACCTGGTGGATACCACTTTTACCAGGTGATCAAAGTGAACATCTCTATATATAAAAGCCTAAACGACTATTTGACTGGTCACTATGACATGCACTGACCACTAGGGGGAAGATGCTTAATGCATGAGCTGCCCCTTGGTGGTCAGTGCACTCCCACAGTGGGAGTGCCACTCAGCTGACCGACAGGTGCCAGATGTCAGGCTCATGGTTGGTGAGCATAGCTGCAGCATTCCAGCCCCATGGTGGAGACAGGTTCCATGGGGCTGGAATGAATGGGAGCTGTGAGGCTCCTCCTAGGCCGCCTGCTGCTTCATGCACTGCTATATTCCTTGGGGGATGTTGGACTGGTCTACAGGGATTGGGCCAAAACTGGCAGTCCGACATCCCCTGAGGGGTCCTGGATTGTGAGGGGGCACAGGCCAGGTTGAGGAACCCCACTTGTGCACGAATCCATGCACCGGGCCTCTATTTATTAATATTATTAGAAGGTGTTATCCTGTACCTCCTAGTATATATACTGAGAAGGACACAACTTCATTGCTGTGGTATTCATGTCAAACACACAAACTGAACCCAATCAGGAGGAAACATCAAGTGAACCAAAGGGAAGATAAACTATAGCAGATGGGAAGAGACTAAGGAGATAAAACAATTAAATGCAATGTGGAATTTTAAATTAGAATCTGGACAGGGGAAGAAATAGCCAAAAAAGACATTATTGGGACAATTGGTGAAATCTGAGTATAAACTGTGGGTTAGATAATTCTGCTATACCAATGTTAAATTTCTTGATGTGGATGCTTGTCCTGTGATTATGCGAAGAATGTTCTTAGGAAATACTAATTACTTAGTTGTAAAGAGGCCCAACTCACTTAAAAATATGTTTATTGATTTCAGAGAGGAAGGGAGAGAAAGAGAAAGATAGATGATGAAGGAGAGTCATGGATCAGCCTGCAACCTAACCTAGCATGTGCCTTGCCTGGAAATTAAACCTTGACCTCCTGATTCATGGGTCAATGTTCAACCACTGAGCCACCATGGCTGGGCTTCAACTCACTCTTAAATGACTCAGAAAAGTATTTGTATGCTTAGTGAGAAAATACAAACCTATGGGACAAAATATGAAGATGTTGAATCTGAGTAGATGTTGTACAATATATATAGTAGAGTTCCTTGTGACATTCTTGCAACTTTCTGTAAGTTTAAAATTATGTCAAAATAAAAGTTACCCAAAAGTTCTCATTTAGTTCATATGTGGATAGTCAAGAGATGAGTAGATTTAGAACCAATATCCTAGGAAGTACACTTCATTTTCATATGGAGAAATAACAGTGGATTCAGTATTATCCTTTTAGTGTCTACTTTTGAATTCTAAGGTAAGTGAAAACTGTGTTTAAGATTGATATTACTTCAAGCAAAATGTAGCCCTTGGTCTGTGCTTCTAAGGCTTGTACAACTGGCCCAGGTTCTCCAGAAACATAATGCATGAGAAAGTTCAGCAGCCTCTGCATCAGGGGTCTCAAGCAGGGACAGTTCCACTGGGCAATGTCTGGAGATGTTGTTGATAGTCACAGCTGGGAGGAGGTGCTACTGGCAGCTCATGGATAGAGACCAGGACTGCTGCTAACAAGTATCCTATAATGCATGGGACAGAATGAAGAATTTTCCAGATCAAAATGTCAGTAAGTGAATTACATTAATAGATTTTCAAACATTGCAACATCCTTACATTTCTGAAATAAAGTCTGATTATTTTTAAACGAATTGCTCCATTCATAATCCTAATGTTTTTAATGGAATTTTTGCATCTGTAATCATAAGTGAGGAGAATGGCCTGTGATTTTTCTGCCTTCTATTGTCCTTGGTTCAATTTTTGTATCACATTATACAGTGGCCTCAAAATGAGTTGGACGGCTTTTCTTCTTTTTCTATTTTCTGCAGCAGTATGAATAAGATAGAGATTATCTGATTATTTTGTAGAATTTGCCTAAGCTTTGCCTTGCTGTTACGTTTTGTTGGTGAATTTTTTATTATTGATTCAGCTTCTCTAATGGTTTAAATTTATTTGATTTTTCTCTACCTGTTTTAGAAGCAGAATAAGTCATTAGCTTGGTAATCCTGATGCATGATTCTATGTAATCTAATAATAAAAGGGTAATATGCTAATTAGACCAGACGTCTTCTAGACATCATTCCGGATGTCCTTCCTGACAAAGCAAGGGCCGGAGGGAAGCCAGTCTGGAACCTGGGTGCCTGCAGGCTGCCCAAGGGAAGCCAGCCCGGGTCCTGGGTGCCTTATGGTGGCCAGAGGAGGGAAGCGTGGATCCCAGATCTGGAGAGAAGCTGGTGCAGGCAGCCGGGAGAAGGAAGGCCTACTCTTGCATGAATTTTTGTGCACCGGATCTCTAGTGTTAATAAAGGGGATCCAAATATCACATTATTCAGATATTGCCCACTTATGTTCATTGCTATTTTCCAGTGTTCGAATATTTGCTGTAGACTTCAGTTCTTTGTAAATGCTTCAAAAGCAGAAATGCAAAGAGAAGGAGATGGGAATGTTGCTGTAGAATACACTGAGATGAAAACAGAAATGGATTTAAAATCCAAATCAATAAAATCAATATCTATTTCTATGGTAAAGGCAAAGTCAGGCCAAAAAGACAAAACATTTTCAATGTTAAATAAAAGACTGAGCCAATATGAAGCGGATGGATGTACCCTAATGTCTGCCTTGAAGGTGCTTTGGACCTTCTCTTAATGGGTATAGGCTCTCTTCCTATCCATTCTCTATCTATATCTTAATTCAGCATTACCACAAAAATGAAATAAGATTTTCTACCTCTGGAAAATTTGGCATGAAACAAAGATCAAGTCTGTTGAATAGTCTTTAATGCCATATTGTTTTAAAATTCACTTAATGCTGTATTGTTTTAAAATTTTCTTTTAGAACAACAGAGCTTAAATATTAAGTGTTTGTGATACTACCTTTGAATATTTATATAGACTTTAATTTGGTATTTAGTTTTACTGTTTTTTATTATCAAATGTTTATCAGTTTGAGATCATGTTTTACATATTATTGAAATGTATTATTTTGCCATAGTATATTCATATGCCATCCATTTATTATTTTGTACAGAATACCTCTGAACTTTTATGGAAGAAATGACTTTATTATTATTATTATTAATTATTATTTAAAAATATATAGCCATATAAAAATATAAAGTGATTTATGATTTGTGAATGCCTATCTCTCAACTGCAACCTCAAATCCTGAGCTACTAATCTATATTGAGAATTTGAAGACATTCAACATTTTCCTTATGATTTTTTTTATGATTCAGAAAATTTTAAATTTCCCAAGCAATGCCAGGAAGGCTTTTCCCTTGGGAAGCATGATCAGGAACCATGCAAAGCTTGTTCCATACATTATCTCCTTTAGTCCTCATAGAGATATGATGTAGAGGCACAGTGGTAGCTCCATGTCACACATGAGGAAACAGAAACATAGATGAAGATAAGGTGACACATTCGGGGCCACATGTGTTAGGGCAGATTGCAGCTCAGGCGCTCTGAGTCTAGAACACATCCAGAATTGGTCTGGAACGAAGCAGAAAGGATGGAAGTGGAAATGTGCACATTTACTTCTCTCTCACTCTGAAGGGCACTTAGTCCAGCTGCATAGTTTACGTGGGATACAGTGTTGAAGCCAACTAAAACAGTGGGGGGGTGATGTCATTTGTGCTTTAAAATTATGGTTCCACACCGTTGAACTTCCCCTATTCTTTAAAAGAAAGCAGATGAAAAGAACATTTATTTTCTAGCTCCATTTCAATAAATTGCTTCCATGCCAGAGCAGGCCAAGAGAAGGGAAGGACTGAGGAATCAGCCCACCCGCTTTCTGACAGGCCATGTGCTTGTGTCTGAATCAGTCTGGTGCTTGCTGACAAGGGAGGTGCTCGGGCTCCGCTCTGAGTTGCCTGCACAGACAGCCTGTGCATCTACAGATCTTTAATGCGATGTCCTGACTTGGGTCTTTAAAATTCATGGGGGGGAAAAAATCTCTGCAAAAAAAGAAAGCTATTGATACTTCTTCCGTGTTTATTTTCATAGTCTTATCTTCTGCTGATTTCTTTGCTTTTCTTATTTTGTCCTTTAAATCCTAATTTGACTGCTATTTTTTTCTGGCAGACCAGGTTCAAGGAACAGTCACCATTCGTAACATCAGCACGCTGTCTTCAGGTTTGTACCAGTGCGTGGCTTCTAACGCCATAGGAACCAGCACCTGCCTTTTGGATCTCCAGGTTATCTCCCGTAAGTATGTAACATTCTGATGTCCACTTTAGGTCTGAGACTGGGGAATGAAGAGTGATGCTGAATTGTTTTTAAGTTTTTTTAAGGGTTAAATAGAAATTTATTTGTTTAATCATTATTGAAAATATTTTATAAGTGTATTAGTATACTTTTCAGCTTGAGCAATATAACATCTTCTTTATGACAAAAGGTCTTTCTCCCCAGAATCAATAGAATCAAATCAATTCTAATGGTATAATGCTATAGACATTATACACTTTGTGAGGATCTATGACCATGGTCAAGACAATATCTTCTTGTATTTTCTCCAAATTTCTTATATCGGCTTAATTGTTGAATGCCCTCAATCATAAATGAATATAATTTTTTTCTCTTCATTTGAGAATTCTGGGTTATTGGAATTCTAGTTGCAAAAGGGCATGATCTATTTGGGATGAGCTGATAAGTTAGCCCACAGATTGCTCAGTTCCTGTGGGGCAGATCAGGCAGGTAAGACAGGTACCATCTTTTACCTGCTCTGTAGGTGTGGCTCTCCTGAAGCTGAGTCATGTAAACTGTTCATTCCCTCAATAACTGCAAGCCTGCTGTACCTCAGTCCTAGCCCCTGGGATACAGAAAGTTTAGTGAGGTTTAACTTTTTATGGATGCAATACTTTAGGCAATTTTGTACATTTCAAGAAGATTCTTTAGTAAACTAGTTTATAGAGTTGCATGGGTACATGCTATTTCTCTTTTATTTTGTTGTTTAAATATACCTTAAATATATTTTGCAGCCCAGCCCAGGAGCATTGGACTAATAGCTGGAGCCGTTGGCACTGGTGCAGTTATTGTCATTTTTTGCATTGCACTGATTTTAGGGGCATTCTTTTACTGGAGACGCAAAAATAAAGAGGAGGAGGAAGAAGACATTCCTAATGAAATAAGGTTTGTGTGTCAGATAATTTGTCCCACTTAGCCAATGTCTATATTTCCATTCATTTGGGAAACTAAGATTTATTTGCTTATCTTAGGACTGTGATGGCCAACGTAGTTAAAATGGCTAAAGGGTATTTTCTTGTATGTGCTCTCACTTTTCCTCATGGTACTAGTCAGCTTTATTTGCTGGATCATGAAAGGGGTGGACTTGGAGGACACAGTGAAGAATGTCCCCCTTCCCTCCCAGATCTCTAGAGTTATTGGGGTTAGGAGGCTGCCACAGTAGAAAAGTTAGATTAGAACATGTGTTTAAAATTGACACATATTATAGATGAGAACATAATGCACGAAGGAATATGATCAGAGCATACCTATACCCAGATAGGCCAAAACAGTATGGCTTTGTGTGAAAGACAGTTCAGTCAAGAATATAAACATCTTAAGAAAACAATGTCAAAATGATCTTTAAAGAAAAGTGACTCTTTTTTTATTGTTAATACTTACAAGAGGGTATTTTTCCTGTTAATTTTGTAGAGAGAGTGGAAGAGAGAGAAAGAGAAAGAGAGAGAGAGAGACATCAATGTGAGAGAGACACATCGCTTGGTTACTTCCTACACATGTTCCATTCAGAACCAGGGAATAAACCCCAACCCAGGCATATGCCCTTGACCAGGAATGAAACCAGGGACCCTTTGACCCACAGGCCAGTGCTCTAACCACTTAGTAACACTGGCCAGGAAAAGAAAAATGATTTTTGGCATATGGTGGAAATATGAGGGTTCAGGCTCAGAATCAGATTGCATCATATCATGTCCTATTGAAAAGGCTTTGATGACTTATGCCTACAGTCTACTTAGCATGACACATGCAGTCCTTCAGGATCTGACCCCCTCACCTCTTCCCATAACTGGTTTTGCCTCCCATTACTTCCCCGATCACTTGGGTTCCAATTTACATCCTCTCATGCCTCAGGGCCTTTGCTCAGGCCTCTGCCCGCTTCCTGGGCGATATTCCTTCCTTTTTCTCCATCTCTTCAGTAAATCCCTTTATCTAATTCAAGACCAGTCCAGGTATCATCTCCTCTCATAAGTAACTTTTGCCTTTTACCCAACCCTGCAGACTTGCAGATATTCTTATATTAATTGTCATCCCCATTTGATCATAAGTTTATTGGCTATCTGAGCTGTGTCTTTTTTACATGAAACATCTAGTGGAACGATACTCAATAAATATTAAATGAATTAACCTCTTAAATTAAATTAATGACCTCTTAGCATCTTATAAATCTGTATATGCAGGGACAGATTTCATCCCAGCATGAGATTACTGAGGAAAACTTGTTTTTGGCCATCCACAATGATCTCTCAAACCCCAAAGTGCAATAAGATCAGGCCTATTCTAACCATTTCTTGAAGTTCTTCACATCCATAGATTGATTTCTTAGCTATTTTACAGCAGTTAGCTCAGCAAAATTCTTCATGGACTATTTTCCTATTTAGAGCAAATGCACACACACACACACACACACAGATTTTTTTTTTTTTTTTGCTTTGTTTTTTAGTTATATTGGAAAACACAAGTCTTTGAGAGATTTGAATTGCCCTTTTGTAATTCTGGAGACTGAGAAGATGGGCATTTCTCGGGCATTGTCTCAGAGGGAATGAATGTTAAAGCCAAGGCCACCAGAGCTGCTGTGGCCTTTCCTGAGGATTTGTGTTTCACAGACATGTTATCCTTAATGTGGAAGAAAGAGGCCTGGTAAGTGAACCTGAATGAAATCCCAATGACAACTTTATTCTGTTCCTTTTCAGAGAGGATGATCTTCCACCTAAATGTTCTTCTGCCAAAGCATTTCACACCGAGATGTCCTCCTCCGAGAACAACACACTGACCTCCTCTAACACCTACAACAGCCGATACTGGAGCAACAACCCAAAGGCTCACAGAAACACACAGTCATTCAACCACTTCAGTGACTTGCGCCAATCTTTCTCCCTGCACTCGGGCAATGCCAACATACCAGCCATCTGTGCTAACGGGACCCACCTGGTCCCAGCTCCACACAGGACTCTGGTAGTGACAACCAACAGAGGCTCATCACCGCAGGTCATGCCCAGGAGCAATGGCTCGGTCAGCAGGAAGCCTAGGCCGCAGCACACACACGCCCACACTGTCAGCCAAGCAACGCTGGAGCGGATTGGCGCCATCCCTGTTATGGTGCCAGCCCAGAGTCGGGCAGGGTCCCTCGTATAGCACAAGAGCAGATAGAGTTCAGAAAAAAGCCAGTGAGATGCCCCATACACGGGGTGGGGGTGGGGGATGAGTGCGGGGAAGAAACCCTTTCCTTATGATACTAGTAAAAAGCACAGAGAAGACAGTTATGCTGTTACCTGGCCACTGAGATTTGTGAAATGAGCCAGAATGTCTGTCCTGAAGATTTGTTCCTCCACCTCTGATGCCCCGGGATCCTAGTCAGTAAGCTGAATCTCAAAGATGTGCCAAGCGAAGGATAAGATGTGAGCAGAATAGCACGGGAAATCTAAACTGCAGTCCAGACGGGTTTGTTCTCTAGCTCATGCCTAACTTAATAATCTTTCAAGAGACTCAAGTGCCAGATGGAGTTTAAATAATGACGTTATTTTAAAAGATAGGCGTCTTTACAAAAGCAATGAACATCCTCTCTCCATTCCCTCTCTACGTAGAGGGCAAAGGGCATGGTTAATATCTGTCCCTACATCACAGAATCAAAACTTTTTACAGAAGCAGAATTCAGTAGGAAGTGGGAGGAAACAAACTAGTTTGAGAACCCCATTCATCGTTACTTATTTCTGAACCATGAATTTCATATTTGGAATATTGCTCTATTGACAGATTCTTGCCTGTCTAGGTTTTTCTAGGGTCTGCTAGACAGGTCCACAACAATTACTGTTCATTATTTCCTGGGAAAGTATTTTTTTAAAATAAATGTATTGGTTTTTTAAAAAATACATGAAGGCATTGGACTAGGAAAGAAAATACTGTTATTAACACCACAGTCAGTGGCTGTTCATTGGGCCCACGGAGGGCCATCAGGAAAGAGCAAGGCTGGGGGGTGGGGGCAGCACAGGAGAGGGAGGCAGGCAGGTCCAGGGACTGGAGCATACCTGGCGGCCTCTCAGAGCAGGGCTTCCCTGCTGTCACACCGGGTCACTCTTAACGAGGGCAGCACCTGATGCCTTTTGTACTGAGGGAAATAACTTTCTCCTTGTTTGACAGGCAGAGGTTAGTAGGTTGTTGCAGGGCAGGAGTTGTTTTGTTTTTTCTTCAAAATAATTATTTTTATAAAATATGGTACTGAGACCAAAAGGATGTGTCTTCAGGTATGCTCCTGGAAGGGTCTGCCCCACATTTGTCAGAGCTCAGGAGTGCATTTGTGTCCAAATGCATTTTACACCCCTGTGAAGAGACTCCTTTTGTGATTAATTACCCAGTGTGGCCTTATGAGTTCACCTGGTAATTGACAAACTCTCCGCTCTATTTTGTGCTCTGTAGATAGGGTCATATTTGGATTGGTGACTATCTCGCCTTAATCACACTATAAGCAGCACACAAATGTTTTCTTCCCAGACTTTTTCCTAAATTATTTATGATACTGACTCCCATGATTCCATAGAAGCATCTTTTCTTCCCCCGGTATTGTCTCTTACTCGCTCATCCCATTATGTTTTGTTCTGCTTTCCTGTAAGCATAGTTACCACAGGGAGTGGCCTCCTTATTTTCAGACTTCTTTGTCTAAATGGAAACCAACAGCTGCTGCCTACCTGTTTTTCCAAGAGGGCTAAGATCAGAACCTAACCATTCCAATACTGATGAAAACTGAATTTACTTTAGCATTACTTATTTTTTTCATTTGATGGTTCTTGACTTTGTACAAAATTTAAATAAACGAATATCTATACTTTTAATAAACACAAGTGTGAAAATACTATGACACAGAGATGATAATATCAGATGTTTAGAAAGCATTTATCTTGCATTTCTTTATTTCTAATTGTCTAAAATTTAATAAAAGTTTATTCATATAAAAGCAAGTTGTCATTAATTATCATAATACTAATGAATGGATGATTTTGTATTCCCCTTAATTTTATAGTCATTTTCTATTCTGTTAAATAGTTTTCATAATCATTTTAATGAGTATGTAATATTCCAAAAATTAATTTCATTGTTAGAAATTTAATTTGGGTCCAGTTCTCACATGTGTGATTGTAGATGTAGTTACCTTTCTCATTAATTGAACTATTTTTATATTTCATATTTTCTGCTTTTTTCAGCCCGGAAGTTCTGTCACCTAGAACAGTGCCTAACATGGATGTTGAGTACACAAATGACTGATAATTTCTGAGCTGAAGTTGCCAGGGTTAGTTCATAAAGTTATGATCATGATTGTAACTCTTGATACAAATAGGGGTTGGCAAAAGTAGGTTTATAGTTGTTTACGTATATGAAAAAGATAATTTAGGATTATACTAATATAAAAATAAACTCTGTTTTGTGTAGTTACAACTGTAAACCTACTTTTGCTCACCCTTGTATAATGGATTATTCCTTTGTTTTAACTTCTTATTTTGAGATATACCCTTCATCTAATTTCTCCAAAGGGTAATATTTTGCATAACTCTGATACAGTCTCACACATTGACAGTCCATCAACCTTATTCAGATTTCAACAGTTACACATGCACTAATTTGTGTGTGCGTGTACATATTTAGTGCAATTTTATCACAAGTAGGTTCATGTGACCACCACAGTCATGATACAGGATTCATTATGCTTCCCTTATATAGTTACAGCCACCTCTTCAAGTCCCTAATCCCTAATTTGTTCTTTTTCTCTTTAATTTTGTCATCTCAAGAATGTTATATAAGTGGAATCATGCATTATATAACCTTTGAAGGTTGGCTTTTTAAAAAATTCAGCATAATATTTTTGAAATCCATTCAATTTGAAAGTATCAATAGTTCATTCCTCTTTATGCTGAGTACTAGTCTGTGGTACAGATGTACCACAGTTTGTTTAATCATTTATCCATTGATGGATATAAAGGATATTTGTTTTGTTTTTTGTTTTTCCCCCAGTTTTTTGGCTTTTAAAAATAAAGCTGCTGTGAACATTTTATTTTTACTGTGAACATTTTTGTACAGGTTTTTGTGTGAACCTAAGTTTTTATTTCTCTGAGATAAATACAGTTGCTCAAGCACCATTAGTTGAAAAGTCTACCCTTACTTCAGTGAACTGCTTTTATATCTTTGGGGGGGAAAATCACTTCGATACAGCTGTGTGTCTCTGGCTGTTCCACTGATCTTTGTGCCTATCCCTCCAAAGATAATATGATGACCACTGTAGCTGTTTAACAAGCTTCATCATCTGGTAGAGTGGTTCATCTCACTTCATTCTTCTCTTTAAAAATTGTTTTAGACATGCTGAACCCTGTGCCTTTCCATACACATTTTAGAAGAAGAGGGTCTGTGCCTATAAAACTCCTTGATGTGTTAATAAGGATTGTATTAAACCTACAGATCAGTTTGGGAAGAATTAGCATCTTGACTACTTGGAGTCTTCCAGACCATGAACTTGGTATCTCTCCTTCCATTTATGTCTTTGATATATTTCATTAGCATTTAGTAATTTTGTACATGTTTTGTTGGATTTATCCCTAAGCATTAATTTTTGAAGCAATTATGAATGTTGCTTTAAATTTTGGTTTCTATATATTAGACTTTAGTAAATAGAAATGTAAAAAAAAAAGAAATGTAATTTAATTGTGTGTTGATTTTATATTCTAGAACCTTGCTGTACTCACTTTTTCAAGTTTTTTTTTTCTTTTTTTGTAGATTCCTTGAGATTTTAGACACACATAATCATATCATCTGCAAATAGGGGTAGTTTTATTTCTTCTTCTTCAATCTGTGTACCTTGTTTGCATTATTATAATGGTTAGAATTTATAAGAGTAGTGAGTATGAGATCCTCATGTTCCTAATCTTAGGCGGAAATCATTTTTTTTTTTACCATTAAATATTTTATATATCTTTTTCTAGGTCATAAGATGATGAGTAATTTTTGTTTCAACCATCAAATATGATTAATAAGATTTATGAGGAGTCCATATTTCTACACTTTCCTGTTATACTTTCTCCTTGCCTGATTCTTTTATCAGTTCCTATATTTGAAGAACTTCCTTTAGCCAAGTTGTTAGGATAGGTCTGCTAGCAACAAATTCTATTAGTTTTCTTTTGTCTGATGTTGTCTTTATTTCCCCTTCACTCCTCACTGGATACAGCATTCATGGTTGACAGTACTTTTCTTTCAGCACATGAAAAATTTGGGAAGTGTTCAGCCATTTTTTTCTTAAAATACTCTTTCAGCCCTAATCTCTTTCTTATGTCCTTCTGGGACTTTGATGATGGATCTGTTGCTATTGTCCCACAGGTTCCTGAGGCTCTGCTCATTTTTTCAGTCTATTTTATCTCTGTTGTTCAGGGCAAATCCTATTGATCTGTTCCCAGGTTTACTGCTTTCTCTCCTCTGTTATTTCCACTGTACTACTGAGCCCATCTAGCGAGTGTCTTTTTTTTTTTAGTATCAGTTGCTGCATTTTTTTGTTCGATAACTTACATTTCTTTTCAAATTTTAATCATTAACTTAAGTTACAATTTATATTGAAATGCATTTTTATATCATAAATTTGTTTATATAAAGTGTACAATTGGGTAGTTTTTAGTTTATTTATAGAGTTGTACAAACATCACCGTAATTTAATTTTAGAAAATTTTCATCATTCCCAAAGGAAATCTATACTCACTAACAGTCCTTCCTTACACTACACTAATTTCAGCTTCCAATCTCTATACATTTGCAAACCACTGTAGCAGTTTGACAAGCTTCATCATCTGGTAGAGTTCTGGACATTTCAGAAATGTGTGGGTGTGTGGGTGACAGGCTTATTTCACTTAGCTTAATGTTTTCACAGTTCAGCATGCATTCTTGCATCATTCCTATTTCTTTAATGAGATTATCTAGCTTTACAGTTAGATTCAAGAGAATTCATAATTGCTCATTGAAGCATTTTTATTATAACTTATACAAATCTTTTTTTTTAAGTTTCTTTTTTTAAATATATTTTATTGATTTTTTACAGAGAGGAAGGGAGAGAGATAGAGTGCTAGAAACGTCGATGAGAGATAAACATCAACCAGCTGCCTCCTGCACACTCCCCACCGGGGATGTGCCCGCAACCAAGGTACATGCCCTTGACCGGAATCGAACCTGGGACCCTTCAGTCCACAGACCGCCGCTCTACCACTGAGCCAAACCAATTTCGGCAACTTATACAAATCTTGTCAGATAATTCCAATATCTGATTCATCTTGATGTTGGCATCTGTTGATGGTCCTTTCTCATTCAAGTTGTGATTTTACTGGTCTATGTGGGTAATGAGTGATTTTTATTTTCTCCTGGGCATTTTCAATGTTACATAATGAGACTCTGGAAGCTCCTTATAATATATACATATTTACAGCAGGCATGGTCCTTGTTGAAGTGTAACACGGGAGACAGCTGTGTGTGTGTGTGTGTGTGTTTATTTCTTGACGTGCCCCACCAAGCGCCTCAGCCCCAGTGGCCTGTTTGCACTGTCTGTGAGGATGGGAAGGACCCTACCCCCCCTGCTGTGCTTGTATCTTAGTGAAAGTGGAACTCCAACTGTTGCAGAGATGTTGCCTTCAAGTGGGGGTATACGCTCAGCTTCCGGAGGGGTCCTGCTGACACCAGGAGGAAAGAAAGAGCGCTGACTCACACCACTTGTTGCTACAGGTGGGAGTGAAATTCACCTCCATGCTGCCCTGGGGACCTGGCAGAAGGGAAGGAGGCAGGTGCAGAGCCACCTCATTCTGCCTTCCTCACTAGCCTGCTTACCTGAGGGGGGAGTGAACCCTGCCTTGAACCATCTCTTTCCACCTTGATCCTGGGTGTGGATGCAGGCTCACCTCCACTGAGGCGGAACCGAGGCCCCTGGGTTCTTTCCACTGTGCAGTGTCTCCCAGTATATCCACTATTTCTTTTTAATTTTAAGAGGGAAGACAATTTTACCTTGGGGTTTGCAATGGGGCTACTCCATCTTAGCTGGAACCAGAAATCCTGGGATGCTACTTTTTTAAATAACAGCAGCTAAGCAAATTTACTGTATTTTACCACCTGGGAGCTTTGAGGATTCTCATTGTGTATTAAATAAAATTATTACTCTCTGGCTTACCTCATTCAGTTCCTCCTACAAATGGTCCACTATCTTTCCCTTCTCATGACTGCTTCTCCTCAAATTTTGCTTTAGGCCTGTTCATGCCTGCCCCCCCCCCCACCCCCACCCCCCTCTCTCTCTTCTTCTGCTGCTTCTGCTTCTTCTTCTTCTTCTTCTTCTTCTTCTTCTTCTTCTTCTTCTTCTTCTTCTTCTGCTGCTGCTGCTGCTGCTGCTTCTTCTTCTTCTTCTTCTTCTTCTTCTTCTTCTTCTTCTTCCTTCCTTCCTTCCTTCCTTCCTTCCTTCCTTCCTTCCTTCCTTCCTTCTTCCTTCTTCCTTCTTCCTTCTTCCTTCTTCCTTCTTCCTTCTTCCTTCTTCCTTCTTCCTTCTTCCCTCCCTCCCTCCCTCCCTCCCACCTGCCAGGTCCCCAGGTCCCTCCCTCCCTCCCTCCCTCCCTCCCTCCTTCCCTCCCTCTCCTCCTCCTCCTCCTCCTCCCCCTCCTCCTCCTCCTCCTTCTCCTCCTTTTTCTTCCTCCCTTTCTCTCTCTCTCTCTCTCTCTCTCTCTCTCTCTCTCTCTCTCTCTCTCTCTCTCTCCATTCACTGTCTCCAAATATTCTGTCCTTCTTCAATCCTTTTTGTCAGTCTCTTGAGAAGTGACTGGTGCTTTCATGAGCTGTAGCATTTACCACATATAAGGAAACTGTCACCATCTGTATTCCTATATTTGTGCACATGATTGATCACCCCTGCTCAACTGTAAACTGATTACTTCACAATCATTTTTGATCCCTTGCTGTGTGCTTAACATTATTCTAGGTGTTGAAGATAAAAACAGAAAATAAGCCACCAGAGCTCTCCTTAAGGACTTCATATTGCAGGAAGAGTACAGACCCAAAAAGAAATAATTGCAATTAAGTGTTATAAGGATACAAATAGGTGTTTTTACAAGTTCAGGCAGGCAGGATGGCCTCTTCTATATCTTCATTGTGGTCATAATATTTAGCACATTGCTTCACTCAGAGAAAGTGCTTCAAGGATGTACTAAATTGATGAAACTGAAAATATATGATTGGTTTCTTAATCTCAGGTGTTACAAGTAGCAAATATCAGAAAGCAAGGGCGATTAGAGTCGTTCACCAATGGGCACATGATTGCACCAATTTCTTGGGCTACATTTGATTTTATATTAGAGATTCGGGCGTGGCTCAGTGGTTGAGCATCTATCAATGAATCAGGAGGTCATGGTTCGATTCCCAGGGCATATGCCTGTGTTGCTGGCTCAATATGCAATGTCAGGCATGCAGGAAGCAGCTGATCAATGATTCTCTCTCATCATTGATGTTTCTCTCCCTTCTTTTCTGAAATCAATAAAACTATTTCACACACCTTCCAGTTCTCTTCCCCCAAAGAAAAGGTGTCCTGGCCCTAAAATAATTTACTCTTCTCACTCCCACCTTCTTTCTGCCTCTGTAAGTGCCACTCATCTTTCGAAGTTGGGACATTCTTTCAGGGCTCCTTAACGTTATATCTCCAGGCTATAGCCCTCAGGATGGGCCAAATAAAAACCTTTCTTAAATGTACAGAGATTCAATTTTCTTTTCACTGACAGTAGATGAATACAATTAAAGAAATGGTGACTTTTAAATTCTGTGTGTATGTAGTTTTTTATAGCTTTACCTCATGTCTCCTTTCAAATAGGTATAATTTTTCCATTTTGGGTAAAGGCAGGGCACAAAGTTCCAGCTTAATAAGACATTAATGATAGAGACACAATTATTAGACAAAGCAATCAGGGCATACTGTGTATTTAACATTGTAAGTTCTGTTGACGTCTGATTAAGTTTAGCAGGTTGGATATATGGATTAGATAATTTAGCCTAAAATAATTTACATTAAAGCCACAGTTTTTTTTTTACTATCCATTATTTTCCCCTCAAGTTAATCAGATTTACATAAGTTTTGCATGTTGGGCTTGGACAAAATTATTTGTCCATGTCCATGGACAAGTTGCAATGATTCATTATATTAGACAAATTAAAAAATTCTCCTAAGGCTCAAATTCATCCACAAAATGGAGATAATAGTAGCTTCCTTTGAGATTGTGAGGACTAAATAAAATGGTGCACATAAATGAGTATGCGCTTTGGTCATAGTAAATACTCCATATTAGCCATTAGCAGTAGTAGTAGTTCAGAAGCTTTAAATTTCTAGGCGACAGCTAAGTCATTTACACTTACTCAGTATTCCAACTCTTCTTGTCGGAGGTACTATTTGAGTGCTGCTGCATATAAAATAGCACTTCAAGACTGTTTAAGAGAAAGAAGACTTTAATTATTATCTGGTCAAATAGTCCCTCCTTTCCTATTTTTTCCCCTTTTCATTCCAAAACTGCACATCTATGTTCTGATTACCATCAATTTTAAATTACTGAGGAGAATTAACAGTGTGGGAAAACACAGTTGTAGAATACCTACTGTATAGCAGCCAGCATGCTAATCACTCTGTGTATTCCATTTAATCCTCACAACACACTTCCAAGTTTAATGCTATGCTAATTTTATAGATCAGAAAATCCAGGCTTACATAGGCTAAGTAATTTGCTCAAGGTCACAAAGCTAGTAAGTTGTAGAGCCAAGTGTGTTGCTCATTTATTGCTATAGACTTCCCTTCTTATTAAGACAGCTAATAAATATTTAAAATCTCAGCACTGCCTCAAAATTGCTGTGGCATAGATAGAACTCTAAATTCCCTCCAGTCATTCTTTGCCTATATTTAAAAAAAAATTTTATTGAAAACATTTCCCATTGCTGTAGTTGGTTTGGGTCAGTGGATAGAGCGTAGGCCTGTGGACTAAAGAGTCCCAGGTTCGATTCTAGTCAAGGGCATGTGCTCTGGTTGCAGGTTCAATTCTCAGTAGGGGGTGTGCAGGAAGCATCCAATGATTCTCATCATGAATGCTTCTCTCTCTTTTTCTTATCTGAAATCAATAAAAATATCTTTAAAAAAAAAAAGAAAAAAAATTCCCACCTTTGACTTTTTAGACCATTAAAATAATTTTCTCTATACAGTCAAGCATTCTGCGGCTTCATTTTCTACATATTTAGGGAATCTCATAGCCTCTTAATTTTTTCTCATCAGTTTCCTAGGGCATTTGCAATGTGCATAAAATGCTAGTTTTGTCACCACCTTTAGCTCTGTAGTCAGAGCTGTGGTGAGAGGAGGGTGAATTTGAAGAAATTCTCTTAAATGAGAAGATTGGGGGTGGTCTAAGAAGTCTCTGGAGGCACAAGGTGGATCAGGAGGGAACAGTGAGATAGAAGGATGCACTGTGTTACCCTGGGAGCTGAGTGTCACACCCCAGCTCGGTCATGTCCTTACTGACCCTCTGCAAGATGTTTAGCCCCTCTGAGGCTCATTTTCTTCACCTACAAAATGAGGATCATAATCCTAACATCATAGTTCTGAAGATTCAATTAGATAACATGTAAAATGACATAGTTCTTGACAAATTGTAGCTTTGGTTTACTTTAGAAGTAATTTATTTACATTTTATAAGGGAGAGGGGAAAGTTCCCACGATGGAGGAGAAATGCTGATTCGTATGTCTCCTGAACCATCTATATTGGTAACGATTTTGTAAAAATGGTTTTATTGATTTTTTAGAGAGCGAGGAAGATAGAGGAATAAAGAGATAGCAATATCAAGGAGAAACATCATTGATTGGCTGCCTCCTGCATGCTCCACACTGGGGATTGAGCCTGCAAACCGGGCATATGCCCTGACCAGGAATCAAACCAGGGACCTCTTGGTTCATGGGCCGGTACTCAAACACTGAGCCACAACGGCCAGGTAGTAATGAATTTTTTAAAAGTTAAACCCTGAACAAGTTAACTACATGTCTGTGGGGCTCAGTTGGCCTGTGGTCCAGTACTGACACTCTCTTGTTCTAGAACACATCCATTTCTAGCAGCTCCGTGGTTGATCCACCCTGGCACCCTCCCCCTGCAGAGCAGTATCTCCTGACCAGACACCACTTGCCAGGCTCTCTTCTAAGCATTTTGCATCTATTTGTTCATTTTAATCCTCACAACAACTCTGTGAGGTTGGACCTGAGGTAGGATATGTGGCAGAACAGCTGCAATTTATAAAGCTACAGGAACTGCTAAGAATTAAGTGCCCTCCTCCCCACCACCAGATTTATGGCTTAAAACTGGCAGAGACAGGATGGATCCAACATGGCAACTAATGTCACCTAATAATAACCCTACCCTCATTACACAATGAACATTGGCATGCAAAGCACACCCATTTCAGGATCAGAAATGAAAAGCCCATATATGGACATAAAATAGCAAGGGAGTTCCTCTGAGACATCTCCACCCCTTTTGTAGGAAGATCCTGCTTCACTAAAACACTCACTTTCCTCTAAACTCCGTGCTGGCTTGATTTTGAATTCTTTCCTGTGCGAAGCCAAGAACCCACAGTGGTCTCAGACCCTCGGGTGCCCAGACCTCCGGAACGTCTGCATCAGTGTGATGTTATCCTCCTTTACAGATGATGGAATGAGTCACAGGCAAGTGAGTGGTCCAAGACCCACAGCAGCAGCAGAGCTGGGACCAGGATTCTGATGTAGCCAACCTGGCTCTTGATCACCACACAGTGTGTTCTGACATAGGTACCTCCAGAAGGAGAATAAAAGATGCATTTCTGACCATTTTTAAATTAAGAGGGCTGAAACCTGTTTGGCTTAGTGGATAGACTGTTAGCCTGCGGACTGAAAGGTCTCAGGTTCAATTCCGGTCAAGGGCATGTACATTGGTTGTGGGCACATCCCCAGTAAGGGGTGTGCAGGAGGCAGCTGATCGATGCTTCTCTCTCATTGATGTTTCTAATTCTCTATCCCTCTCTCTTCCTCTCTGTAAAAAATCAATAAAATATATTTTTAAAAAATTAAGAGGAAGATTTGGATGATTGAGTCTAGTACAACCCTCTCCCTAGTTCTCCTTATAACAATCTGGGCTTAACCTTGGGAGCGGAGGGGGAGGCTGGTTCTGGCATCTGACTTCCTCTGCTTTCTTTTGAAGGAACCGAGCTGAAAGCCCCCATTGTGCTCACCCTCTGCCCCGGCCCCCTGCCCTGCCCGAAGTCCTGAGCAAGGCTCCAGCCTGGAGGCCTATAGAGGAAAACTCCTCATTAGCAATGCATTGATTTGTGACCGCACTTTTATAAAAAGAACAGCTTTAATAAAGGCTTCTGCAGCTTCTTCTTTTAAGTGTAGTATTTGCGGTTATGTGCAAAGCACTGAAGAGGAATTAACTTTTAGATGGCACAAGGAATCGTCAGATGTGTTGCTGCTAGCACTTCTTTTTCGTTGAGGATAAGGGTGAAAAGAATGTTAAATTTCAGAGAGGATTATCAGGAAACAGAATTTCTTCTCAGTTGATGAAACACAGACTAAAGGGGCGGGGGCATCTTTCACCTACTTCCGACTTCAATATTCCATATGATGGAAAACATCGTATTATCTGGGGGGGGGGGGGGAAAGGTGGAAACCTGTCATTTTAGTCTTGCACTAAAAACCCTATAAATCTGTTCAAGAGAGGAGACCAGGACCAGGTAGAAATTTCTGGTCAGATGAAAGGAAGGCTCAGCTTTAGTCACTCCAGTCTAGGAGCTTACCATGTGCCAGACACAGTCCATACATTATCGTATTTATTCTCACTTCACATCCACGAGGTAAGCATTCTTTTCCCTGAGGTGTTGGGACAAGGCAGTCATCCTTAATTCCCCTCCACTTCCATGTTCCCATTCTCCACCCCCACATGCTAACCAGTAGCTTCAGAGACAGGAGCTACTTAGAGGTGGCAGTCGTTTGGAAAGTGGGCCAAGGAAAGGAAGGGGAGGATTTTTCCTATAATTCTGTTAGCAGAGCAAGTATCTATTTTGATTTTTTTAAATTTTATTTTATTGTTTAAAGTGTTACATATAGTAGTGCATATATCTCCTTTTTTCCCCTCATTGACCTTCCCCCAGCCTTCCACACCCCTATCGCATGCTCTCATCTCCCCTCGCTCCCAATATCTTGTGTCCATTGGTTATGCTTATATGCATACATACAAGTCCTTTGATTAATCTCTTTCCCTCCCTCCCCAACACCCCCCAGCCTTCCCACTGTAATTTGACAGTCTGTTCGATGCTTTACTGCCTCTGTATCTTTGTTTATCAGGTTATAATGCTCTTTATTTTCCATATTTTCTATAAATGAGTGAGAGAATGTGGTATTCTTCTTTCACTGCCTGGCTTATTTCACTTTGCATAATGCTCTCCAGTTCCATCTATGCTGCTGCAAACAGTAGGAATTCCTTCTTTTTTACCGCAGCGTAGTATTCTGTTGTGTAGATGTACCATAGTTTTCTAATCCACTCATCTGCTGATGGGCACTTAGGCTGTTTCCAAATCTTAGCTATGGTGAATTGTGCTGCTATGAACATAGGAGTGCATATGTCCTTTCTGATTGGTGTTTCTAGTTTCTTGGGATATATTCCTAGAAGTGAGATTACTGGGTCAAATGGGAGTTCCAATTTTAGTTTTTTGAGGAAACTCCATACTGTTCTCCACACTGGTAGAGAAGCAGTGTCTGTTTTCATTTTGCCTATTGATTTAGGAGGACAGCAGGAGGTAATGGACGAGCTAGACCTCCCAGCTCCTCAATCCACCTTTTTCTGCCACCGCCACCTTCATATCATTATAAGTCCAGACTGTGCACTTGGCATTTCAATATTCTTACCTTCCTTTCCTTCCTTACTGCTTTTGCTTTCGCATTTATTTTTACCCTTACTCATCCGACTTCATATTGGTCTCCTCAGCTAGACTTCCTGCTTTCAGTCCCATCCACGTGTCCAGTGCACTTTCCACACTGATGCTGTTAGAAATGTGGAATTACACATCTGTTTATTGTGCTCCTTAAATATCACTCATTGCTTACAGAAAGAGGTTGAGGAAAAAATAAAGGTAGATCTCAGTAAGGCTCACCTAATCAGTATTACATTAGCCAGGCAGCTATAATTTTTAAAGTTGTGTAGGCAACAGAAATGTGAATCCTTGTTAAGAATCAGAGGCCCAGAGTGTCCAGGCTCTTTAGTCTGGCATAAGGCCCTCCATGATGTAGCCCATGTTTGGCTCTCCAGCTTCACTTCTCACTCCATCTTCCCTTACCTTATGCTCCCGTCATACCAATGTACCCAATGTCCCTCAATTTATCCTGTACCTGCACCCCACTGGCCCATCCTTTTATTGGGCATTGCTTCTTTTATTTCTTCCTTGATATCTTGGGGTGAACTCATGTTTAATCTCATCCCAGGAATCACTTCCCAGTGGAAATGATGGCCCTATCTCGTTGGGGTCTCCACTGTACATCTATGTTCATCTGCACCACCAGTGGGTTAATTTGTTTAAATGGCTGCTTCCCATGATGGGTCCTGAGTACATAATGTTCATGGTTATTAAGTGTTTATTAAGTAAAATGAATATACTTTACAATTAGTCCAAGGTCACATGGGACACCAGGACTATCAAAATCTCATGTTCTGTTCTGCTTCCCCATAAGAAACTATGACATAGAAATACTAGGTAAATTGTGGACATACTAAAGCACCCTCCTCTTTTTTTTTTTTTATAATATATTTTATTGATTTTTTTTACAGAGAGGAAGAGAGAGGGACAGAGAGTTAGAAACATCGATGAGAGAGAAACATTGATCAGCTGCCTCTTGCACTCCCCCTATTGGGGATATGCCCGCAACCAAGGTACATGCTCTTGACCGGAATTGAACCTGGGACCCTTCAGTCTGCAGGGTGTCGCTCTATCCACTGAGCCAAACCGGTTTTGGCAAAAGCACCTGCCTCTTGATGATGACCCAAGAGAACCGTCCCAATGCATACCTGCTTAAAAGATATTATATTCAGGCTATAGGAATAATTGGTACCTTGCTTTTCATCATTTAATATTACATTAATATATTGTGATTAAATGTTATTTGAAGAAATATTTATGTAGCTGAATTATATTCATTATATTTTTATTATATTTTTAACCCAGTGTTTTTCAAACTGTGACTCACAACCCCTTTAATGGATTGCAATCAACACTCAAAAAAATAAAAGTGGTTGTATTATATGTAGTGAAGTATGTATTGTCTCATGAAGATATGTATTATCTTATAAAGATTTGTTTCAGATTATCTATCTGTCTATCTATCTATACACTGAGTGGCCAAATTATTATGATCTCTGAACGTATAATCTGGCCACTCAGGGTATATCCTATATAATAAAAGGCTAATATGCAAATTGTCTCATCGACCAGGAGTTTGACCAGCAGGTGGGCTGGCCAACTGCCCATGTCCCCTCCCTCTGGCCAGGCAGGCCAGACCCCACCCATGCACAAATTCATGCACCGGGCTTTACACACACAAACACACACACACACACACACACACACACACACACACACACTGAGTGGCGAGATTATTATGCATTCAGAGATCATAATAATCTGGCCACTCAGTGTATATCTGTTTATACACATGCAAATGTGTGTTTGGCATGTGATTATATATATAACTAGAGGCCCCATGCACAAAATTTGTGCACAGGAAGGGTGTGTCCCTCAGCCCCGCCTATACCCTCTTCAATCTGGGACATCCCTCTCACAATCCAGGACTGTAGGCTCCCAACCTCTAGCCTGCCTGCCTGCCCCTAACCGCTTCTACCTGACAGCCTGATCCCCTAACCACTCTCCTGGCAGCCTGATTGACACCTAACTGCCCTCCCCTCAACTGCTCTTCCCTGCAGGCCCGGTTGCCCCCAACTTCCTTCCTCTGCCATCCTGATCATCCCTAACTGCCCCCCCCTGCAGGCTTGATTGCCCCAAATTGCCCTCCCTTACAGGCCTGGTCCCTCCCAACTACCCTCCCCTATTGGCCTGATCGCCCACAACTGCCCTCCCTTGCAGAACTGGTCCCTCCCCTGCTGGCCATTTTGTGATGGCCATCTTGTATCAACATGGAGGCAGCCATCTTGTGTGTTGGAGTGATGATTGATTTGCATATTATTCTTTTATTAGATATGATAGAGGCCTGGTGCATGGGTGGGTGCTGGCTGGTTTGCCCTGAAGGGTTCCTGGATAAGGGTGGGGGTTCCCTTGGGACATGGGGTAGCCTTGGCAAGGGGCCTGTGGTGGTTTGCAGGCTGGCCATGCACCCCCCCTCCCCCAGCCATGCCCCAATTGGAGGCCTTGGTATCTGGGATTTATTTATCTTTTATAATTGAAATTTTGTAGCCTTGAACAAAGGTTAGGGCAGGCCAGGGTGGGAGGAAAACTTGGCTTCCTCCATTGCCAGGGAAATCCAAGCCTTTTGCTCTCTCTGTGGCCGCAGCCATCTTGGTTGGGTTAATTTGCATACTTGTTCCTGATTGGCTGGTGGGTGTGGCTTTTAGGTGTAGCAGAGGTATGGTCAATTTGCATATTACTCCTTTAATTAGGTAGGATAGTCATAAAAGTTCAGAAACTATTTTTAAGCATTCTCTCACAGGGGGACATTTAGGTTATTTGCATTTTTTTTACTATTATAAATAATACTGTAATGGATTTTTCTGTGGATAATTTCTTTTTTAAAAAAATATGTTTTGCTGAAACCGGTTTGGCTCAGTGGATAGAGCGTTGGTTTGCGGACCGAAAGGTCCCAGGTTCGATTCCAGTCAAGGGCATGTACTGTGGTTGCAGGCACATTCCCAGTAAGGGGTGTGCAAGAGGCAGCTGGTTGATGATTCTCTCTCATCGATGCTTCTAACTCTCTATCCCTCTCTCTTCCTCTCTGTAAAAATCAATAAAATATATTTTTTAAAAAATAATAAAAAAGTATGTTTTTATTGATTTTTTACATAGAGGAAGAGAGAGTAATAGAGTTAGAAACATCCATCAGCTGCCTCCTGCACACCCCCCACTGGAGATGTGCCCACACCAAGATACATGTCCTTGACCGGAATCGAACCTGGGACCCTTTAGTCTGCAGACTGACACTCTATCCTGAGCCAAACTGGTTAGGGCTGTGGATAATTTCTTGAGTTTTTTTTCCTAGAAAATATAAATATGGCAAATAATGTGGTCAAAGAATATGAACTTGTTTAGCCTCCTGATATCTTCTATCAAATCATTATCTAAAAAGATTATAGCAAGTTACCCCACCGGTGACAACATATTATGAACTCGGGTGATTTTTGCAGAATTGGACCCTGAGTAATGAATATCTCCAGGCATCAGACGGGGGAGAGAGCATCAGATGGCAGAGAAAGCAGAAACCCATTCCAGGAAAGGAGTGTGTGCTGGAAGGGCCTATGATTTGGAGGAATAGAGGGTAGTGTTGGGTGTGGGTGGTTGTTGAAAACCACAGGCATATGCTAACAGGGCTTGGATCCAGGGTGCAAGGCTTTATGTGCCTCGCTAAGTTTTTTATCCTTATTTTCTGGAAACAGGAACACCAAAAGTTTTGAAAGCAGAAAGCAAAGTGGTGGGGGGTCTATAATATTGAAAAACTTGGTTTTAGAAACCAGTTAGGAAACTATTTACATAATTCATGTAAAAAAAGCTGAGAAAATGAACTAGAGTCATAATGGCGAAGATAGAAAGGAGGTACCACTTGAGAGATGCCTCTTACATAGAATAACATGGCTTGAGGGTTTGTCATTGAATGGCTATAGTCAGTAATGGAAATTGGACCCAGTTAGTTTGCGGAGAGTGGATGGTAATAAAGCGCAAACCAGTCATGAGTCCCAGTGGAGAAATCATCAGACAACCTACCTGAAAGGGATAGGATCCTGGATGGCTCTGCAGCCCCTGGTCCTCACTCAGTGGTCTAAACCTCCCCATGCCTGGGTTTGGCTGTGCTTCTGGAACAATTCGATCATGGGACACAATCCAAGCACAAGGCTGTTGAGAAGCATACCTGTGTGTTCACCATGCCATATCCTTCTCAAAAACTCAGGAAGCCACTTCTGATGGACAAAACTTAGAAAGCAACACCTTTGGTGGAGGAATGTTTGGATTAGAGATTCTGACTGGAAGAAGGATTATGAAAAACTGTGCTATTTAAATACAATATTTATGAATGCTGAGGAAATGACAAGGGCTTGGGGAAAAGGCAGGATTGCCTACTGCTAAATCTCATTTTCTCATTATGTAGGTCTGTTTATTAAATAAGCTGAGATATAAAAATAGAAGTTATTCCACTCATTAAGTGACTAAGGCAAACCTAGAAAGCTAAATTATGCAATCTCACAGTGTGGATATTTCCTCTTCTTCAAAATTCAGATAAAATAAGTCCTAATCACCAGGCTTCTGTTGTAAATTAGATATGAAAATATATGTGACATGTTTGGGAGGGTTTCTGTAAGCCTAGGCACCCTGGAAGGTTTGATTGGGGAAGCAGAACACTATGAATGGTATGGAATAGGAGTTTTATTACAGGAATCAGACCTTACATGATTGTGGAGAAAGAGGGGTAAGTGAAAGTCCATAAGAGGGGAAACTAGAGGGTCGGAGAAAGAATCACTCATTGGGAACCACGGCTCACTTGTGGATTGACCAATGCATGTGCCAGCAGCCTGAAGTGCTAGGTCAGAGGGGCAGGCAGTTGGGGAAGAAACTCTGAACAAGGAAAGCAAGGAACCTAAAACTCATGACCATCTCCCTCTTTTGTTTTCATCAAGATTTCATTCATTATTTTTTCCCCACCAAATATTTATTTATTTTTAATTTATTTATTTTTAATATATAGATAGGATAGAGAACTAGAAACATCAATAAGAGAGAAACATCAATCAGCTGCCAACTGCACACCTCCTTCTGGGGATGTGCCCACAATCAAGGTACATGTCCTTGACCAGAATCGAATCTCGGACCCTTCAGGCCACAGGCCAATGCTCTATCCTCTGAGCCAAACCAGTTAGGGCCCCACCAAATATTTATTAAGCACTTACTGAGCCAGAGATTCTTCTGGGCACTGGAGATGCAGCAGCAAACAAAAGGAAGTTTCTCCCCTCCAGGAAGTTTATATTCTAAAAATCGTACCACAGTGCAGTATTGGGAAGCCATCATGGCAGTATCAAATCATAGGCATGGGTGGCACTCTCAGTTAACCAGGAAGTTCCATTCTTTATCATGCTAGAGTCAAGATAAACTAAAGAGTTTGTTTGGCTTCATGGCTATCAAGACCATTGAAACTGCTTACTCTCTTTCTGTCAAAATTATCCACAACAGAACATGCACAGGTTATGCCAATATGTATCTATGACTCTGGTTCCTCTACAGTAGCAGAGTGTGTTCTGGACTTGGACACAGGAGATACAGCACTTGGCTGGCTAGCTGTGTGACCTTGACCCATTGACTTAACCTTTGCAGCCTAGTTCCACTTTTGTAAAATGAATACTGTAATATCTGCCCTCTTCATTGCACAAGGTTGTTATAAGTTTCCAATGAGATTATAGATATAAAAGTTACTTTGAAAAGTACAGTACAAAACAAACATAAAGTTATTAGTATCTCCCAGGGTCTTATATAGTCCTGAAAGGGCTTGTCCAGACCTCAGGAGAGTCAAGTTCATTATGACTTTTGTTTTGCAAAGGAGCAAAGAAGGCAGGGAGAGGATCATGTGCTATCAGGGGTACGCTGCATTGAGTGATAATCCTGAGGATTTGGGAATATCAAAGCACGACAGAACAAGAACAGCACTGAAAAATCTGCTTTACCATTCTGCCACTTCCAGCACTTAGCTCATAGGTGTCAGAAAGGCACTTCCTGATGCCAGTCAAGGAGGGTAGGTGAGGAGAAATACTCTGGTAAAAAGTTGTCTGCACGGTAACATGAAATGGTACAATATTTCGTTGTTTTTTATTGTTTTGCCCAGGCTAAAATGTAAGTAGTGCCCTGTTATTACATGATATGCTTTACACAGATTCTCTAGATCCTGTTAGGTCTCAGGGATGATTATTCAGTAGCTCTAGGGTGACACTTGCTGCAAATTGTAGGAACTGCATCCTTAAAAATTCAACATTAGGATTTCCGCAGGCAAATGCCCTGTGAAGCTTTAGTAACTGCACCCACTGACCTTTCACGGAAAGCAGCCTCACTGTGCCAGGAAATACCATGGGTCTTGTTAACTGATGTGTAGCAGACATTGAAAGCGGTGTTTTTTAACCTGGTTGAATGCCACGCTGGGCACTGTGCTGCCCCCGTGTGGTGTAAGGGGCGTAGCAGGGTGCCCAGGACTTAGAATTAATCAGGACCTGCCATTGAGTTTTAGCCCTGCCACCTCACACCTCTGGAAGCTGTGGGTCATAAAACCTATCTTGCCCATGGGGCTGTCATATGGGTTAGCTAACATGTATAATATATGACAACTCTTTTAAAAAATGTGTTTTTATTGATTTCAGAGAAGGGAGAGGAGAGAGAGAGAAAGAGAGGGAGAGAGAGAGACATCAATGATGAGAGAGAATCATTGATTAGCTGTCTCCTGAACACCCTCTACTGGGAATGGAATCTGCAATCTGGGCATGTGCCCTGACCGGGAATCGAACTCGTGACCTGTTGGTTCCTGGGTCGACACTCAAACACTGAGCCACTCCTGCCGGGCTGACAACTCTTTTAAATTGTGTATAAGTGGTTGAATTAAGGCATCCTCGGGGATCTTACCCTCTTGTGGAGCATAATATAATCAATAAATGGTAACAACGCAAGACCCATACACAATATGGGTAGCAGAAATAATAATAGCAGCTAACACACTGGTGGTTTTATACTGTGACAGTTTAGCTAAGCTGTGAATATGTCTCCCAGGGTTCCTTCCTCCTGCGGTCCTGTGTTAGTGTGGCCCAGGTGAAAGTAAGCTTTTGGTTAGGGTGGGCACAGGAGGAAGAAGGTTCTGGGTTAGGGTGGGCACAGGAGGAAGTAGGTTCTGGGTTAGGGTGGGCACAGGAGGAAGAAGGTTCTGGGTTAGGGTGGGGAAAGGAGGAAGTCAGGTTCTGGGTTAGGGTGGGCACCGGTGGAAGTCACGGGGATTTGGGAGGCAGAAGCGACCCAGCAGCCCTGGTGTCAGGAAGGATGGGGTGGTGCATTGGCCATGCTGCTGGTGCTGTTGTCAGGCTGATATGAGTTTATGGGAGTCAAGAGGCTGCGGGGCCCCCAGGGGCTGCTGCTGCTCAGGACCCCCTCCGCTCCTCTGAGTTCAGGGTGTGCAGTCAGTGGAGGCACCGCATCCTTTTCGGGTCACCAGCAGGGTGGGGTTAAAAGTGGAGAGGGATGGTGGTGGGATCCAGGCTCCTTGCTTTCCTCCGCTTTGGTTCAGTTTCTTCCCCAGCTGCCTCCCCTTCTAACCTGGCACTCAGGCCCCCGGCACCCGGTGAGGCTGCAGCCTTCCTCTCAGTAGGCAATCCGCGCTGAGCTGGGTCCCCAATGAGTGACTTTTCTGGGGTCCTCTGGCTTCCCCTTATGGACCTTACTCACCCCGCTTTCTCCACAGGAGTGTAAGGTCTGATCTCTGTAATGAAACCCTCACTCCCTATCAGTCCTAGTGTTCCCCTCTCCTCATCAAACCCTCCGAGGTACAGCCTATTGAGACTCTCCTAAACATCCTATATAATAGAGAGGTAATATGCTAATTGGTCCTAATGGTGTCATAGTCTCAACCAGGCTGCACAGGCACAGGAGCTGGTGGGCAGGGATGGGGCGGGGTCTTGTGCCACTGGGACATGAGGCTGCCACAGGGGACAGCCTCCTACCCCCATGGAGGCGCATGGTACCACCTGGCCCAGAGGGCAGCGCACCAGGCAGGGGTCACCAGGATGGGGGCAGAGCCTCCACAGAGAGCTCTCAGCACTCCTCTGCTGGGGTCTGAAGATGGGGAGAGGAAGGGAGAACAGATAGGCAGTTAGGGGGATCAGGCCAGGAGGGGAGAGTAGTAAGGGCCATCAGGCTGGCAGGCAGCAGTTAGGGGCATCAGGTAGGCAAGCAGGTGAGTGCTTAAGAGCCAGTGGTTCTGGATTGTGAGAGGATTCCCAAATTGGAGAGGGTGCAGGCCAGGCTGAGGAATCCCCCAACCCCCAGAATTTCGTGCATCAGGCCACTAGTGTAACATATATTTGCATATCTAATTTACAGCACAAGCCTGGTGAATAGGTCCTATTTTATCTGCATTTTGAAGAAGAGGAAGTCGAGGCATAGAAAGCTTAAATAACTTGCTCAACATCACAGAGCCACTAAGGGGCAGAGGTGGGATTTGAATCCCCGCCTCACTTTGGCTCCAGAGTCTATGCTGTGACTCCCTGGACTGTAAGTCTATTCTGCTTCTTATTTTCACTGCTGTGGTAGGAGCTCAGCGTCAGGATTGAGCCACGAGGACTGAAGCTGCCTCTCAGGGCAATGAGAGTTGCATGAAAGAGCTGAGCCTGAGGGTACTGATCCCGTGTGTCAGAGCAAATGCGAGAGCCACACTGGGGCCCAATCCACAAGGTCAGGAAATAGTCAGAATTAAACCCCAAGTCCAAGGGCTGAATGGAGGAACTGGGATGGTCAGGTTCTGAGAGGAGTCCCACGCAGGTTAGCATGGGAGAGATCCGGCTGCAGGCATTGAGGAGCGAGCTAAAAGGACCTGAGATCAGGAAGGGGCATCCAGTGGGGATTCGTCTTCCTCATACAATGACTATGGTGGAAGTAGAAAAAGAGGAACTGGTAGTCAAAATATGACTGGATGAGCAGCTATTAATACCAACCTTCCTAATTGCCCTTCCCTCAGCACTGAGCCTGGGGTCTGGGCCAGAGTAAGCCCACCAGTGGTTGTTACATGGATATGTGTGATTTGTGCCCTATTTTTCTTTGGGGACCCACTTTGCTTGATTCTGTGTGGTTCAGGTGGGCTGACCAGTCCTCTCACTGCACCCCCAGGCCCAAAGAGGAGCACTGACTAGGCTTGGGCAGTTAGAGCCTTGTTTGTCAGATCTACCAAAGACAAGTAGGTTGGAGTTGGCTCTACATCCCTGGCCTCAGTGACTGATTGGTTCATGGATAATTATGTATCAGCAGGACCCATTGATGGCATCAGAATGATGTCTTTTCCTCTGTGACTGAGCTGTAATCACAATACTAGTTGGAACTACTTGTGGGCTATCTAGTCTGGCCAAGTGAAGGCATGTTTTTTTTGGAGAGGATGAACCCAATATGTAAAAAAAAAAAAATCAAAACTGAGAGAGAGCCCAATGACACTATTTGAGGATCCAGTCAGACCTCAAGGTCAAGCTCTAGGCCCCTGCTGTCTAATATGGTAGCCACTGGCACATAAAGCTAGTGAGCACTTGAAATATGGCTAGTCCAAACTGAAATGTCCCAGAAATGTAGAATAAGAAGCAGATTTTGAAAATAAAGTGTGACAAAAAATGTAAAATGTCTTAATAATTTTGGCATTCTTATTACATTAAAATAGAATAATTATAGATATATTGGATTGATAAAATGTATTATAATTAATTTCACCTAGAACTTTTTACTTTTTAAATGAGTCTATTAATTTTAAATTACATGTGTCTCACATTATATTTCTATTGGTTAGCACTTCTTTGATTTCTTTAGTTACAGTAGCCAGTAAGTCCCCCTTTTTACTGATTCTAATTTGAATTGAGTTTTTGTCACTTGCAAATGAGAGTTAGGACAGGCACATATTAGGGGGCAGCTTGGGAGGTTAGGAAGACACAGGCGTGCCCTGCAGAGCCCTGCAAAAGCCCCCAGGAGGGAGACCACAGACCCTTAAGCTCCGTGCATGTGGCTTCTGTGACCTCTCAAATCACATCCCTTGTCTTCACTTCTCTACTGAGTGCTAGACACAAATTTACAAATGTTAGCTAGATATTTCTGCTTGGCCATTCCTCACCACAAAGCCAACATGTTTATCACCAAACTCCCAGGTCCTTCTGGCCAACCACATTCAAATATTTCAAGTAATTCTTGACCTCACCACCCTCCCCTACCTCTTGATTTTCAACAAAACAGACCTGAACTAGATAGGATAAACTGTAACGGTCCTCTTTAGTTGGGTATAAACAGAAATTCACAGATATGAAAGCCAATTCAAAGTCTGTTGAATCCTTTCCCACACTCTTTGCCTGTCATAACTCTTCCCAAGTGACAGAAGCAGGCATTTGCTGCATTCTGGTTCTACTTTTCTCTAGAAGAAAGCTCCTGGCCATCTTTTCCTGGAATTACCACTGCTTGGGTTCAATGATAAGCTTGCTTGCACTGCCCTCTTGTGGCACAAACAAATGTTGGTTAGTAGTGCACCCAATAAAAAAGAAGTCAGGATTAGTTACAGAAGTTTATTTTAATTTGGTTTTCACTTGCTTATTTGTTTTCAGACAAGAAGAGGCATATAGCATTTGACTCATTAACTTATAAAATTAATACCAGAGACCAAAACTTATTCACTATGCTAAAAATAACTAAAAAGCATACTTTAATATTATTAAGATTGAAAGAGAGAGATTAGGACTAAGAGACAAAGAAAGACATCAATAATGAGGCAGATAGAGAATAACATTTTAAAAATAAAGAGATAAGGGAAGATACAGCGAGAAATACAGAAAAATACAAGGAGAGACTTTTTAATGAGAACAGCAATCACTTAATAGCATAGGGTCTATGAGTGTTACATTATTTTCCCAAAAAGGATTCCCAGCAGTTTAAGACAAGACTGGGGACCTTTTTGGGTGGTGACTAAATAGGGCCTTCTAAGTAAGATAGTAAGGAGGCATTAGAATTAACAGTCAGGACTATGGACAAGGCTGGGTGGGCAGCCTAGGCTGGATAATGACAGGTATAACACTTCCTCCTCTGTGCCTCAGACTTAGCCTTAGTGGAGCTTCTCTCAACTTCCTGTAGGAAGGATATAAAAAGCTGAGGATAGAGGGATATAAACTAACCAGTGCACTAGAAACAAGTGACAAGGCAAGTCCATCCTACTGGGGACTGTACTAGTCAGCTCCAGCTGCTGTAACAAAATACTACAGATTGGGTGATTAAATGGCAGGAATTTATTTTCTCACTGAGCAGCTAGCTGACTTTTCACTGTGGGAGATATTCTAGGGAACAGCAACCTTGGAACTCTGAACATGGGATAGTTGTCTCACCAGACATTATAATTAATTGAACTGAATATTGCAAAGAAATCATGTCATCACCAAAGTACTGGACTTTCAATTCTATCTCAGGAAGAGTAAATAACAACAACAAACACAGACACAGGACTTTGGGATAATAATAACTCTGAGAAGCAGGTGGTCCAGGGTGGGGAAGCTGAAGCCTTTTCCTTGAGCTGCTGATGGAGGCAAAAATATTTTTATTGATTTTTAGAGAGATGGGAAGGGGAAGGGAAAGAGAGAGAGATACATGGAAAAAGTGCAAGAGACATTAATCCGTTGCTTCCTGCATGCCCTGTACTGGGGATTGAGCCCACAAACTGGGCATGCGCCCTGTCCTGGAATCGAATCCACAACTTTTCAGTGGATGGGACAACACCCAACCAAGTCACAATGGCCAGGGCGACACACTTTTTCTGTAAAAGGCCCAGTTTCTGTTGCAAGCACTCAACTTTGCTATTGTGGGATAGAAATGGCCATAAACCACATATAAGCAAATGAACATGGCTGTGTTCAATAAAACTCTCTAAATAAAAAAGGGCTGGCTGCTGGCTGCTGGCTCCTGACTGCTGGCTGGGTTCCTGCAGATCATAGCTCCCTGGCGTGTGATATGAATATGTTTTATAATCTTCTCTCTTCTTAAAGTCCTGCCATCACCAGAACCACATATATTCCATAGTAATCAGGACAGAGGGGAGGAGCTTGAAAATTCAAGATATTTGTTTTATGCTTCTCCCAAAGCAAATGCATTGCTTCCTGTATTTCCAAGACTTATTTGCTGTGGCCCTTGATAAGTTTAAGTATATACCTTTGATCAACAGCATTTGAAAACCCTCCCGATCCTGAGTTAGTGAACAGAGTTCTAAGTGTCTGCCCCACTGTCCAATATCAATATACAAGTTAAACATCAAGATTAGGACACCTCTACCTGGCAAATATGGGGTTGAAAAATAATCCAACTCCAACTGCACCCTGATTATAAGAGGACTCTATAAAATGTTTCCAGATAAAAACAGAATTCAGGGTATCACTAACCAAAGTTAAAGAGAGGCAGGTGGGATAAGTGCACATGTAATTTTATTAGAAGTTGCCATTTTGCCTATCAGGCAGCTAAGAATAAAAACAAATGTTCTTCTATAGCCTCAACAAAGGGTATATAATTAGACTCATGGGCCTTGCTGGGAGTTAAGTGAGATATAGTATATCCATGTTGTTTCATGTTTCTCCTATTCACACTGAAGTAAAGCATTTTTTCATATATTCATTTTTCTAGTCACTTCCACCCCTATCCCACCATCCATGCTTCAGTTTGGATAATTTTCCACCGTCTTGTCTTTATATGAACTTATTTTTTCTGTGTCCATTTTGCTATTACTACCATCTAGAACATTTTTGCTTTTAGTTCAGATATCAGTTTTAAGTTATATAATTTCTATTTGGTTCTTTTATGTGGTGTTTCATTATCTCTTCATTTATTATATCTATTTTTTTCTCTTAAATCCTTAAATATTTTTATACTGCCTATTTAAAGTAGTTGTTTGCTAATTATAAAACCTCTGTCATCTATAGATATGTTTCTATTGATTAAAAATATATTTTATTGATTTTTTTATAGAGAGGAAGGGAGAGGGATAGAGAATTAGAAACATTGATGAGAGAGAAACGTCTTTCAACTGCCTCCTGCATACCCCCTACTGGGGATGTGCCCACGACCAAGGTACATGCCCTTGACCAAAATTGAGCCTGAGACCCTTCAGTCTGCAGGCTGATGCTCTATCCACTGAGCTAAACTTGTTAGGGCTGTTTCTATTGATTTTTTTTTAAAAAAATTATGGATCACATTTCCTTACTATCTGGTAATTTTTGATTGTGTGTTAGACAATTGTAAACAATGCATTTTTTTTTAAAAAAAAAACACAAAACCTGGCTTTGGTTGTCTTCATTTAAAGAGTGTTGGGTTTTATTCTATTGGGCAGTTAATTTAATGGAGGATCAATGTGATGTTTTCAAGGAAAGTTTTTTTAAAAATATGTTTTATTGATTTTTCACAGAGAGGAAGGGAGAGGGATAGAGAGTCAGAAACATTGATGAGAGAGAAACACCCATTAGCTGCCTCCTGCACACCCCCAACTGGGGATGTGCCCTCAACCAAGGTACCTGCCCTTGACCGGGATCGAACTTGGGACCTTTGAGTCTGCAGGCCGATGCTCTATCCACTGAGCCAAACCCGTTTCAGCTCAAGGAACATTTTTAAGCTACATTAGAATAGACATACTATAGACTTAACTCTATCGCTAGAATAAGGCAACTCATTTTTGTTGTTTCTGAGATCTCAGTTGAATTCTTGGAGTGTGCAGTAAGGCTTCTTTACATTGGCTGGTTGGGATACTAACATCTCTGTGTGCACTCTATGACTTCTGCAGTCTCCACTCCAATCTGCACAGATCTCATCCCCAGTAGCTATTGTTTGTGGGCCTCATCTACTCTCATCCTGTGCACATGAAACTTAATTTTTGTTCAAAGTGTCAAGACCCTTTTCAGATGTCTTATTCTCTAGTTCTGTGAAGCTCTCTTCTTGTTAGTACAAGGTTTCACAAATTATATCCCCTTGGGGTCCTGATCTTCAAGCTCTGTCTCTCAGACAATGAAGTTAGTATGCTCTGCATGACCACACCTCCCTGAATTATGGCCCAGAAACTGCTTTCTCACAGGGATTTCATAGGGCTTACCTCACCTGCTTCTCATTTTTTTATAGGCTGCTTGTTGGCCAACATCTAAAAACATTTGCTTCATAGGTTTGTTGAATTTTACAAAGAATTGCTGTGAGAATTTTAGTTTGGCATTAGTCCCTTTTGTGGTCAGAAACAGAGTGTCGTCTGCATTGTTTTTTCTTGTCCTTGTTACTTAGCATGATGTCTAGGAGGAAACTTTATAGATTAAACAAACAAAACCTTTCTGCTTCCATTATCCTACAGGATCCTGAAATTCTCATCTGTGGAGCTGACTATAAATACAGAGTGAGGCAAAAGTAGGTTTACAGTTATTTGTATGGAAAAATAATACAGTAATCTTACATAATAATAGAGAAATATGTAAATTGACCATACCTCCGCTATGCCCACAGCCAATCAGAGTGAGTATGCAAATTAACCCAACAAAGATGGCAGTTAATTTGCATACATGCCTGGGTCCTGGGAACCTCCTTGGCACCCAGGTCACTCCCAGCTGGCCCATTGGATGGAAGCTTTAGGCTTGGGAAGGGGCCGAGCCTGTGATCAGAGGAGTGGGACATCCTTCTTCCCAAGCCTAAATCCTGGGGCAGAAGCTATAGGCTTGGGAAGGGACTGAGTCTGCGATTGGAGGTGTGGGTGGAGGAACTCCTGTGATCAGAGAGAAGCAGAAAAAATATCAATGGAATCATATCCTCAGGTGAGGATAAAAAAGAAAAATAAAGAAATGTCATATCCTATGAAAGACACATTTTGAAAATGCTTAAAGAAAGTTGTCATTTTTTCATGGTGAAGGGACTGGAGTTCATGTTGATGAAAATACCATGGTGATGGGCAGTGGCTGCAGCAGCGGGGTGATAGGGCTGGAGCCTTCCCCTGATCAGCCCGGTCACCTCCCGCAAAGGGAGACCAGGCTGCGGCTTAGGCCTAAGCCATCAGTAGGACATCCCCTGAGGACTCCCAGGATGTGAGAGGGGGCAGGCTGGGCTGAGGGACCCCTCCCCAGTGCACGAATTTTATGCACCAGGCCCCTAGTTAATAAATAATAGTACAAGAATGAACTCTGTGTTTTGCAAACTCACATCTGGAAACCTACTTTTTCCCACCCTGTATGTTCTTAGCTTTGTAGTGACTCTCTAAATCATCATAGCTACCACATTTGCTTTGGAGTTTTGGCAGTTTATCACATTTGCCCCTGAGCTTGTCACCATGTTGACCCTCAACTCTTATGGGGCTCTCTCATGGCCTGGGCTCCCTCTGAGTACTCTGGCCTGCACCTTACATCTCATGCCACAGCTGTGCCCTTACCTAGCACTTTTGCTTTTGTATATAAAATCCTGAGGAAAGATTCAGTTCTTCATGGAATAGAATGAGAGGAGTAAGCCTCACCATTCACTGTGGAGTATAAACACACTCCAGTTCATGTGGGCATGGCCTGAGAATTTAAGCCAGCAGCCCCTGGTGTGGTCGCTGCTGACAGCACACCCTTTGTTGCGAACCTCATCGGGATTAATAGTGCTTTGCCTCCAAAGCTTTGACCCTTTGCGGCAATGAGGCTGTCACTTCCCTGGAATTATGGATTCATACAGTGCAGCTGCTTAATTCCCATAGAGAACCAACACGGTTCTCCCTGTCATGCTGAGATGCTCTTTACAAAAGCTCTTTGCAAAAACAGCATCCCCACTCCCAGCCTTCCCTTCTCCTCTACCAGGCATCCTGATGACAATGTGCAACTGTTCTAGCAAAGGGCATAGGGGTGCTGATCCCTTTCATTACTATATCGGGCTGAAACTGTGGGCTCACATGACATCCCGTCACAATTCCATTTTGTCTTTTCTGGCTTAGCTTCTCCTATTTTATTTATAGAAACCCACATATCAAAGGAGAGACTGAGGGAGATTTTTATGTCATATGGGTCTTCGTAAGAATCTTGAGATGCAACATGCTTTTCTCCCTCCTTACAGCTATGCAGTCTCTTGCTGGAAAGGGCACAGAGAGACCCAGCCACACCTTTCTACCAAAAATGATTACCATCGATTAGACCTGTTATGTCCCAAGAGAAGAAAAAGTCCTCATGTGATGGTGCCCAGAGATGTAGACCTCATTTAGGACATTTTCTAGAGAATATTTGACATGTCATTTAATACAAATGTTGTTGTGACTAGACTCAGAGACCTTTTACAAAGAATTCTCAGGCGATTAATTTTATCTATCATGTACACTGTTGCTTTATTTCCTCTTCAGCACTCTGACAATTAAGATTTCTTATGAAAGGATTAGTTAATTGGAAATTTAATTTGGAAATACCACACAATGAACATTAATTTCATAGAGAAGCCAAAATATCTTGTGTTGCCAGTTGTGATGTTCTTTACCTGCCTGTGTGGCTGAAGACTCAGGGTACCAAGCTGATATTCCTCACTGAGGCCCTTGTGGAACCCACTCTTTTCCCAACTTTATTGCCAAAAGCATCCTCTTTAGTTGTTATTTGGATGCCTGGGTAATAGAGATACCTACTGTGTCTGGCCTTCTGTAAGGGGCTATAGGAGAAGGAAGTTCCATTGCTTTTCTCTGTGTCAAACTCTCTGACTTCTGGTCCTCCCCTGGCTAGTTCCCTCCTGTGTCTGACTTCAGTGTTTCCTTTACTGGCCAGTGTGCTGCTGCTGGTCTTTCCCTGAGAGGCATTTCCAATCAATTATTCAGCCTCTGCCGATCTCTCTGGTGTGTTCCTATCTTGCAGCCATATTGCATTATGAAACATCTTCATGATGAACAATTCAGTGTAGCATTCAAAATTAAAAACATTCATCCTGAGGCAACTAGGAGCTCTATATTAGAATGTGTTTTAGCAATAATGTGATATTCCTCAGAAGCAGGTTATCAAATTACCATTTGACTCACGGGGTGGTAGGTTATCTTTCTAGGGACCCAAGGGCCTAGTGACCCTCTCTGAATTTTTCCTGGTTCTCACCTAAGCTCTGAGCTTTTCTCACAAGAGCTGATTTTCTATAAGGAACTTTCACCCAACTTCTCTCTTACCACACCTCTTTGAGAAAGAAGAGCCAGTTTGCTTCCTCCTCCTCCTCCATTTGTTCTTGGTGAACAGAATTGTGCTATTGTATTAATTAAGGTTACACCTTACATAATACACCAAGCTCAGTATCATGTTAATGAACAGAACTTTAAAATTCTCAACATTTCTTGAGGAACTTTCTAGATAATCTCAAATTCTTCCTCATGTTTCTTAAGTAAGTGGCATTGCCTTTATTTACTTATTTATCATTTGTTTGTTGATCCTCAGCTGAGGATATTTTTTCTATTGATTTTTGGAAGAGATGGAGGGAGGGAAGAAGAAGAAGAAGAAGAAGAAGAAGAAGAAGAAGAAGAAGAAGAAAAAGAAGAAGAAGAAAAGAGAGAGAGAGAGAGAGGGAGAGGGAGAGAGAGAGATGAGAGAGACACATAGATTGTTTGCCTCCCACCCTCACCCTGACCAGGGCTAGGAATAGAACCTGCAACCCAGGCACATGACCCGGAATCAAACCTGCCAGGGCAAGTGGCCATTGCCTTTAAAGAGCTGCTGAAGCCCACCTTTAAAAAGGCAGAGTTACAAAAATGGTGGATGCATTGCTTTCTGTATTTCCAAGACTTCACAGCTCCCATCTCAGTACCCCCAGAGTCCATCCATGTTGTCATAAATGGAAGGAGTTCCTTTATTTTTTTTGGCTGAATAATATTTCATTGTATACATAGCAAGTCTTCTTTATCCATTCATTTATCAATCAACATTTATGTTGTTTTATTTTCTTTGAATAAATACTCAGAAGTAGATTTCTGGAACATATGGTAACTGTATTTTAAAATTTTTCAGGAATATCCATACTGTTTTCCATAATGGCTACACAAATTTACATTCCTACCAACAGTACATAAGGGTTCCCTTTCCTTCACATTCTGGCTAACAGGTGTGAGATGATAGCTAATTGTGGTTTTGATTTGCATTTCCCTAATGATTCATGATGTTGCACATCTTTTCATGGACCTGTTGGCCATCTGTATGTTTTCTTTGGAAAAATGACTATTCAGATCCTTTGCCCAAATTTTAATTAGATTTTTGCTTTTGAGTTATATGAGTTTTTAATAGATTTTGGATATTAACCCCTTATCAGACATATCATTTGCAAATATTTTTTTTCCATTTGATAGGTTGCCTTTTCATTTTGTTGGTTTCCTTTTGGTGGGCAGAAACATTTTAATTTGATGTAGTTCTACTTGTTTAATTTTTTGCTTTCATTGCCTTTTAAAAAAATATTTTATTGATTTTTTTACAGAGAGGAAGAGAGAGGGATAGAGAGTTAGAAACATCGATGAGAGAGAAACATTGATCAGTTGCCTCTTGCACATCCCCTACTGGGGATGTGCCCGCAACCAAGGTACATGCCCTTGACTGGAATCAAACCCGGGACCTTTCAGTCCGCAGGCCGATGCTCTATTCACTGAGCCAAACCGGTTTTGGCTCATTGGCTTTGTTTTTTTGTCAAATCCAAAAAATCATCACCAAGACTGCTGTCAAGGATCTTACCACCTATGTTTTCCTCTAGAAGTTTTATGGTTTCAGGCTTGTACTCTAGGAATTATTAACAGCGTCCCTCCTTCACTCTTAGAAGTGCCGTAGTTTGAACAATAAATTGTAATGTCATTCTCCTGTTGTCTCGTAATCACCTTCCAAATTGTTTTATGAGAGAAGCTCACAATCTAACATCAATTTCCCATAGACCTCCACCTCTGCATAGTACCCGGTGGCTTCTCCAGGCTCCTCTATTTTAACAACTCTGCTACAAAGCCTTCGGGAGAGGTATGTTGAGAATTATGTTAGAAAAACCTAACATAAACATATTTGTGATGACAGGTGTGATGAAAAGGACATCAGTTGCCACCACTGTAGAATCGAAAAATCTCTTCTCAGGTGAAACCTCCCCAAGCCTTCTGTGCTTATATACGACACCCTATGCTTATCTCTATTTTAGAATTTACCATACCATACTCAAATTAACTTTGCCCTGTGACTATATTCCTTCAAGGCAGGGGTGATTTCGCAGTTATGTGCGCTTTCCCAGGGCCTGGCATAATGTCAGGCACCAGTAGGTGTTGAAAAAAAGTGTTGTTCTGAACATTTGTCATGCTCAATTGAGCTCAGGGCTGTTTCTTATAAACTCTACTATTGATTGAAGTTTATTGGTACCTACTAGAGGCTGCTGTCCACCTGCATTACAAAACAGATTAATCTCATGTATTATCAGTCATTTAGGCTCCCTACCCAGCCAGTGATTCCAGTCTTCCATGCCTGGAACATTCTCTGGCTTTCACTTTACTTGGAGACATGTGAACCTCTTTCCTTTCTCCCTACTTTTATCTTTTAATATACTTTTATTGATATTAGAGAGAAAGGGAGAGGGAGAGAGAGGTAGAAACATCAATGATGAGAGAGAATCATTGATTGGCTGCCTTTTAATGCTCTCCCCCCCCCCCCCCCCGCCCCACGGATCTAGCCTGCAACCCAGACATATGCCCCGACCAATAATTGAACCGTGACCTTCTGGTTCACAGGTTGATGCTCAACCACTGAGCCATGTTAATTGGGCCTCCGTACTGTTAATAAATCTCATGACACCCCAGGTTCTTGGTCAACTGATCCTAAAGCATGAAAAACAAGGTTTTGAAACATCAACACCTACCTTAGCCAAGAATTTCTTAGTAAGATCATAGTAGAGAGTATAGCCAATACTAGAGAGATACTGTTAAGAAGCCCATGTCCAAATCTGTTACCACCTTCCTTCCTTGGGCTTATTGCCACAAGTAAAGCCAATGACCCAGGTAAAGAGGGTGGTAATAAGCTGCCCCAGCCAAAGTCTTCAGTCTGGAGCCTGCGATAGGAGCTGATCTTGACAAAAGAGAAACCAATTAGAACTTAGAATAATTCTCATTCTCTGTG
Organism: Pipistrellus hanaki; assembly: GCF_964339955.1. NCBI lineage: Eukaryota > Metazoa > Chordata > Mammalia > Chiroptera > Vespertilionidae > Pipistrellus > Pipistrellus hanaki. The sequence goes on from NC_140504.1 coordinate 56,194,045, forward strand.
TGTAATTCTGATAAAATATTTGAAAGTAGAGCTTCACATGTGGTATTTACACTCTGTGGATTTAAATGACCTAAGCTGCTCTTATCTTGCTTTGCAATGAATAATTGAGATTTGGGCATTTCAGGATAAAAAAAAGAATGTTCCAAAATCCAAACTGACCATGGCAGTTTCTGCCTTTCAAATGGGGTAGGGATGACATATTTCATATCAAAAGAAAATATTCATCTGCCCTGCTTCCCTCCATGCACAGAGGCCAAAGGTGAGAAAGAAAGGAAAGCTTCACACTTCAAAGTCTCTGCAAGTTTTTGGAGGTACCAAAGGTTGCGATAACCCATTGTCTTATCATTGGACATAGTGAGTTTTTATTATATGCAAAAGTGAGCAAAGATCTAAAATAGAGCAGAGAACTGAATTACTCTACCTCATAAAATGAGAGGAATTGAGATGTAAGATTCGAGGGAAAGAGACAGTTGAACAACAGGTCAAGGTGGTCTGAAGACTTTACAATACAGGGATAGTTTATAATCTCATATGAGGTATAGGCATTGCTTCTATGAAAACCCCTCTATTGCCTCAAATTTGTAATAATCTCCTCATGCTTTGGGGCAAATAAAAGAGCAATGGAGTCCCTCATCTATACTGTTCACATTGAGTATAGCAGAGCTCCTTGAACTTTAATGTAGACACAAATCACTGGGATCTTGCTAAACTTACAGATTTGATTCACTTGGTTTGGGGTCGGGCCCAGTATTCTGCATTACCAACAAGTGTCTAGACCCTGGTCTCAAGACCACATTTTGAGTATCAAGGGGAGAAGGTAAGACATGCAGGTGAGCTGTCATGTTCAGCAGAGTGAGAAATTTAGAATAAAAAAAATCTTGAGAACGTAAACTGTAGAGATCCTCAGAAATCTTAGGGGAGAGAAATAGACTTCCTACTTAACACAGCAGAAGGGATGGAATCAGTTTTATTAAATCTCAAATGACAAGGAGAGAGCAGGGGACACTTGTGTTACAGGTAGTGATTTACCTACCTCTTGAGTTTTATGATTGAAAGCTTCCTGATTTGCTTTTGTGGTTATTTTATTTTACTTTACTTTATTTTATTTTATTTTATTTTATTTTATTTTATTTTATTTTATTTTATTTTATCTTATTTTATTTTATCTTATTTTATCTTATCTTATCTTATCTTATCTTATCTTATCTTATCTTATTTTATTTTATTTTATTTTATTTTATTTTATTTTATTTTATTTTATTTTATTTTAATTCTCCACTGTTCCTTCTTTCCCTTTCTTACTTGAATCTGCATTTTGCTCACATCCAATGCCTGGTCTCCACTGGAATCCTAGGAAGGAAAGTCAAGCTTGCCCTGAAAGTGTCACCCCTAATTAATATCCTAGAAGGCCACCCTCTCATTAGTATTCAGACCTGGTTTCAGCTCAGATCATTAATGGGCTCTGTTCTCTGAGGATGGTAATTACGTGTGACGCTCATGTTTCCTGCTCATCTGGGGGAGTGAAGAGCTCTATCACGGTGCTGGCTGGGTTCATCAGAGAGTTAAATGGCATGGCTGTTCCACCAAGAAAACGTCACCTGACATAGTAAACAAACTTTCAATCGTCACCAAACCTGAGGTCACCGCATAGCCTCAGGTGAGCGTCATGTAACCGCTGTGGGATGAGAATGCCAACACTGCCGTGTCCGAGATCAGTAAACGCTCTTCCTTGTTCTCAGCTCCTCTGGGGTGTTCCCTGTGGGTAGGTTAAGTGCAACAACATCAAGAGCTCCTCCTTAGAAATCAGTGCTAATCCAGGACGCTCTGCATTCTGACTTAGTTCAGGTGAGCTCTGAAATTGTAGATCACACCATGTTTTCAAAAGCCTCATTTTTTTTCTCCTTAATTCTCAGCCTTTCACTCTGTTGACCATTCTCCAATCTGGACTTTAATAGCTTCATGTAAACCAGAGAATTTCCGCATACATTCTTATTTGGTGCATATACTGTTGTCTCTTTCTAATTCTCTTATTCTCTTCCACACCTTCTCAGTGGAAGATTAGTTGTCACTTTCCCTGGCTTATATTCACAGGGCCATGTGTTTCACTATATTCTGAAGCATTCTCTCCCTCTCCTGGATATTTTTCAGAGCTCTGGCTATGTCTGACACATTAGAGGGTGGACAGCAGCTTTTCTTGTGTGGCAGATGAGGGATCAAGGTCTGCCATGGAGGGTAGTGCCAGGAATGAGAACCAGGCCAATGAAGAGGTAAGAAACCAAGCAGGCAGACCAGAACGTGGGGTTACAATTTCCTGAAAAGTAAAGTAGTGCAAGTGTCCTACCTTCCAGGGAGAGGGTCAGGACATGGGATACAGAAGCCGAAGAGATAGAGAAAAGCAAACAAGAAAACTGCAGTTTATCAGAACAGCTGTAAAGTCAAGCTGTTTACTGAAGCCATCTGTAGTCCCAGGAGTTTATGGATGCTTCTTGCTAATGTCAAATCTGTTCCCTGCAGTGGCTGCCTCTGGACCTGCAGGTACAAGTGAGTGAACTAACTTGCTAGAGTGGAGGATGGAGTAGGAATCAAGAGCACAAAGAGAAAGGCAGCTCCTGATGGCGACACTATTGTTCCTGTAATTTCCCGTATCTCCTGTATCCAAAATTATAGGATGATTTAGGAGTACTGCTGAGTGAAAGGGACAACACCAATCATATTGCAATCCAGATCTGAGAAACATTTATATTGGGCTGGTGTGAACTTTATTTCTAGCTCTGAGCTGGATAGTATGAGCAGACTGGGATCTGTACAAATGGAAGCCCTAGATGTGTGAATCAGATAGTGGGAAATTAATATGAGTTACAAGGAGCAAAAATATTGAGAAAACGGAACATAGAAATGAAAGGCAGGCTGCATGGTGGGAGACGGGCTGTCAAACAAAGGACAGTGTCAGAAAGCCAGAGGTGGGGCAACCCCAGACTAGATTAATTCAGTCACTCACTAATTAATGTCTTGAGTGGCCAGCATCTTTCCTTCTTTCTGGTCTCCGTGCCCACTGGGGTGCTTTTCCTTTAGGATCAACCCTCCAATGGTGAGATGGCTGTGGCTGCTCTGTAGTTGCCTACAGACACAACATCAAACAGGATTATGAGGACTCATTCTTTCAGGTTCTCCTTCCTTAGAGAAAGTTCCCAGTAGACACCTCATACCCCTTTGGCAAGAACTAGGTTCCTGTTAACTCCTGAATCAATCACAGATAAGCAGAATGAGGTTTCAGTGCTTAACATATATTATGTTGAGCAGAATGTATCTCTTGGGGTTTGGGGGCTGGGGTTGGAGCTAGACCCTTTAAATACCAGAGAGAAGAGGGTAGACTACAGTCAATGTCTATTATAACAGGTATTGAGGGGGTTTGAGAAGCTATCAGAATCAGTCCTTGTGAAGGCCAAAGTTTAGTGTCTGATGCTTAGGCCACATCTATTTCACCGCAGATAGAATGAGTGTTGCTATCTGAATCACTGAACTGGGCTTGTGCTGAAGACCGTGCATGTTGAGAGGTAATGAGGGGACAGGAGGGAAGAGGCTGCACCCCTAAATCATGGTTTTTGGAAATGGAACCCACCTATTCCCTCTGATGTTGTAGGTTTGTGTCACAGGAGCCTTCTTTTAGAAGATTGCCATTAACCTGGTTCACGGCATAGCTCTACTGATGATCCACAGAAGTCACTTCTCTTGATCCAGTGACTCTTTTGTATGGTCTTGGTTTAAGGACTAATAATGGGGATGCTTGTTTTTCAAATCCCTCTCTCCTCACTAGCTAGATGTCTTCCCGCAGGTCTCAGTCTGTCCAGGCCTTATTTCCTTTGCGATACTCAGGCTCATGTACTTTCCAAGGTCAGCTTTGAACAATGAGGGAATGCATTTCCCTCTGGGGCTTACAGACAGCATCGTGGGGGAGTTGGCAGCAGGATACCTCTTTCATGGCACTGGTTGTTTTACTAGAGTAACTGCTCTACCAGTCTGTTTCCTCCGTATGCTCCTTCTTCCAGGTGAATTTCCATCCAAAGAGGCCAAAGTGAATGGTGCTTTTTTCCTAACCAACTTTTAATCATGTTTTCTACTTACTATTGAAGTGGTTGCAACATTCATTATATTATAGTTTTAGGTTTGGAGGGTGCCTTATTCCTATCTCATCCTTTCCTCCCTAGTAACAGTTATACATTCCTTGGTCAAATTCAGTTGGAAATGAGATTCTCCTTATCACATTTTCAATTTCTTTATGTGAGAAAGTCACAAAAGGTACTTTTTATGTTCTGTCTCCTGAGGTTTAAATGCCAGTCTAACCTCTTGTACCCTTGACACATTGTCTCAAGATGATTTGACAAAGGAGACATTTTACATACCATAGGATATTTCATAACTTTAAATATTTTATAACGAATTAAATGTTAATTATATGCTGGTCAGGGAAGAAAATTGCCGAAGTATTTAATTAACATTTAATTTATTAGTCATCAAATATTTAAGTAGCTCCTATCTGAGGGACTTTACCTCCTCATTAGTTGTTAGTAACAAGTTATTCTTGTTAGTTGCTGCAGCTCCTACTACTCCAAGTATGTGTGGCATTTCTGGATTTCTTTAAAAAGATCTTTGCATACATGCACAGGTAGATCCCGATATAATAAGTCAGATTTCAAGATCCTTTTTCTCTCTATGTCTTTCAGTGAGCCCAGTTGATTGCTTCTTAGACATATTTCCCCACAGAAACCCTACATTTGTATGGTACTTTATGCTTTCATTTGCATGGTCTCAGTTTGCCTTGTCACTGGTGGAAAACTTTTATGAAGTTTGTAGTATGAGTAGAATTACTGCTATCTTGTGGAGTTGGAATTTCAGAGTGTTTGAGTAACCTCCCAATGTCACAGTTTTGCAAAGGTGGAATTGGATCCCATATTTTCTTCCTACAAGGTTAGCCTTGCATCGTGTTCAGTGTCAGGTGGTATTTCAGCCTCAGAAAAGTCCTGACAGTTGCTTTCATTAGCCACATTCATCTTTTGTTCCTAATGTATTATGAATGGAAAAGATAGGCTGTAAAGGATTTTCTTGATATATTATTATTTAAGAAAAGTAAAAAATCAATATTTTTATAAATGTTTTATGGACAGAAGACAATATATATATATATATTGCCTATTTGGAGCCATATGCTTCTCCATATATTTAATACCTTTGTTGCTTATATTATTCAATTTATTGATTGTGTTATTTAATTCCTTTAGTTATTTGCTTTTTTTCTTCTAGTAGGTATACTCATTTTTTGAAAAATATATTGAATCTTCCTAGTATACTTATTAAGCTTATTTATTCAGTTATGTTTGCATTTTTAATGCATTTTGCTTAGCATATTTACCTGCTGTGTTATTTGGTAACTTTTATTTATATTTTCCCAGTATGTCTTTATATATTTCTTTATTTTCAACCTTTCACTATAACTTTAAGTATGTCTTATAAACTTAGAGTTTTTTTTTTTTTTAGAACAAATCTGATTTTTGTCTATGTCTTTTAATGGGAGAATTCAATCACTCACAGTGCAAAGACTGGTATACTTAAAGTTATTCTATCTCTCTTGCTTTGTTTTGTATTCATTTACACAGTTAAGTCCTCTTTTTATTTATATGGCTTATTGAGACACAATTGAAGTACATCAAATGCACATATTTAAAAGGCAGTATTTGATCACTTTGATACATGTACAAATAAATGTACAGAACAAATAAATGAAAATAAAAGTTCCATCTGGAACATTTTCTTCTGATGAGAAATGGGTGACATGAATACTATATAGAAATAGTTTTTCTCCTAACAGTTGAATATCAGAGTTGGATTTGGAATCCTTGGGATTAAATCCTCTCCTCTTTGTAGGAAAGATGTCCTCCAACATCATATCATCTAGTTTCCTATGTGATGAATACAAATTTCTATACCAGTTATTAGTAGATAACTTATTCTTTCTATTGAAAACCCATAAATATTTTTTTATCCTTAGAGTTTAGAAGTTTTAGTGTGATGTGCTCAAGAGTATATGTTTTTCAGTTATATTTACCTAGAACTTAATGTATATGTTTAATCAGAAAACTTGAACTTTCTTTCATCTCAGGAAAGTTCTCTTGTATTATTTGCTTATTTTAATTGTTTTCTCTTGTCACTGTATTCCACTGGTGATTTCTAAAACTCCTATCACTTGTATCTTAGTTTTCCTGAACCTATGCTTTAAGTCTTTCATCTTTTTCCTCATAATTACTTTTCTGCACTTTGAGATTGTTCTAATTAGAATTCCAGGGCACTAAATTGTGTCTCAGTGTTCATCACTTCTCTGTCAATTAATTTACTGAGATGTTTAATTTCAAAAGGAAGGTATTCAGATCTAGATGATCTTGTGTGTAAGCTTGTGATCCATGCTTGCATTTCACGAAACCCTATTGATAGTAATACTGTCGGTCAGTTGTCATCTGTCTCCTCTGAAGCACCACTTTGCTGGGTGCCCAAATTATTTGGTCTTACCTTCTCTGGAACCATTAGCTGTGTTATTTTCCTTTGTGTGTTACTGATACTCAGATGTGTTATTGAGATGTCGCAAGTGGCAGCTTCCTGATGGTAGTGAGAAGTAATGTGGGATGGTGAAACGGAAACAGTAGTCTAGAATTTCTGGATAAAGTTACCTTCTCCCCAGACTTCACATAGTTTCCTTACCTGAGGGGCAGGTAGACTTCAGCCTCATAGCTCACCACATCTCAGTTTTCTGGGAGTCTGTGAGACCCCTCACAAAGGGCCAATGTTGACCTCACCCTTAGAGGGGTAAAAAAATTTCTGGACCAAGCTCCTTCAAGGTATCTAGTCATTACCCCAGCTCTTGGATCGTGGTCTTCAGGCCTCCCAGGAATTATCCTCATTAGACATGGATTGCAGCCTGAGACCTCTCTGGCATTCAGCTGACCATCATCCCCAGCAAATAATTGGGTAGGAGCAGCAGACCATGTGGCTTTAGGAGTATAGCAGGGACTTGTACCAGGTTGCCATCATCCTAGACTCCCTTTTCTTGTGGAAGTATAAAAAAAGCCCAAGCTGAGTATGCATTAAAGTAGTAAAGGAAATGGAATAGAATTTTAAGCTAAATAAATGAAAATAAAATGTACATATACATTTCAGATGCAATTTACCCATCAGAACAAAAGGAAGACATTTATTTTAGAGGATGATGGCAATTTTGGGTCATATTATATTGTTGATGTTGTATTAAGTGGACTGTTACCTAGTGCTCATTGATTATACGATTTTGTGTTATAGGCTGGAAAATGTGATCAATAAAATAAGGAGTGACACAGCCTTGTATAATATATCAGGCTGTTTTAACCCACATGGGATAGATCTGGTGTGGGCAGTTTTAGAAATTCCTGCAAGACTTTCATATCCTTGGGAAATTTCTGCCTTCCTCAGAGACTATTGGGGTTGAGGGTTGGAGGTTCCTTGAGTAGAGAAGGGCATAGTGGATGTCTCTGAAACCTCTAATATCTTTCCAATGGTGGGAAATCTCTGGTCAAAGGGAAGGAGAGGAGCCTTGTGCTAGTCAAGAAGCTATTGTTTCTCACCTCCAAAGCCACCCTTCTGTGCCCTGCTTTGTGATAGGTTGCCAAAAACATTCATGCTTTGTCAGCTGGTTCCTTATTGGGATTTGCCAGTAGGGGGCAGTAAGAGGGATACTGCAAGGCTAGAGGAGGAAGATGGGCTTTACCATTTCTGCTGTTTGTCCATTTGAGTGTCACCCAGTAAAACTTCTTCATTCTGGAAGCAGCAGTTCCGTCCTGCAGCAGCAGCTGGATTTGATTTGCAGTTTTTCCCAGCATCTGGAGAATCAGTCTCATTGCAAACCTGCCCCCACCCCCCACCACCCCAGACAGCTGGCACTCCCCTCTCACAAGACTGTATCCCTCCTGTAAGTTTTATTTTTCCCTTTTCTAAGTTTTAATAATTACATTTCCTTTTGCTCCTCAAGCCTTAGGGGTGATAGCTATTTCTTGTACTTGCTGCCTCTGTGATACCCTAATGTTCTTTTAGTCTCCTTATTAATAACTTCATATAATTATTTGCATTAAATTCTCTCTATTCACATTTCTCATGTGCTATTTGCTTCCTGACAGCCATAACTGGTGTGAGACCCTACCTGAGCATTTGTACCTGAGACAGTAGTGCAGATTTTCAGAAAAGGCCGACCTGGGGACCCTTGACATGCATGCTAGTCTGCAGAAAATAGCAAGAGGCACGAACATTCTCACTTTCTTAGCTATCAGGACCCTTTCTGAAAACAGATCACATGGATTCTGCCTTATATGCGGGTCTCATTGAGAGACCCGCAGAATGTTCTTTGGGTCACCAGAAGTTACGGACTTCTGGAGAAGGGCGAGTCTAAGGTAGCAGTGTTCAGACACCCAGAAAATGAGGCAGTGATGTAGAGGCATGCTCCTTAGCCCCAGTGAGAGTCTGCAAAGCCAGCTAAGGATTGGTTTTGGAAGGGGAAGAGTGAATATTGAAGAACTTGGAGAGACTTGTGGTAATGGCTCCTGTAATAACTGCTCTAGGTCAAATTATCATGGTTGTTGGGAAGCCAGAGAAGGCTGCCTCTACAATTAAGAATGAGAACCTAAGTTTTGAAGGATGATTGGCATATGGCTAATAATAATAGTATTTTCAATTTATTGAGCCCTGTATCTTAAACATTTTAATGCATAAATCTTAATCTTTACGCCAAGTCATTTTGTAAATAAGGAAATAGTTTTAAAGAGGTTCAGTAATTTACTGAGTCATATAGTCATATAGTTAGTTAATACTGGGACTGGGCTTTAGATCCAAGTCTGTCTTGAAACTTGAACTCCTAAACACTCTTCTTGACCTTCTCATGATGCAAAAGTCTGGATGAATGAGAAGTCAGTATTCCCAGTGTGAGGAAGAGCATGCAACCTGCTTTGCCTATGTCTGCCTAGTTCCCTCTCAGCCTGAAATTAGTTTTAATAAAATAACATTAATTTGAAATAATAATTGATATATGTTTTATCTCTAGGCAGTTTGACTTTTTTCTCCTTTGATTAAATGTATGTTTACGCTTTAGTAACCCATGGTATCTCTAGAGGACAAATTGCTTTTCTTTTTTTTCCTAACTGTGCTCTCTCTGTTCCTTCTGCCTGGACCCATATAATTTCATAGAATTGATTGATCTTTAAGTGAAGCAGGGTGACTTCCCCTGTGATGGTAGAGAGAGTCCTGATTCAACCACAATTAGTTAGCCCACACATGAGAAGAATTAATCACACATCAGGGCAGCTGGAGGAAGGAGCGAAGGAGGAAGGATCACCATTTTCTCTGCTCTCATTAGTAGCGAACTCCTGGAAGGCCAGAGCTCTGTTTATGATTCCACGCTGCCTAACCGGCATTGTTAATTGGTATTAAATAACAGACCTAAGGCTTCCCACTTTAATGTACCTAATAGCCTGTCCAATAAGAACAACATACTTAACACCTGCACATACTTCTGCAGCCTGTCCTCATGCCTGATGTTATTGGCGGTGATATGAATGAAGCTGTGTGATGGGTTTAGCGTCTCGTCTACAAGTGGGTTATAGCTATGAAAACAAAAATAAAAACACTGCTACTTCTTTAATAGGCTAACATATAGTGAAGCAAGACTCACATTTTTTTGTTTTAATTGTGTAATGTTGGAATGCTTAAATTCAAAGTTAGTGGCAATCATAAAACTGAAAAGGGGGCCTTTTAGGCCCGTATCATGGAGATGGCATGTGGCCATGGACTGGTCCTGGTATCAGAGGACATGAACGTTGGTTTCCTCACTACATCACTTATTAACTGTGTGCTCTTGTGTCACATCAGGTTTCAGAATTTCAGCCTTATCTCTAAAATGGAGATAGTACACTTGCCTAAATCACCATATAGCATCTATATCAGTTAGGGTGAAATCAGCTGCAAATAACAGAAATTCAAGTCAAATAACAAAACTCAAGTACTACTCTTTTTTGCAGACCCTTAGAAAACTCCAGTGTATAGTCTCATTGGCCCAAAATATGTCACACTCCTACCCTTGAACCAGTAACAGAAGTCAGTGGGATAATACTTCTTTTCCATAGGCTCCAAGTCTAGAACCAGGTGTGGCATGATCTGCCAAAGCTTGTGGGATGTCTGGGTAGGTGTGGACCTCAGAATGGAAATCTTGTTGCTACCAAGAGGAAGGGGAAGGGAGGTTGGGTGGCAAACAAAATGTCCATATTAGTCACATTGAGTATAAAATCAGGTAATTTATGGCTGTGGTTTTAAATTCTGTCTCCCATTGAGCTTCAAGGGTCACCTCCAAGGATGGGAGGGAATGAGGGGATATGGGACACTCAGTCTCAACCTGCTTCTAATGTACACCTGCTCCTTCAACCAAAGCAGCTCTCTCTCTGACCAAGGAAATGTGGGAAAATACTAGAAGATCATGAAGCACTGTGTATGGTATCATTATCCTATATAATAAAAACCTAACATGCTAAGTGTCCTGTCATCTGGTCGTCCATTCAACCAATAAAAATGCAATATGCTAATGAATGCTAAGGCCGCTCAACCGCTTGCTATGATGTGCATTGACCACGAGGGGGCAAACAGTCGACCTGTCGACTAGTCGCTATGACCAGTCACTATGATCACCAGGGGGCAGATGCTCTGACCAGTAGATTAGCTTGCTTCTGGGATCCAGCTAATCCGGACTGAGTGAAACGACTGGACACGCCTGTGGTCCCTCCCAGGCTGGCCAACCTCCTGTGTTCCTCCCTGGCCCCAATCGTGCACCGGTGGGGTGGGGTCCCTCAGCCTAGTCTGTACCCTCTCACAATCCGGGCTGAGGGACCCCACCACTCCTCCCTCGAGTGCACAAATTTCATGCACTGAGTACTAGTTACTAATAATACCAACAATAATAAAATTACCATTGTCTTAACTGATTTAGTTTCATATTCCATGGACTTGGTTATTCACTTTCTATTTGGCTAGAAGAAACAGATCATTTTTGTATCTTGCCAAGGTACAAAAAGTGTGAGTAATGATGATTCCAATAAGCTTATGTCATTCTCTGCTGCTAATATATTTGAAAGCACCTTTTCTGCACCTGCAAATGTGGATTGGTTTCTGTTTACTGTTGCAAGAGACACCTTTTATTAAGATGTAAGCAGAGTGGAAATAAAATTATAGACGGAGTCTTCAGTTTTGACCCTCTTGACTTTGTTGCTAATAAACTGTCAAGATAACACATTACTTTATACAGAACACCTTAAAATATTCAAGACTTGAATGGTCAGATTCCTTAACCAAAGGAAAGATAAATCTATGTATAAACAGGTAGATTACCAATTTATATTGTCTGTTTCTTGTTTATCAGTCTTTGAAGTTCAAGGCCACAGTAGCTTGAATTTTTCTTGTCTGAAAGGCTAACTTGGTGTTTTAGGATAAGGACACTTAGCTTTTCAGTCTTCTGACCTTGGAATGTCATTCAAGCTATAGAGTCTCCCTCTAATGTGGCCTCAATTATTGAAAATGCCTTTAATCTTACAAATTAACCAAGTCCCTTCTACTGCCCTTGCCCAGAGGCTCAGGGTAGACCTTTATCAATTAATGAAATTTGACTTGAAAAATTTTGAAGTTTTTATCATTTATGTTTAATTTTAAACTTCCCCCTCTCCCCCCTTATTACAGGAATTAAAGCTACAATGAAGAGCAGACTTCCCCAGAAGTCTGGCAGCATTATTTTAAAAACAATGGTTTTTATTCAAATCCTAAGGAATAGAATAAAATGGTTCTATCACACTTAGGCTGGCTTGGATATAGCATTTCTTCCTCTGGTATTTGACCTTAATTTAGAAGCTCTGTCTCCTCTCTCCCTTTTCCTCCCTTCTTTCCCACCCCCCTCTCTTTCCTTGCTTTCCCCTCCCACCTTCTTCCTTTCTCCTGGGCCAGTGGTCGGCAAACTCATTAGTCAACAGAGTCAAATATCAACAATACAACGATTGAAATTTCTTTTGAGAGCCAAATTTTTTAAACTTAAACTTCTTCTAATGCCACTTCTTCAATAGAGTTGCCCAGGCTGTGGTATTTTGTGGAAGAGCCACACTCAAGGGGCCAAAGAGCCGCATGTGGCTTGAGAGCTGCAGTTTGCCAACCATGGTCCTGGGCTATAAGGCAGACTTTTGTCCTTCTCAGCCAGCATTGCTTGATTAAGGGCCTGCTCCACAGGTTACTGGCTACCATGTAATTTTACTCCTGAGACAAACTTTGCTATCCTGCGTTTTATGACTTAGATGGGCTTGGGGGCTAGGGCATAGCACTCACTCCCATTCCCTGCACCACAGCCTCAAATCCACATAATGCCTCCACCCCCCTCTTCTGACTTTACTTAGAGCTGTAATTTATCTTTGGGGTTCACATTAAGCCCTTCTGGAACTTCTCTCCCTGCTGCCACGCAATAGTGAAACCTTTAGGATTGGTCTTTACTGAAGCATTGGGGCTGCCTGCTGTGGCCAAGTATAAACAGGTGATGTTAAAGGTCATTCCACCCTTCCCTTCCCTACCTTCACCCCCCTTCTTCCTGGAAGCTCTCATTCCTTACAGACTCCACCAGATTTCTTTAAAAATCATTCAGGGCTTGCTGAGACCAGTTTGGCTCAGTGGATAGAGCTCCAGCCTGCAGACTGAAAGGTCCCAGGTTCGATTCCCGTCAAGGGCATGTACATTGGTTGTGGGCACATCCCCAGTAGGGGGTGTGCAAGAGGCAGCTGGTCGATGATTCTCTCTCATCAATGTTTCTAACTCTCTATCCCTCTCTCTTCCTCTCTGTGAAAAAATCAATAAAATATATTTTTAAAAAAATCACTCAGGGCTGGCCAGTTTTGGCCATCAAAGTCCAACCTGGAGAAATCTCTTTTCCATGATTTAATTACTACCCAGGAGCTTTTGCCTCTGGATTGCCAAGGGCTGCTGCAACCAAGCAGGCTTCCATCAGGGTGCCCATGGCCTGATGTAACTGTGGCCTTGACCTCCACTGCTGGCCTTGAGCTGCACACTCCCGCTCTGCAGGAGGCCTTGGCCAAGGACCTAGAAGGAACCTCCTGTCCTGGACATCGGCACAGAGAATACCACGGTCACCATAGGTGCTGGCATACATCCCTCTGGCCATTGCCACTCAGCTCAACTAGGTGGGTCCCTGGACAAGATTTCTAGTTTTTTTCTGTCTCAGGCAGAACTTGCAAATTGAAATAAAAGGGTTATGCTTGTTAAACTGACCCCAGGAGGGGCCCTTGATGGTTGCAGCATTCATAACCTACCTTCCCACTGAGCTTTGCTGGCTCACGGTTAGCCTGCCCTCTGCTCCTCTATTACATCTGTGTTCCCAGAGCGGGCAATATTTTCTGTGCTCAGACTGTCTGTGTTCAGATTCTGGCCTTCTATCAGTGTGCCTGCGTCAAGTGGTTAGTTTTCCTGGCCTTTAATTTCTTAGGTTATAAAGTCCGAGTCTAAACTGGTATCTATCTCATAGGGCTCCTGGAATGGGTAGACAGCCTAATGTCTCTGAAGCACTTAGTCTAAGGCCTGGCATATTGTAAGTGCTCAATAAACCCCAGTACTAGTTATAATCAGACCTTGGAGTATCTGTCAGTGTTTTCACAATTATCTAACTTACCCCCCCCCCCCCCCCAGCAATTCTGGGAAGCAGGAATTGTTGTATCTCTTTTACATATGCAGAAACCAGGGCCCTGGGGGATGAAGCATCTGTCCACAGTCATGCAGCTAAACATGAGAACCTGGCTCATTTGGACATTGTTCTGTGTAAATTCCAGAGCATCCACTCTTCTAGCTGTTCCCTAGATGAGGTGGCTCAGCCAAGCTCCCAGTGTCACCTCCAGACACTTCTCCCTTAGGAAGGCCCTACACCTGTATACCCATCTTAACTTGGCATCTCCCATTTCTGAGAGACCTCCTTCCCCTAAGTAAGGGACTGCTGAGCACTAATAACCATCCCCTCCCCTTCTTCCTGGTGGGCAGCCACTCCCTGTCATCCCTGGAGTGTCTGCTCCCATTCACTACTTCCTCTTGTCCATGCCAGGGGGTTCTTCTTGCCAGAGCACAGGGACCCTCCTGTGCAGGCTGTGGCCTCATAGTAGGAAAGGGCAGCTGGGCAGGGCAGGGCTCTGGAGAACCAGGCTCAGGCTTGGGAGCTCTGGCACCTGAGCCTGCAGGAATACCTAACCTCAGCATTGCTTCCTGTTATCTTTCCCCGGGGAAAGCAAAATGCCTTCAAAGTGAGCCCTGCCAGCTGCTGAAAAAGTCATTTAAAGGTTTCCAAATGTGGATAAACATGGCAAAGGCACCAAGACTTGTGTGAATATATGAAAAATTCAGATGTAACCTTTGAATTGGGATTAACTTACCCCCCTCTCTCCTATAGCTCATGCTTTGTATGAGGCCTGGGGGTACTAATAGGTGTTACAAAGTTCTGTGGGATGGTGAAACTCTTCAGGGGTCCTCAAACTTTTTAAAGTGGGGGCCAGATCACGGTCCCTCAGAGAGCTGGAGGGCCGGACTATATGAACTACTAATTCCTACTGTAACACCTTGGCTGCGCTCACTGACCAAAAAACCTGGCGGGCAGGATCAGACTCCCCTGGGGGCTGCATGTGGCCCGCGGGCCGTAGTTTGAAGACCCCTGCTCTAGATCAACTATGTTTGAGAAATGCTGAGTTAGACAGGTTTCTCTGATGGAAGGCTTTTCATAGCCTTAATATAATGTGCACTACAACTCTCTAGAGAGAATGTTGCTTGCAGCATTTCCAAACATGTTGGACCCTGGAGCTGTTTTTTGTCCTCTTCCCCAACCCCCTCAGAGTGCCCACTGAACCAAGTATCTCAATGGACTAGGAGGTAGGAGACTGGGGCTTAATCCCCATGGCCACCAGCAAGCCTGTGACCTGAATAAGTCACTTCCCCTGCATGGCCTGCAGCATCCTCAGCCACATAATAAGTATGGCCACTAAATGATTTCCTCCAAATATACCATTCTATCCTTGGGTTACATGTGTTTGATGGGAGATGGAGAGGTGGAAGGGTCATGAAAAGAAAAGAAAATGGGCCCAGTGTGACCATTCTTAGGCAAAGGCAGCCTGCTTATTATCTTTTACTAGAGGCCCGGTGCACGAATTTGTGCACAGGCAGGGTTCCTCAGCCTGGCAGGTGATCTAGGCCTATGGGAAGGGGGCCGGCTGGCAGTGGGGAGGGACCTTGGGAGGTTGGCTGGCCAAGGGGAGGAGCTACAGGAGGTTGGCTGTGGGAGCACACTAACCACCAGGAGGCAGCTTCTGCATTGAGCATCTGCCCCTGGTGGTCAGTGAATGTCATAGTGACTGGTCTACCAGTCGTTCCTGTTGTTTGGTCATAATGGTCACTTAGGCTTTTATATATATAGATTGCACTATTTGCTTTACTTGGCACCCAGTATACTTGTGAATCCCAATTTCACCTGTGTTATTCCTTTCCTAATGACTCATTTGTACCTCACACCATTCCATCTACAACCAGTCACAAGTCTTGTTGGCTCAGTCTCTAAAATCTATTCTTCAATTAACTCCTTTTCCCACTGCTTTCAGTCTAGTTCCTGCCATCATCTCTCCTGGGCCCCAGCTGGTGTTCCAGCTTCTGTCCTTCTCCTTAAAATCCAGTCTTTACTCCTAATCCAGTTAGAACTCCTTCATTGGATACAAAATTCATGGAAGAGTTTTCTTTTTAAAAAATATTTACTTAAATTTTTTTTTTTAATTTTATTTGAGAAAGGAGAGAGAGAGAGAGAGAGAGAGAGAGAGAGAGAGAGAGAGAGAGAGAGAGAGAGAGTCTGATTTGTTGTTACACTTATTTATGCATTCATTGGTTGATTCTTGTATGTGCCCTGACCAGGGATCAAATCTGAAACCTGGCCAGGGTTTTCATGTGAGAGTTCCCTTTCAAATAGAGCTTTTGCTACTATTCTAGTGGCTATAGGTTGGGATTCTGGGTGGGACATGGGAATTGTTTTAGCCATATGTGACTTAATTTATCAATAGATAAATACTTAAAAACTTTACCAGATGTCTACTACTAGTTATGCACTATTCTAGTGCAGGGCACACAATGGCAGACAAGACACACCTGGTCTCTTCTCCCCCCGGTGGTCACAGTCCAGGGTAGTGGTTCTCAGCCTTCAGCACCCAACAATTCATGGGAAGAGCTGCTAACATGGTCTAGACTCTTCCCTCAGTGTTTCTCAGGAGATGTTGTGCAGTTTTTCCACACTTTGAGGACTCAAGGTATAATGGAAGAGAAAGAAAAGTACATTGAGTAAACAAGTGAATCAACTGTCAGCTATAATGCATATAAAGGAACAACAGGAGGCCAGAGAGGGACACATATAAGGTGAGGTGGGCAGAGAGGTCTCTCTCTGAGAAGCTGATAGTTAGGCCTAGACCTAAAGGAGGAATGGGTCTGTATGGCAAAGAAAACTCAACAAGAAGTGAGCATGAGAGAGCTTGGTATGTTTAAGAAACACAGAGAAGGCAGTGCAGCTGGAGCACAGAGAGGAAAAGATGGGGTTCAAGAGGGACGGAGGGGTGAGATCACATAGGGCATTTCAGGCTCCATTGTTCTGAATGCAGTGTGGAGCTTCTGAAGGAGTTTTAGGCCAACTGTGGAAGAGGGAAGAATGCCAGGGAGCTGGATGGTAGTTGGGACATCAGCTGGGATACTTGTTCTGGCCCAGGTGAGAGAAGCTAGAGGGTGGGACTGTGATGTAGCAATGGAAAAGGAGAGAAGGAGATGGATGAGGATGGATCTTAGAGGCTGAGCTGGTAGGACTTGGGAACTGGACTGGAGAGAAGGGTGTGAAGGAAAGTGCAGAGTTAAAGATGAGTCTCCAAATGGTTCCATTGGCTAGGAGACTAATGGAATTTTAAATATCTGCTCAGGAAGATGTAGCCCTTAGGGTGACTGTGCCTTCTCTAAAGCATGTAGTCTGTGTCCCAAAGAGAGAGATCCTGGCCCTGTTTCCTGTTGGTAGACTCACTGCTAAACTCCTGGGTGACAGCCACTTCCTACCTCCTCGCACTACTCTTGATTCTGACAATCAACCTGCTGTCATACAGTCATTTCTATAGAGAACTCCATGTTACAAATTATCATACTTTGTCTGACTTGTGGCAGAGTAGGCATAAAAATCAACAGGGGATTTTGATAAACATGCAAATTAGCAGGCATCATCCCTGGAGATGTGTGTGTGGGTAGGTGCTTCTGAGCTATAACTAGGTACTGAATGATGTTGATGCAGGTGAGAAAAACACTGCTTTCCATTCCATGGTCCCTGGAACAAAGCATCAGCCTCACTTCAGAGCTAAAAATGCACATCATCAGGCCCACCCAGACCTTCTAAATTGCCATCTGTATTTTCATAAGGTCCCCTGGGGTTCAGTTGCCATGGCTGATTCCAGAAGCCCTGTTCTTAGTAGTTGCCACTCCACTATCTCTCACAACGAACTTTAAAGAATCCAGGGCTTGTCTCTGCTCCTTGAGGACTCTGTCTGTTCTTCCTTAAAATTTTTTTTTTAATTGATTTTATAGAGGAAAGGAGAGGGAGAGATAGATAGAAACATCAATAATAGGAGAGAATCATGGATCGGCTGCCTTTTGCATGTCCACCCCCCTTCGCTCCCCCCCACTGGGGACTCAGCCTACAATCCAGACCTGTGCCCTGACCAGAAATCGAAAGTTCATAGGTTGACGCTTAACCACCAAGCCATACTGGCTGGGCCTGGCTATTCCCCTTTTTATAACTGTTCAGTCTTACTCGCATAAGCCAGCCAGACTCTGCCTCTACTCTCTGCTGTGCTCCTGGCAGCATGAGGCACTTTCTGGCCCTGGGGGAGTGGCTGTGGGCCTGGACCTGGCCGTGGCCTGGGGATGAACTTGTTGGACGTCTCTACCTCTGGGTGGTGAGTACATTTCTGCATGTCTCTACTTCTCCCTGCCCCTGAGGAGACCCCTCCGCCTGCCGCAGTTTTATTGCTTTTAAAATCTATTTTATATTCCATTATGTGATTCCACTGTCCTCCCTCTCATTCAGCTGTAGTGCATGCTCCATTCTAATCTGGGTTCCGACCATTTCATCAGATGGTCTCCGATTAAAATCCAATAAAATTTAAAGCAGGGGAAAGTCCAGAATAAAGGAGATGCCATATAACAAATGAGGTTGGAATGAAACTCCATTGCAACCTTCTGAACACGTTTTGGGGACTGCCTCTTTGGCTTGTATTAAAAAGGAAACAAAACAACAATGAAAACTCCCTCCCGGGCCTCCTGCCACACAACCTGCTTTGTGTCTTTAACCTTAGGAACCAGATACTGTCTCTGAGGACCTTGAGGTGTTAGTATATTTATTAGGCTCTTGTAGGCAAGGGGTGGGCACCAAATAGTTTTCTTTCTATCTGTGTATTTATCTAAGCAGTTGTTTGCATATCTATCAATTGTCTGTCTTTCTGTTTATCTGCCTGTCTGTCCATCCAGGCAGTGAAAAAGGAGAGAAGGAGATGGACGAGGATGTTCTCTTATGATGCTTAGTGCAAATAATTTTTTGCTTTATGCAGCAATTTCCCCCCTAGGAACTTAAGAAATTGTCCGTCCATCCATGCATCCATCCATCCATACATCTATCCATCCACCCATCCATCTTCATCATCATCAATCTTTTGTTTTCTATCACAGCTGCAGTTCCAGGCCCTTGGAGCCAGCCTTCCTGGGCCATATACTGTCTGTACTCCAGCCACCTTTCCCCCGGCCTGATCTGCTCAGGGCGCCCTCCTCCCCACACGTGACTTTTGGCCTCCTTGGATGGTGTTTTCTCTGAGCAGCACCATTTGCCTCATCCCAAAGGCAGCACTTCCTTTCAGGGCAAAAGCTGACAGTAGGAAGTGAGAAGAACTCTACTCCCTTTATCCCCAACCAAGTGCCTATTATATAAAATGGATTCTCAACCCATTTCCAGTATATGTTTTCTTGTCACGTTTCTCAAAATATGTAATTAGATGCACCCAACTTTGTATTTACTCTCTGCCCCTCCATAATGATGCTCCTTCCTATTCTGCAAAAGGAAATGTTTCCTCTGCATAATTCCCCTCACTAAATAGCAAACAAAGCTGCAGCCAGATCCGCAGCCATGCACATGCTGACATCACTCACCACCTCCCTTATGATGCTTAGTGTAAATATTTTTTTTTTTTGCTTTATGCAGCAATTTCCCCCCTACGAACTTAAGGAATTGTCATAATTGCCCAGGACAAGGCATGGGCAATGTGATGGGAGAGACAGAGTGCAATTAATTTTGTAATTGATTTGGGGATGGTCCCTCTGGCCTGGTAAAGCAGGCTCACTCCTACCTTGGTTTTGCTCTAACAAGCATTAAGAGATGGGGTGCAGGAGGGAAGGAAGAGGGGGTGGGGAGAGGGACTGTGTGCTCATGAATATGATCTTATTGTTGATGGGTAATTATTTTCCATTAGAATACCAGAGTGGGAGTGAGAGAAGGGAGCTGAGCTAAAACTCAAGTCAGTTGTTTTGTTGTTAAACTGGGGGAGGAAAAGAACTTCAGGGAGGTTCTGTATTATCTTTTATTCAGTTTTAAATATTTCAATTATGCTTCTCCATTGGTATGGAAAATTGAGAGTTGGCTATAAAAAATGCTTGTAAAAATAACCATACTTGAAGCAGTTTAATTACTTTAATGAAATGGAGACAAATATTTGTAAGTGAAGAGCGTACTCATAGATAATGCAAGTAGAGTATATGTATTATTCAGCAAATGACTTAATTAGTTTTTAATTAGTAGAAATTGCAATAATGTTTCAGCATATCTTTTATTGGAATGTTTTTAATAATAAAATAGCATGTGGATATCCCTTGTAGAAAGCCATTTACTGTAAAGCAGGATAACAGATTTGTTGTTTCAACCAGAAGAATTTCGGTTCTATTATAAGCTAATTATGGCTCAATTGTCTTAGCAGTGCTCAACATAGTGCTTCTGGTGTGTCATCTGCTGTATTAGGCATTGAAATATGAGAAGCAACTTGAGGAGGACTTTCTTTCTACATCGTTTCACCTTTTGAAAATCTGTGGGTTTCTAACCTGTCTCTTATCCACCCAGCCATTCATTCATCTATCCATCCACCTATCCACCCACCCACCCGTCCTTCCTTTCATTCTTCCATTTATCGCTCATTCATCCATATATTTAATATTTATGACATGCCAGGAATAGCACTAGATATTAGAGATTTAAAGCTTTCTAAGACCTTTGAAAAGTTCAAAGTTCAACAGAGGATACAGACAAATAAATGAATAATTAGAATTAAATTGGTAAATGGCTTCCTATGACCAAGCACCCAGTGGTTTTAAAATAAAGATACAGGAGAAACTAATTCTCACAGAGAGTGTCATGAGAAGAAGTGACTTTCAAGTTCTTATAAGGATTTCCAAGCACTAGGGACTTCAGAGAGGAAAGCAGGGATTGTGGAAATGCCTGCTGTGTTTAAGAAGCAATCAAGGCTAGGTGAAGGAGCTGGAACACACTCTTTCCAAGGCCTTGAGTGCAAGCAATGGCATATACTTATTTATTTTTCTTATTTCTTTTAATGAAATTTATTAGGGCAACAATGGTTATTAACATTATAAAAATTTCTGGTGAACAACTTTATAACACGACATGTATACTCTATTGTGTGCTTGCCACCCAAGTCTAGTCTCCTTCCATCATCTTGTATTTGACCACTTTAAATATTTTCTCTGCCTGGATGGTGTAGCTCAGTGGTTGAGCATCGATCTATGAACCTGGAGGTCACGGTTAGACTCCCAGTCAGGGCACAAGCCTGGGTTTTGGGCTCCATCCTCCTAGGGGGGCGTGCAGGAGGCAGCTGATCAATGATTCTCTCTCATCATTGATGCTTCTATATCTCCCTCTCCATTCCTCTCTGAAATCAATAAAAATATATTTTAAAAACAAACATTTTCTCTAATTGTTAAAGTATTACATGTTCACTCTAGAAAATTTGGAAGAAACAAAGAAGTATCATAGGAATAAAATAGAAATAACTTGTAATCTTACACATTGTTCATGCTTTGGTACTTTCTTTTTTTCTGCATACAAATGTATTTTAAAATTATAATGATGGAATTATGCTATATGAACAGCTTTATATACTGTTTCTTTCACTTTGTGCATTGTATTTCCCCACGTTGTTCAAAAAATTCTTTTTAAATGTAATTTTTAATGGTTGTGTAACAATTCACAATATGGATGTTTGTATGGCCTGCAATTTATTTTAGCAGGCCTCTATTGTTGGGCATTTTTTTTATCAATCCCATTTATTACTGTAATAAATAATGCTATAATAAACATATATGCACATAAATTTGTCTATATTTCTAATTATTTCCTTAGGGTTGTTATCTAGAATGAAATTACTAGGTCAAAAGCTATAACAATTTTGGGACTTTTGATGCATATTGTCTTAGCATTTTCATAATGGAAGAGAATTAGCAGTATGAAAGGTATAAGTCCTACTGGACAGTAGGGAGTTTTTATAATGTTTTTAATCTTTTCTAGCTCAATAGAGAGAAAATAGTATCTTGTTGCTGAGGCAATTTACATTTCCTTATTTATAGTTATTTTTATTTACATATACTTTAAGCAGCTGATGGGCTCCATAGTATTAGCAGTCATTAATGCTTTCTCTTGGAACTGCATAATCCTTTGCCTATTTTTCTATACTGCTTTAATATTTTTATTATTGATTTGTTGTTTTATTGCTAGGTAAAATATAGGCCAATCTATCAAAAATATCCTCAAGACTTCTTCCATTCCTTAATGATATCATTTGGCCTGTTCTCGGGGATCCCCAGGCAACCTGCTGCCACATGCCAATGGTTTCTCTGAAAATGCACCCTTCATCTGCGAACAGTGTGGTCTAGTTATTATCATGTTATTTATAATGGAAAAGAGAATAAACACATTTGTTGTTTGCTGCTTTATAATGTATTTTTAGAGCATGGGAAGCTCACTTCTTGGAGTTTTGATGAAAAAAGGAAAGTTGTAATTGGATGTCATTATTGTCAATCATGCTTGGTTATAATATAAAAGGCTGTGACCTACAGACTGATTCATTTGTCTCTCAGCACAACCATTATGGCTTGTTGAAGTTTAGGTTCTTATAAGGGTATTTTTTGGATCACATGATCTCACACATATAGAGGAAATAGTGAACAACATAAACAGACCCAGAGAAAGAGAACCAGTAAACAGAATCTCAAACCTCAGAGGGAAAGTAAGGGTGGATGGGCGTAAGGGGAAGAGATCAACCAAAGGACTTGTGTGCATACATATGGGCCTAGGCAGTGGCCATGGACAACGGGGGTTGGAGGAGGGCATATTTAGGGAGGGGTTTGGGATGGGAATGGGGGAATAAGGACAATTATGTGAGACCATAAAAAATAAAATAAATAAATAAATAAATAATTTAAAAAAAGAAAAGGCTGTGACCTCTTAAGGGAGAGAAAGTGGAACCATGTCTTAACTGGGATTAACCTAAGCCCGTGGTTGGCAAACAGCGGCTCTCGAGCCACATGCGGCTCTTTGGCCCCTTGAGTGTGGCTCTTCCACAAAATACTACGGCCTGGGCGAGTTTATTTTGAAGAAGTGGTGTTAGAAGAAGTTTAAGATTAAAAATTTGGCTCTCAAAAGAAATTTCAATTGTTGTACTGTTGATATTTGGCTCTGTTGACTAATGAGTTTGCCGACCACTGACCTAAGCCAGCGAATGTGGTGTCCGTGTGTCCAGCTTGGCTCAGGCCTTGGAAACATTTCAAGGAGAATTGATATCTGGTAATTTATTAATGTTAACTGGAGTAGAAAATAAAGGGACTTTGTTAAAAAAATGTCTGTTTGATGTCTGGTCTACTCACCCACAGCCTTTAAAAAGAAAACTATTAATTAACTTGGCACTAAGTAAGGAGAGAAAAAAAATACTTACCTTTGGTCAAAAATTCTTCTAAATCTTCTAATTCTTGTAATCTATTTCAAATAACGCCATCATCTAATTAAAAGGCAAACAGAAGAAAAAGGGAAAATATCTGAAATAATATAATATACTGGTGAGAGTTCCTCATTCCTATTTTTAAGGTATTTAAAAATTATATTCTTATCTGTTCATTTTCCCAAATGGACTTTAGAATAACTTTGTCAAGCTCTGTGCCTCTCTATTCCAAAAATATCCAATAAAAATAATTAGAAATGCAGACACAGATTAATGTATACACATTGTGGTAGCATGTTTATTAACAGACTTGATGAATTGGCATTTGAGATAAATAAGTTTAATCCTAAACACACATATGACCAAATGAATCATAAAATTATACAGAAATAAGAAATCAAGTAAACCCAATTGCAGAAGGGACAGGTGCACACTCCACCCCAACACAGGGCCCACCAAGCATAGTCTAAAAAAGATGACTGCTGTGTGCCTTGCACATAGGAGTATTCTCTGCTAAGTGGAGTTTCTTGGCTCAATCCAAACAGATGGAT
Organism: Pipistrellus hanaki; assembly: GCF_964339955.1. Classification (NCBI taxonomy): domain Eukaryota; kingdom Metazoa; phylum Chordata; class Mammalia; order Chiroptera; family Vespertilionidae; genus Pipistrellus; species Pipistrellus hanaki. The sequence continues at coordinate 56,217,776 of NC_140504.1, forward strand.
GATGTTCAGTGGACAAGAAAGAATGAGCAGGTTTTGGATGACTTGGAGATGGTTTGGTTAAGAAGATGTAATTATTTCGACAGCGGTTTGATGAAGCCAGCTTGGTAGAAATGTCTTTCGATGTGAGGATATTGACCCTGAAGGACTTCAGTGATGGACCAGCACATGGGGCTGCCCAGCGTTCCAGCTAATTAGGGCTGCTTATTCCAGGGAGCATTTGTTGCTGTGGTTCTGTTCATTTTTCTGACTTGTGGAAGGCATCTTTGCTGAGAAATCAGCTCTTTAGAAGTCATCTAAAAGTGAATGGAACATTTACTTGACTGAGTCTTTTCTCAGCTTTTTTAGTTCCTATGTAAGCTTATTAACTTCTTAGTTATCTCTGGAAGCTTCACAAATAACTTCACAGCGAATGCAACACAAATTAACCTCAATTTCCTCAGCTGTAAAATGGGATAAATATATTGTCTGCCTAACTCACTGTTGTTTTGATGATAAAATAAACATTATGCATGGGAAAGTGCTATATAAATGTGTGAGGTATTACCATATCTCAACATTAGGGCTTAGCATTCATCAGTAGATTCTCATGATATGTATGAAGATAGATATCTTTAAAAATATAAGGACTAACCTTGTTTTGAATTTTGCCCTATCTGGGATAAAATAAGATTTCCACTAAGTAGGATATTTAGTCAAATAGCTGTCATCACGTAGTGAGTGAAATTCTGGAGCCCTGTGTTTTGTATCCAACGTTGTTTTACCTCCATAGCTAAAGCATGTTTTATTAGTTCAGAACAGGTAGAACCTTGCGAGTTCTTCTTCTTCACCACAAGGTGGTGCTAGTGTATCCAATAAAAGTTTACCCAGCAATTGAATAAAAAAAACCTCTTCTTTCAGTCCTAATTTATGATCAGGATTTACAACCCCTTGTCATGCCTTTACCTGTCCTAAGCCATCAATTTTTGTTTCTCTTTTAAGAACTCTCCTCCAATGAAATTACAATGTTTTCGGGTTTTTTTTTTTTGTTTTGTTTTGTTTTTTTTAGAGTTGTTTGCTTTTGTGATAAATCCATGTTTCCATTTTGAATTATTGACTAGATTTCCTTAGGGGCCAGTGCTGGTCTTTCTTCAGTAGGATACTGCGAGACCCAGTCTTGGGCTTATTTGCAGAATGTCACCTTCATGTTCTGACTTTAAATGTTTGATGATGGATGGTCAAATGGGAGGAGGGAGTGAAGGCATTTTGTGTGTTGCTGAGATGGTGCTCTGTGAGGTAGCTTTGCTTTCCATCCACATTGGAGACCTGTGTGACCCATGCGCAAGCTACTTGACCTTTCTGAGTCTCAGTTTGTCTTCTCGAAAATGGTAATAATGTAACAGCAATAACTTTGGGTTGTTGTGAGGAATACAGATAGATGACAAAGTAGTTTTTAATTTTTCTGTAAAATGAGGTAGTAATAATAGTTACCTCTTAGGGTTGTCATTTACTTAGGGTTGTAAGTAAATTAGAGGAAACTTAAAATCCATAAGCACAGTGCTTGGGACTTCGAGGATGGGGTGCTCAGTGAATATTAGTGATGGTCATGATCGTTGAGGATGCCATAGAGTCTGTGCACGGAGCTGGGGGTTGGGCTGGAGGACTCTGCTCTCCCATTCCTTGGCTCTTCATGATGGCTCATTACTGTTGCTTGGCTCATGCACTACATTTGAAGTGGTAGGTTGTTGCTCCTTTCCTTTTTCTACTCCTTTTTGTTTTCCATTTTAGTTAAAGGGAGAATAAATTATTTCCATTTAAATCTTCCGTCCCCCCATCTTTAGGGTTTGCATTTGCGTTTCTATAAAAAGACCAGGATAAGAAGATAGGAGACCTAGTTTTCCTCCTCACAATGCTGGGAAGGAGCCACATGAGATTAAAGAGAGCTGGCCTGGAAGCCAGGGGACTCTAGATCTAGAGACTTGGAAATATAATTTCTTAAAATTTAATGACTGACATTCTCTGATGTGGTGACTCTTTAAAAATGGGAATGATAGTATTTTTTTTCCTTCCGATCAGACAAGGTTATGAAGGTAAAAGTGAATATGAATGATAGGAATGAACACGTGTTCCAGATGTCAATATTAAAAACAGAGGTTATTAGGTAGATGGTGATGCTTATGAGTATATTGAGTGGAAAAGAATGCTGGTTGGACAAAATATGATTGACCTAGCAGTTTTCAACTATAAAATCAGGAAGCGAGGGTATGATATGTTTCTCTCATATTCTCTCTCACTCACACACGTGCATACTGCCCCCATCACACACACCCTAGTTCCATTTTAAAATATAGGACAATTATTTGTCCCAGTGGAGTTGAAAATGGAACAAACAGTAAAATATGGGTCACTCCCCACTGTGTTTGGGATATCTAGTGATTTTGCCTTTGGGGGAACACGAACATCATTTTCTAGGGCAGGGTCCAACCCCTGGCCTCTCCTTAAAAACTCTAGTGGAGCTAAACCTGCCTGCACATGAGTGGGGACAGGGCGTAGGCAGGGAAGAAGGTAAAGAGCATGACACTGAACATGCAAGGAGCGGGGAAAGAGAAAGAGAAGAGAAAGGCAGAGAAGGGATAAAGAAGGAGTCCTCCATTGTTGAAAGGGAAGGCAATTACCAGCTATGTGTTTAGAGAAAAAATTGGAAGTCTTGGGGAGTTAGGAAAACCAGGGTTGGAATTCCAGCTGTGCTGATAGCTGACTCTGTGACCCTAAATCATTGATTTAACTACTCTATCAGTTTCCTTAATTCTAAGGTAGGGTTAACTTTATATCTCTATGCATGGTTGTAGTTAATTGAGCAGGACAAAATGTGTGTGTGTGTTCCTTTTTTAATGGAAAACTTTAATGCTGACATTATTACAGGTGTCCTCCCCCCCCTCCCCACTTTTCCCACCCTCCACCCACCCCTACATCCCCCCTCCCTTGGCTTTCACTAAACTGTTGTCCTAGTCCATGAGGTATGCATACATGTTCTTTAGCTAATCCCTTCACCTTCTTTATTCAGCCACCCCTCCCCTAAGGAGATGCCTGCCTGCCCCTTCAAAGCCTTCTCTGTTAAGGCCTAGCTGATTGCTCCGTGTTGTCATATGCAAACATTCCATTGAGAGCATTCATCATTGTCAAAACTGTGTAACAGAATGGCTCCAAGGACAATATTCTCCAGACCCCCTTTCAAGCTAACTTTGAAACATAATCAATACTACCTGAGGGAAGGTTTTCAAGCAGACACAAATAGAATCACATACCCATTAGTCCCCATTTCACCATCCAGATCTTGGGGAAGGTTGAAATCAAAGCATACCACGTTTGCAATATCCCTAAAGTTTTTCAGCTTGGTAAGTAATTCTAAAACATACATTGTGTTATAAATATTTAAAGTATTTTGTTATAAAATATGTTCTAAATTTTTAAAGAATTGACAGGGAATGTGTTGGTCTGTGGCTGGCCTAGGAACTCTTCTTTTTCCTCCTTTAAAAAGTCCCATGCTCAGTCTCCTAAGGCAGTCTATTTTTTCCGACTTTGTCATGCTAGCATAGTGTAACCCTGAGATATAGATGCAATTCCTCCAGTACCTGAGATATAATTAGTCTGGGTTCTGCTACATTTTTTTTTTCTTTTAAAAATAAAATAACTCTGTTTTAGTTCAAGTTCCTATAACAGAATACTGTAGACTGAGGGGCTTAAAAAACAGAAACTTATTTCTCTCAGTTCTGGAGGTTGGGAAGTCCATAATCAAGGCACCCACAATTTCTGTGTGTGGTGAGAGTCCACTTCCTGTTTCACAGATAACCATCTTCTCACTGACCTCACCTGGATGAAGGGAGCTCTGTGGAATCACTTTCATACTGCCACTGACCTGGTACATGAGGGTCCCCACCTTTATGACCTAATCACCTCCCCAAAGTCTTGCCTCCAAATACTATCACATTGGAGATGAGGTTTCAACATATGAATTTGGGGACACAAACATTCAGTTTATAACATGACTAGAGGCCCAGTGCATGAATTTGTGCACAGGTGGGGTCCTTCTGGGTGGCCTTCAGTCCATAGTCCAACTCTGCCTGCAGCTCCTATCTGTTGCTCCTGCTCATCCCAGCCCCACTGTGATTGCTTTGAGCACGTGCTCAATCAGTCCCAATCAGTCCCAATCGGGAGAGGCTTGTGCTGCCATAGCAGCTGCCAGACATAAGCCCTGTGTCTGGCGCCCTCCCAAGGGGAGTGGCCTGCAGGATGGGGCTAAAACCAGCTCTCAGACATCCTCTGAGAGGTCCTGGATTGCGAAAGGGCCAGGCTGAGGGATCCCACTGGTGCATGATCAGGCCGAGGAGGGACTGCAGGAAGGCTTCAGGGGGTGTCTGGGCCATCTTGCTCAGTTCTGATGGGCCTGGACCCCAGGAGCAAGCTAACCTACCATGGTGCATCTGCACCCTGCTGGTCAGTGCACATCATAGAGAGCAGTTGAGCAGCCTTAGCATATTACTCTTTGATTGGTTGTTTGGCTGTTCTGTTGTTTGGTCTGTTTGCATATTACTCTTTTATTAAATAGGATTCTTTATTAGTACTGGACTAACAATAGCTAAATTCAGGTGTCACCTTAGAAATTTGAAAGTACTTCTACATGCATTATCTTAAGTCACATGTGTCAAACACAAGGCCCGCGGGCCAAATCCAGCCCGCCAGGCATTGCAATGTGGCCCGCACCGCCCTGTCATCACTGCACTCCGCTGTCAGTTTATGACATTGTCAGTTTATGACTGTTCAGTAAACCATTCGGCCCGCGATTTAGGCTGGATTTTAGATTTTGGCCCCTTCTCTGATTGAGTTCGACACCCCTATCTTAAGTGATCATTATATCCACTTGAGAGTTTGGTAGGACAGGTGTCATTATTATACCCATATGAAAGATGAGGAAACTGAGGCTCAAAAGATTAAAGAACCTGTTCAAAATCCCAATGTTATCTCTTTGCAGAGGTTGGTTCTACAAAGCATGGAATTTCTAGCTTGATTCTTTAATGTCTTGTTATATATATTTTCTATTCTATATATGCTATCTTTGGAAGAAAGTAAGCTACAAATAAGAATACACACATATCTACATATGTAATACAGACATAGAACATTTTCATTATCACAGAATATTCTATTGGACTATATATCCAAGGTGTCCCCAAAATATATATACATTTGAGTAACTAAAAAGTTGGTGTTTATTAACATACAGATCATTTTAAAAATTGAAAAATAATCAATGGGAATGAATAATTTTTTTTTTTGTCAATGCCTATTTTCAAATTGATGACCATTCTGTTCCAGACACTGCTGATAACACAAAGAAAAGGAATCTCCAATATCAAGAATCATTATCTTTGGTATTCATGCGCCCTCAATTCAAACTTTATCTTTTCTGTATCCCAGAAAAAGTCTAGTGGCACTTTAGGATTAATTTTCTTTGTTCAAAGCTTAGTCTGGCTTCACCCATTATTTCAAATCAGTTAAACTTGAAAAGGAGTGAAAATTAAATGAGTAATCGACTGTTATATTGTGTGTACATTTTTGGGGACACCTTCTGTGTGTGTGTGGGGGTGTGTGTGTACTGTCTAGTAGAATATTTTGCGACAATAGAAATGTTCTATATTTGTATTACCTGAGGCTGGTAGCCATTAACCACAAGTGTCTGTGGAAAACTTAAAACGTGGCAAGTTTATCAATAATATAAAATTTAAATTAAAAAAAGTGGCGCCGAAACCGGTTTGGCTCAGTGGATAGAACGTCGGCTTGTGGACTGAAGGATCCCGGGTTTGATTCTGGTCAGGGGCATGTACCTTGGTTGTGGGTACATCCCCATTAGGGGGTATGCAGGAGGCAGCTGATCGATGTTTCTAAATCTCTATCCCTCTCTCTTCCTTTCCGTAAAAAGTCAATAAAATATTTTTTAAAAAGTGGCAAGTTTGAGTGAGAAACTGAATCTTTAAATTTCTTTATTTTTTGAAATAGCCACACGCTAGAGAGGCCCCTGCCCAGGTGGAGGTGGGACAGGACCCCAGAAGCTTTCCCAGGGCTGGGCAGTGGGGAAGTCGCCCTCTGTGGACTCTAATGGGGTGAATCCTGAGTGTGCTGACACCAAGGAGACTGTCTCAGCCACAGGGGATCGCCTGGAAACCTGGTAGGGGCAGGCAAAGCGGGTGAGGGCTCCAGAGCATGGGAATTAAAACTCCATTTCTGCACATCTGAGTCTTAGTGTGTAAATATTAATTCGCTTCCTGACCAGCGTCAGGCCCCTTGGGCTTTTGCCTATTGAATTATTCTCACAGGTCATGCCTTCCTGTGTGTGAGGCTTTGCTTATCTGCGCCACTTTTTAATTCTGTGCATTTCAAAGTGTGGCTCTCCACATCGGTAACTGGTCATGTTGGTTTTGATCCTGTGCAGCAAGAACAGGGCATCCGCTGACCACCTCCCTCGGAGCCCCGCAGCAGGGGCCTCTGAGCAGTGGATACATCATTTAGAGTGTGGACCGTGGTGCAAACCTGCCCAGGTTTGGATTCCTGCTGAGCCACTTATTAGCTGCATGCGTGACCCTAGACCAGCACTTAAGTACTCTGTGCCTCAGTCTCCTCATCTGTGAAGAGGAGGTGATAACAATGGTGCCTACTTCCTAAGACCATGTTTAACAGTGTGTGCCATATTGGTGTTTGTAGTTGACACTCCTGTAGGCTCATCCTCACTCTGGTCTCAGTGTCAGTTGAGATCCAGGAGAGTCTAGACAATTGAGACAGATTTAAGGAACACCAGGCTTCCTTTCAGCAGCTGAGCAATGAGAGCTTTCCCGCTGACTCTGCATAAACTGTGGGTGCTTAGCTAGTTCCTAGAGTTCCTACCTGTGATCCCCAGACCCCACAAATCAGTCTCATCTGCAGCTAGACTTTCCCAGGGCTGAACCCTGTCAACCTGCAGGTGGCCTTTTACTTAGGATGTTCAGACCATCTGGCTATACTTGTGCTGACAAATCCTAAAGCTGGAGAGACCGCTGCCCTACGCTGGTGGGTTTGTCCATTTCCCAGGTTCCATCCCCTAGGTTGCCTGGCCCCTTCTGCTTCTTATCATGTCTCTTGTTTTTTATTTCCTATCATACATTGTTTTGGGGGTCAACTAAAACTTTTTGATTTTTTTTCTTTTGTAATTTCCTACTTCTATATATATTTTTTTTAGCAATGGACCAAACTAATCTTTTTGGTTAAAATTTGAAATCGTTTTTACAGTCTAAGCCAAATGATTATTCATTCATTCATTCATTCATTCAACAGATTTTATTTACTGAGTCTCTTCTATGCACATGGCACTGTGCTAACTGCTGGAAAGACAGAGTTTTGCATGATTCGAGGCCTATAAGAGGGTCTTCAAGGATGGTTGCCTAATTACAATAACATCATCACTAGGTCATTCTGTTCTGTGGCTTTGTCCACCTGCTTATTGCAAAGAGTGGTGTGGGGTCCTGTGGAGACAAATCCCTAATCTTGTCTACAGCAGTCCACCCATGGAAATGGCAAGATGTATCAGCACCTCCGCATTTTGGAGAGGGGATTGGGCCTGTAAATTTGAATTCACAGGTCACATCTTGCTTCAGATCGAGACTCTGCTGGTCCCAGACCTAATCAGTTATTCAGGAGGAATTTACAGAGCAGAGCACTGAGACACAGACCCACAAACATGCCATTTTGGTTTATTTGTTTTTTCAAGTACAAGCAGTTTAACCTGGGCGCTGTTTACCGGGGACTGTCTTAGAGGAAAGAGACGTAAGTCTTCTGTCACGTTTATTGGCTCAGGAAGTCAGGTCCCTTCTGGAGGAGCCCAGGAGGGCTCCCCCGGCAGCGGCAGAGGCTCGAGGTTGGAAGGTGGTGGTGAGTGCAAGAAAATGTAAACTCGACGTGATATTAGGCAAGCGAGGCATGACCGATGCTTGGAACTGAGAAGAGAAACCGCGGAGGCGCAAGAATAAGAAAAACCCTGCTTGTTACTATGCATATTTTACATGGCATCTTTGAAGATGAAGCTGCTGCTTATGCTACTTTACTCCAATTCAGTGAGTTTTACAAGACCACAGGGGGACGCGTTCCAGTGTGAGCAAGCCGAAAATGTCTCAGGGCTGACAGAACAATGAGTGTTTTTTCTTTAATATTTTTGATCCAGATCGGATAACTGTGATTTCTGTCACTTCTACCCAGCTAAACTTCTTTCACTTACTGGAGGACTTTCTTTCTCGTGTGTATAATAAGAAAGCCCAATCAAGGCAATCGTTTCTAGTTATTGTGAAGAATTTTCCGAAATTATGTAATGAGTGTTTGATTCTCTGGTTAGCTAGCTAATTTTAAAACCAATGGTTTTGACAGATGTGTTGTTTTATCTTTTGTTCTAGTTGTTGCATTTCTATGCTTGACTTGGTAATTAAATTGTAACTTGAGTTTTGCTTTCTATTCCTGGACAATCGGAAAGGGATAGAAGGGGAATTTTACATGGTGAAGGTGTATTATCCAGGTAAGCCCACCTGGGGTTAGATTTATAATTGGCAGGTGAATGAATGCTTAGAAGAAAGACTTGGTACTGGCCATAAGATTGACTGTTTCTCAGAGAGAGCTTAATTAACATCTGTTTTGAAAATATTATTACTCAGGGCTCTGATGGACTGATTTCCTCACCTGTGCTGGGAGCCTGAGGTTTGGAGAGGTAAGGTCCCTCCACTGCTGTTTGTCTCCACAGCTTGTTCTCACTTCACAACATACTTTCTTCCTCGTTAAGCCTCGGGATTCACAAACTCCCTAAAGCCCTAGGTCAGTGGTCAGCAAACTCATTAGTCAACAGAGCCAAATATCAACAGTACAACGATTGAAATTTCTTTTGAGAGCCAAATTTTTTAAACTTAAACTTTTTCTAACGCCACTTCTTCAAAATAGACTGGTTCAGGCCGTGGTATTTTGTGGAAGAGCCACACTCAAGGGGCCAAAGAGCCGCATATGGCTTTTGAGCCGTGGTTTGTCGACCACGGCCCTAGGTGATTTTTGCCCCTGAGGTTGTAGTGACTGTGATGCTAGAAGAAACAGTAGGAGCTCAGCCTCCTTTATAATGCATATACAAGTTCACATGTCTGACTTCATTTTTCACGTGAACCCCTTTTACAGATAAGGGCACAGAAGCTAGAAGCAATTGCCTAGAAATCTATTGCACCTCCTGCCTCCCTCAGTGCAAGAATGCATGGGTCAGACTTTGTATTTTGTACCTGTTCATGGAACAGGAGAGAAACGAGAGGGTCTCTGCCCTGGGCCAGGCTCTGAGGATATCTCTGGCACCCCCGTGCTGGCCTGCTTGGCTCTGTCTGTGTCTGTTGTTGTGGATTGCCTGCGTCAATTCCCTCTGAGCCATGACCTGTGCTGCAGGTCTGCTCACCGTCTCCTGTGTGTGCATCCGTTTTCCACGCTCGTCCAGGGCCCGGGCTTTATTCCCATCCCGTTAGGCTTCTTTCTGTTTCCTTTATCGATTGCTAGTTGCTGCAGCAGCTCCCAGTCTTGCTGTGCTCTGTGGCATTCAGGGCAAGGTGAGGTGCGTTGGGAGCAGACCTGAATTCAGCTGGGACGTTGGAGCTCCGGTCTGATCCGCTGTGGGGCTCTGCGAGGCCCTCTTGCCTCTTTGTGCACCACTGTTCCAACGGGTGTGGACTAGATGGTCACTGACATGTTTCTAATACACAGGTTCCAAAAGCAGTGTTCATGGAACATGAGAGGCCTATCTCCTCAACTTTCTGGGAAATGGATAAGCTTACTTTGCTGCTCAGAACAGTGAGAACTAATAAGGATAGTTAGGGGTTTTGTGTTATTATTTTTTTTTTTCTGACAAAAACAAAACAAAACGTGAAAGTACATTTCTCTAAAGTGTGGACACACCCAAGGGCTGCTGCACTTACCCGGGCTGCCATTCGCACTGCAGGAAACAGCAGAACTGAGAAGCCCCCAGAATGCAGTGCGGTGTGCTGCTGATGCCTAAAGCAGAAGTTAGCGAAATACACCCCAAAGCACCAATTCTATGAGCTCAAACTTGATTAGGAAGGAGGAAAAGCTGGGAGACAGGGCCAACTCTCAAGAGAATGTTATTGCCATTTTTTGTAAAAGCTCCGAGGAACAGAATCCTATTTTTCACCCAGAGGACGGCAGAAAGACTGAACAATAAAGCCTTTGGGTGTAATAAATGTGTAAATATGGCTCAAGAATTCTGTATAAAGTGCTGACAATTTTTCTCCTTGAGGTTGCAGACTTGATTTGGATTTTTGTCATTTTGTTCTTCTTTCTCTACTCTCATTCTTCTAGGAGAGGGTGAGAATGCCCTATTTTATTGGGCTTTTGTGTTATTATTTTTTTTTTCACATTCCCCACCCCACCCTTTGAATCCCAATTTCAAGAACTTATCTCCTTTTTGCTTCCTACCAGGTTCTCTTGTTTCTCAGCCCTGGGTCCCAACTTGCTCCCCTCTCTTTCATCCTGGAGACGGAAGTTCTCACCGGCAGTGCCAGTCCCAGCATCCATTCTCACTGAAAACAAAGGAGAGGGATTAACCTCATTATTTCAGAGGTATTCTGAATGTCCGCCACAGTGGGGTCTCCTGTGTCAGTGATATCAAATGGGGAGTAGAATGTTTCTCTTTACTGAGTGTAGGTGTTCAGGGGAATCCAAAGAATAAACAGTGAAGGAGAGGAGATATCAATAATAATGCTTTTGAATAAAGACATGGTTGAGATCCCAAGGGGAAATTCCTGCACTTACTTGTTTATGTTATGCTTTCTTCCAAAGTAATTTCGGGCAGTTCTCAATCAGGCTCATGTGTAGTGTCCTTGTCCTCCCAGCTTTCTTAGGGAGGCGCTTCCAATGTCAGAGGAGGGTGTGTGGGCACTCTTCTCAGGAGGCCTGAGGGAAGAACCAAGAATAATCAATGCATAATGATCAATTCATCATGTTTGTCCTAATATCAAGACATTTGACATGACCCAACTCTGATTAAATCTGGGACTCCAGGCTTATGAGCCACCTTTGTCCTGTGGTTTCCTCGATCATTGCAGAGCCTGGGAGACATGTCCTTCAGTGTGAAGAGGAACATTGGCAATAGAACTTGCAAACAGATGTAAAAAAAAACAAACAAAAAACAGGAGTCAGGAGCTTTCAATGGTGTGTATGTGTGTGTGTGTGTGTGTGTGTGTGTGTGTGTAAAATTCCCAAGGACAAAATTAGCCTCTGAGTTCCCTAGTGGTAAGGACAAAACAGGAAATTTGAAATATATATTGAAATCAATGAAGCCTAAGACTTTTGTGGAAATTGTTACTTTCTCTTCTATTGAAATATGACCAAGGGAAACGCTGTTGAGCCTGTCAGTATAGACTACCTATTATTCTTTGTAATTGATGGCTGTGAATACCTGTTGACTGCCTGTATGCTTTTTGCCTTAGGTGTGAGAAGTTGTCTATTCCCATTCATTTTCTATGTTCTAGCGTTTTTCAAACTTCCTTGAACATTAGAATCACCTGGGGAATTAAAAAAAAATAAATTCAACGGTCTTAGCAGCACTTGGTGCTAGTTAAATCAGAATCTCTGGAGGTGGGAGAGAAGGTAGGAACCAGGCACCAGCATTTTGCTTTTGCAAGTTTCCTAGGAGATGCCAATGCACAGCCATGTTTGCAATTCAGTGCTATAGACCAGTGTTTTCCAACCTTCTCTCATGATGAGAATCACCTGGTGGAGTTGTTAAAACACAGATTCCTGAATCCCAACTAAGAAGTGCTAAACTAGAATTTTTGGGAACATATAGGTAAAATTGTATACTTAACTAGTGCTCTAAGACAGATTTTATATACAGAGCACTAAGTTAGGTATGAAATTTTACCTACATGTTCTCAAAAATTCTAGTTTAGCACTTCTTAGTTGGGATTCAGGAATCTGTGTTTTAACAACTCCACCAGGTGATTCTCATCATGAGAGAAGGTTGGGAAACACTGCTATAGACCCATGGTTCTCAAACTTGAGGGTGTTGCCACCATCACCTGGAGGGCTGGTTACACACAGATTCCAGGCTCCGCCCTCAGATTTTTCTCAGTAACTGCGCTTCAAGTGGGGCTTGAGAAATTGCATTTCTACCAACTTCCCAGGTGATTCAGATGCCAATGGTCTAGGGATCACATTTAGAGAACTATTGTAGAGTTTTCAGGTACGTTAATATTATTAGAGTGGATGGGATAAAAATCTCCAAGCTCTAAAGACAAATTTGGGTAAGCCTGATAAAACCAGGTGATGTGACAGGCCTTGGGAAATACCTGTGCAACCAGGCTCTTCTGCTACCCGTCCGTGTTTGAATTTGATTGACAACATGTTTGCTTTCAGTCGGATTTTACGCAGGTCTTGGAGACCTAGCAGTCTGTCTTCCATGGGTTAATACCATTTCATACATGCAAATGAAGAAACGTGTCTGTCTGCTGTTGTTGCTTACCATAGAAGTCCTGTGAGATGTCATGGTGCACTGTGAATGTAATCCCATTATTCTCAGAGTTTGGGGGTTGTTGGGTGTGCTGCAATGCTGTGGAGGTCTTCAGAGGAGTGATAAATGTCCTTCCTCCAGGAGGGCTGCAGCTTTTTCTCTGCTGGGCTTACCAGTGCCTAGCAAGCTCTTGCTTCAGCTTACTGCGTAGTTTCTTTTTCTTCTATTATAAATATTATCTGCACAACTCTCTTAGCTTTACTTGTCCCATTAAAAGGTCATTAGGCTTCCCATTAGCTGCTACTGTTGATGGTTTCCCGCAGAGGCCTCAGCATGGGCCTCCTTGCCATGAATTTGAGCTGGGGAAGAGCTAGAGAAAGGAGGGAAATGTGGAGACTCCACTGATATCTGCCGCCCAACTTCACAACACAAAAGCTGGGCTGGAACCAACGTCTCCCTTCTTCGGCAGAGTGGGCAGCAGGGAAAACAAAGTTTATGTATTTGTTCCTATTATCTCCAACAGCAAGTTCCACTTAATTTCTTTGCTTCTTTTTATGTCTTTTGAATATCTATAATAATAAAAGCATAATATGCTGATTAGACTGGGCATCCTTTCAGATGGCCTCTGGACCACCTTCTGGATGAAGAGAGGGGAAGCCTGGGTCCCGGGTGCCAGAGGGAAGCTGATGCCGGCAGACAGGGGAAGGAGGGCCTACTCTTGCATGAATTGTGTGTGCATCAGGCCTCAAGTCAGTAAGTAATGAACAAATGAAAAAAAAAATAAAACAAATATAAAAGCAAAGGAGTCTGTCAGTTCAGTTTGTTACCTTTTATGTTCCCACCTCCTGCCAGTTGCCAATACTTGATAGTATTCAGTTTGATGCCGGTTTGTCCCCATTTCTAGATCTTGCATTAACTTCCTTATTTGTATAGTTTTATTGTTGACGAGAGGCCCAGTGCATGAAATTCATGCATGACTAGGGTCCCTAGGCCTGGCCAGTGATCAGGGCTGATTGGGGCCTTCCTTCTCTGACTGCTATCTGCTGGCTGGGACCTTTCTTTCCTTGGCTGCTGGCTGCCAGCCAGGGCCTTCCTTTGTTCCGTGCCACCCCCTGGTGGTCAGCACACATCATAGCGAGCAGTTGAACTTCTGGTCGGTTGAACTCCCAAGGGGACAATTTGCATATTAGCCTTTAATTATATAGAATAGTATTACAGACGTCTTGTTTACACCCCACTTTTACTCCCCTCCTCTCAGTCCCTACCCACCACCCACCCTCAGGTCTTCACCATCCCATTGCCTGTGTCCATAGGCTATGCATATAAGTATATAAATTCTTTGGGTTATCTCTTCTCACATATTTAACCCTACATCAAGGTATTTTATTGGTCAATTCATTTTGTTCCTTAGATTCCACAAATAAGTGAAATCATGTGATATTTATCTTTCTCGGATTGGCTTATTTCACTTAGAATAATACTCTCCAGAGCCATCCATGCTGTCCCAAAGGGTAAGAGATTCCCCCCCCCCCCTTTTTTAATAGCTGCATAGTATTTCAATGTGTAAATGTCCCACAGTTGTTTTTTTTTTATCTACTCATCTACTTTTGGGAACTTGGGCTGTTTCCAAATCTTAGTTATTGTAAATAATGCTGCTATGAACATAGGGGTTCTTATATTCTTTCTGATTGGTGTTTCAGCATTTGGGGGTATATTCCCAGAAGTGAGATTGCTGGGCCAAACAAAGTTCCATTTTAAGTTTTTGAGGAAACTCCATACTCTTTTCCATAGTGGCTTCATCAATTTGCCTTCCCACCAGCAGTGAACTAGTGTTTCCTTTTTCCTGCATTCTTGCCATCCCTTGTTTGTTGATTTGTTGATGGTAGCCATTTTGACTGGTGTAAGGTGATATCTCATTGTGGTTCTAATTTGCATTTCTCTGATGATTAGTGACTTTGAGCATTTTTTCATATGTTTCTTGGCCATTTGTATGTCCTCTTTGGAGAAATGTCTATGCAGCCCTTTTGCCCAATTTTCAATTGGATTGTTTGTCTTCCTTCTATTGACTTGTATGAGTGCTTTATATATTTTGGATATTAACCCCTTATCAGATGTATCATTGGCAAATATGTTCTCCAATACAGTGGGTTCCCTTTTCATTTTGATGGTGGTTTCTTTTGCTATGCAGAAGTTTTTATTTTGATGTAGTCCTATTTGTCTATTTTCTTCTTAGTTTCTTTTGCTAGGGGCTTAATCACAAGGAACAACAATGGCCTGCAATTATTGGAATTGAGAGTCTAGGTCAGTGGTCAGCAAACTCATTAGTCAACAGAGTGGCAAACCACAGCTCACAAGCCGCAGTTTGTTGACCACTGCCCTAGGAGATGTCTACTATGTGAGATGTCTGAGATTTTACTGCCTCTCATTAATTTAACTGCTTCATCTGTGGATTCCCAACTGGACCACTGGTGAGGTTGAGCCCCAGAGACAATGGTACATATATTTTTTTTCTTTGTACTAAATGTCCCATCATGAAGAATATATAAACATAGTAAAATTAAAGATAATTTAAAGTAAGTTTATATATTTTTATTTATTTCAGAGAGGAATGGAAAGGGAGAGAAATAGAAACATAAATGATAAGAGAGAATAATTGATTGGCTGTCTCTTGCATGCTCCCTACTGGGGATCAAGCCTGCAACCTGGGCATGTGGCCCTGACCAGAATCAAACCTGAGGCCCTTCAGTCCGTAAGCCAATGTTTTATCCACTGAGCCAAACCATCTAGGCCTAAAATAAATTTAAACACAAAACCTAGATGTACCATTTAATAATGGTGCATTTTGTAATCAAAGAAAACACGATACTTTCAAGAGAAACATCAAAAGTGCTTTATTCAAAGTAATGTCCAACGCTAGCTACACATTTCCCCATCTTTCAGGTAATTTGTCGGTATCATCCCAATAGAACTTTTCTTGTTTTGAGGCAAACCATTCAGAGACCCAATTTCCCACTTCTTCGTACATTTTGAAGTGCTTCTCAGAAAGTGTGCCATCGATTGGAACAAGTGGTAATCTGAAGGAGCAAGGTCTGGTGAATACAGCGGATAGGTGAATACTTTCCAGGCAAGATCGTTTAACGTGTCTTTAACTGGTTTTGAAGTATGTGATGGTGTGTTATCATGAAACAAAATTACTTTACTGTGTCTTCTGGAACATTCTGGTCATTTCATCATTGAAGCGTGGTTCAAATTGATTATTTGTTGTCAGTAGTGATCAGTATTAATGGTTTAACCTGGTTTTAGAAGCTCATAATACACCTCACCTTCTTGATCCTACCAAATGCAAGCGTTGCCTTCTTTCCAAAGCGATTTGGCCTTTGCAGTCGATGTTGATGGTTGACCTGGATCAACCCATGATTTTGTGCATTTGGGATTTTCAAATTTACTTTTCATCACCGGTCACAATTCAATGCAAAAAGGACTTACTTTTGTGCCATTGAAGCAACATTTTACTGATTACTTTTCAGTTTTCCATTTGTCTTTTGTTCAGTTGATGTGGCACCCATTTTCCTTCCTTTAAAATCTTTCCCATTGCTTGTAAATGATTGGAAATTGTTTGCTGAGCAACGCTTAATTTTTCTGCAAGTTGTTTTTGAGTTTGACACCCATATTTATCCAATAATGCTTGTAATTGTTGGTCTTCAAACTTTTTCAGTTAACCTGGATGTTCTTTGTCTTTCATATTGAAATAATCACTTTTAAAGCATTTAAACCAGTGTTCACAGTTCAGATGAAGATGTTCACCATAAGCTTCCCAAAGTATATGATAACTTTTTCTTCAAAATAAAGTAATGTGCTGGAAAACAAATCAGTTTCACTAAAAAGAGATTTTGACAGGAAGCCAGGAAGGCTGGTCAACAACCTTAATTACTCTAACCATTCACCCTTTACTCGAGACATTGTTAGCTGAAGCAGCCTCCACCTTGTTTGTCCCGTGTAAGTTTCTGTTATTTCCTGCCTAAGGGCTACATGTAAATTTCTGTTTATGTTGCCTAAGATGTTTTCCCCAAAGCCTTAATAAAAGAGGATGGCAGGGCCAGAGCAGTGAGTAGTTCTCCCACTAGAGTTGGACTACTGCCTGGCCCCCATATCACCAAGTTGAATTTCTTCAAGTCTCAAGTTTCTTCATTTGTGTGCGGTCCTTCTCCAGAATCCGAACCCTGAATTGGAACTCTTTCCACACAGGCCGTGAAAGAGTTTACTATAGTAATGAATTAAAACTTCTCACAAATGCTCTTTTTTTTCTCACCAAATTGGACATTTTAAGCATAAAAATATCTATGATGTTAACATCTTCAGCAAATTGGACATATGAAGCTTTGAAGCTTGCCGTCAATACAACAGAATAGCATACATATCAAATCACATATATATTAACATGTGTAACTCCATCTATTGAAAAAAAAATCCACATTATTAACTGGTACACTAGTAGTTAGAAACCTTGCTTATTATCTACTTATGGTGATTGATTTTAATCTTTTTAAAAATCTATAACTTTAAAGAATGCTATCATCACTTAAGAATTTCTGACATCAGAAGCCCTTTTAGTTCACATAGTTCCTCAGGCTGATATCCTCAGCTCTTTACCAGGACAGTTATCAAGGCTAACCTGCCTCTTCAGATGACTAAGGAAGTCATCTCCCAGAAGTTTTTAACTTCTTCCCCTCACATGCCAACCTTTCCTTCTTCATACTTTGGAGGAAAAGAAAAAAGATCCTAATTATACACATGAGTTCATTTACCTGCTCCACTGCACCCTGACTGTGCTCCGCTGATTAGGAGGAAATGTGCTTTCTCCGGCTGCGGCTTAGATTTAGCTCTTTGCCCTTTCCAGCTGAAGAGAGTCCTAATTTACATTGAATACACGTGTTTAGTCATTACCACTAAATGTTTCTTCTTGCTGAGAATCTCCTGGAGCTGTTCTGTCCAGCCTTGGGTGCAGCTTGGCTTCTTCTAAGGGGCTTCACTAAAGGTTGAGCCTATGTGAGAGCCCACCACACCCTATGATTGTTCAGTTAGGAATGGGAGTGATTATTGTCCCCATTTGGGGAAGTTGGTCCCCGGTCTCTGGGCCAGGTTTAACCACTGAATGCAGCTCTCGGGTTGGCAGTGATGCAGTCACTGGAGGGAAGAAAGCATGGCCATAGTTCCCATATACTGTGCATTGACAAGCTGTTGAACTCTTCAGGAAAATTTTGTATAATCTAAAAAGAAGCTTTTAAAATCACCTCCACTTACCAAGCTTCTTGGAATGGTAGAGCTCTCCCTTTCCTCTGAAATCACAGACACTTCCCAGAGTCATGGCAATTGAGAGCTCTCATTCACCAACCACGCGTGCTCCCATGGATGACTTCTATACCTCTCAAGAGTCAGCTGCATTTGTTGCAAATGTGTTTATGCTAATTGTATTTGTTTTCATAATTATGTAATTTTATTAAATATTAAATTAGTAGGCCATTACTGCAAGAAGAAAACACATCCATGAAAGCTAAGTTTCTTTGGAAAGAATTGATAAAACAAGTTGCTAAGAAAAATTGTCATCAAATTAGGGACTGGTAAACCTCTGTAAAAAATTAGAAAAATATCATAGACATCTAGGAGTGCTTCTTCTAAAGAAATTAGAGTCTCTTCTAATGAAATTAGATTCTGCATTATTCTGAACGCAGTTTATGCAAGAAAGACAATAGAGAACTCCAGTGGACAGGCTCATGGATGAAGGAACAGCTTTGGCTCCACATGAATACATTGGAGAATAAATGTACATGTGTAGGTTTAAGACTTTATAAAGTGTTTAAGAAACTTTAACTGACTTTTCTGATTAATCAAACAAATGTCAATCCCTATTGCACTCACTTATTATGCAGCCCCAGTGTGAACTGTGTTTGTGCTCTGTGAGAATTGCAGGACATTGTCCCAAAACTTCCATACTTGACTCTGTGAGTTTTGAGAATTTCTGGAGAGCTTACATGTTCAAGGTCACTTCTAACTCTAAACTTCTGGTCCTCTGTATTTTGGCTTTGCATTATCACCTGTCCTTTGTGTGTTCTCTTTGTTCTGTGTATCTTAGCTATGAAACTTCCTTCCTTAATTTCTATAAACATACACACACACACACACACACACACACACACAACAACAACAACACCTTACATCAAGCATTTACATGTATAGTAGACTTGACTGAAGTGGTGGAAAGAAGGGCAAGGCAAGGTTTTACATCTTAGGAATAAAAATAATTTCAAATCGGAAACCAGGTATCTTGTCCTAAAGTTACCTTGCAACTGGAGATTTGGGAGTTAACTCCACACAGTGTCACAGCCACACATTATTTGCCTAGCTTCTTACAACTCTACTCACTTCTCTTTTTTCTTCTGGCTCTTTTATGCATTCTTACTTATGTCAAATGCATAACAGCTTGACGAACAATTGACTGCCTGCTAACCCTTGCTCTTGCATAGGATCTCACCTCCCTCCCTCCCTGCCTCCTTTCAGGTAGCTTATATGTAGTAGCAAACACATCTCAATATGGTGACCACATCTAAGAACTAGAACATCTCTGGAGGTAAAAGTGGGCAATGTTAATTATTTCTCTAAGACAAAAGAAAAACATTGGGATTATGCTGGCCAAACCAGGATCTGCTATTTATCAAAGTATTTTCCTAACCACAGATAGTTTTTTCCTTAGAAGAATTCTGGTGTTAACAGATAAAACATTTTTCATTCTATCACATATAATCTCCAAAGTTGATTACTCATATAGCCAATTCTTTTCCTAATTAGGTGGGAGGTGTTATTCACTGAAGCAAAGTATGCTTTTCATTGGTCCCCACCATCTACAGTTCTGTGTTCCTCACCCTTTCCAAGCTCAGTTTTTCTATCTATGAAATGCCTGCTAAAGGACTCAAATGAAAAGCATAGACAGAAAGCATTTTGCAGGGAATTAAGCTATAGAAATAAAAGGTTTATGGTAATCACTGTTGTTATGCATATTTTTAATGAAATGAAGAGTCAGAAGTCACAGGGTGAGGCAAATGATAGGGTGCTGCATCAGCCTGATGGCTTGTCTAGGTTAGAGCCTCTGGGTGCCCTTTATTCTTGCTCCATGACAATATACCTGGTCCTTTGAAACAACTGTACCAGTAATTGTGGATCCTGACCTCCAGCCTCATTATTTCGGTCTTGGACCTCTACTCAGCAATTTCATCCAATCACCCTGAATTGTATATCCTTGAGTCAGGTTATTGTGATGCTGATAAATGAGAACTGAATTGAAGCCATCAGCCTTATGCACTTTACTCACCTACTTCCAGATATGGAAGTTAATGGGCTTGGATTGGCTGCTAACTGGGAGTTTCATCCAAGACCATTTTCCCTAAGGGCATTAACTGCAATTTATTGATTGGGTAGAGGGCTGAAGTCTTTTGGGGACTGGGTTTGTTCTATGGCCTAGGACAGTGGTCAGCAAACTCATTGGTCAACAGAGCCAAATATCAGTAGTACAACGATTGAAATTTCTTTTGAGAGCCAAATTTTTTAAGCTTAAACTTCTTCTAACGCCACTTCTTCGAAATAGACTTGCCCAGGCCTTGGTATTTTGTGGAAAAGATACACTCAAGGGGCCAAAGAACTGCATGTGGCTTGCGAGCTGCAGTTTGCCGGCCATGGGCCTAGGAACATGGAACTGAATCCAAGCATGTCACCTGAGCTTTGCAAATTGAACAGGAACACTGTGACTTTTGATTCAGAAGCTGGGTAGGCTGACAAAATGAGCAGTTAAAAAATGTCTCACCTTATTACAAAGTGATGAACAGTTTTTTCCTTCCTCTGAGAATAGGAATATGAGCCCATTTTATATATACTGAGTTCTACTTAATTGGGGGGGGAGGGTAATGTCTGTTTAGTTCTTCATTGTCTCCTGCAGTCAGTGATGGCTACTTGGATTGTCTATACCTGCTCTTTCCATTTACTTTGCTCCTGTTTTGAGTTCATTCTGTGCAAGATTTTCACCTCTTCTACTCCAACTAAGCTACTCATACAATGACCATCAGTGCCCACCCCATTGCTAAGCACAAAGGTCAGGTCTCAGCCAGCTTCTAATCGTTCTGTCACGGGATTTAACATGTCCAGTTTTACACTTACTTGAAACAATTTCTTCCCTGGGCTTCCAGGACAGCACACTCTCTGGTTTCCTCACACGTCAATGGTCAGTGACAACTCCATCTTATTCTCTTTGATGGTGCTTGTTGTTCTTCTTGACCTCCAAATATTGGGTTCTCCAGGGTTCAGTCCTCGGATGCCTTTCTTATTTTGTCAACACTCATGCTCACCCAGATTCATGGATTTAAATACTTTCTGTCTGCTGAAGATTCCCACATTTATATCTCTGGCCTGCAACTCTCAGATAGACTTGAAATACACACAATCTTGTGCTTGACTCAGCACTTTAATTTGTAATAGGCATGTTGAAAAATTAATGTCTCACGCTGAACTTCTGTTCTCCCTCACACATGCTCCTGCTCATCTTTCCTTACCAATAAAGGGCAACTCTTCCCTTTCAGTTGCTTGGGCCCATACCCTTGAAACCATCCTCAACTTATCTCTTAACCTCATATTCTACTTTCAGTGCAACAGAGAATAGCTTATTGGTTTCCTCTTCAAAATACCTGAAAATCCAGCTGAAACCGGTTTGGCTCAGCAGATAGAGCATTGGCCTGCGGACTGAAAGGTCCCAGGTTTGATTCTGGTCAAGGGCATGTACCTTGGTTGCAGGCACATCCCCAGTAGGGGGTGTGCAAGAGGCAGCTGATTGATGTTTTACACTCATTGACATTTCTAACTCTCTATCTCTCTCTCTTCCTCTCTATAAAAAATCATAATATATATATATATATATATGTGTGTATATATATATATATATATATATATATATATATATATATATATCTGAAATGTACACAGATAATAATTTAATTAAAAAATACAAAAAAAATAAAAATACCTGAAAATCCAGAATCTGACCACATCCAATCACCTCTCCTGCTATCACCCTGGTTCTGAACACAGTCTTTTCTCACCCAGTTTATTGCAGTGTCCTTCCTGAATGGTCTTCCTACTTCTGCTCTGGCCTGGGCTCCTGAGTTTCAATATAGCAGGCTGAATGATCCTTTAAAAACCAAAGTCAGATATGGTACTTCTCTGCTCAAAACCTGGGAGGAGGATCCCCAGTTCACTGGGTCCTTATAAAGGCCTACAGGGCTTGTCACCTGTTTCTGAGCTAATGTCCTAATAGTCTCCTCCTCTCTCACTACCTGTTGTCAGTGCCCACACTGGCTTCTAATACTCCAGTCATATTCTTGCCCGAGAGATTTTCACTGCAGTTCCCTCTGCCTGGCACTTTCTCTCTCCAGATATGTTCATAGTTCCTTCACTCCTTAGGGTCTTTGCTCAACTGTCACCAACTAAGGGAGGCCTTTCCTGATCATCCTATTTAAAATTGAAAATCCCATTCACCCCAGAGCTTCCTACCCCTATTCCTGCTATATTATAGAATTTACTATAAATTACCAAAATAAGAAAAGACAATGGTCTTAAAAATAAATTTTGAGGGCTGTGAGTTTATTAAAAAATGCCAGGTAAGGTTTTTATTTTTGAAGGTAATGTCTTCAGTTTTTTAAGCTGTTTTACCAAGTATATAGGAAACCACCCCTAACTATTCTTTTTAAACATATAGCTTAAAAAA
The DNA here is from genome assembly GCF_964339955.1 of Pipistrellus hanaki. NCBI lineage: Eukaryota > Metazoa > Chordata > Mammalia > Chiroptera > Vespertilionidae > Pipistrellus > Pipistrellus hanaki. The sequence continues at coordinate 56,240,116 of NC_140504.1, forward strand.
ATCAGTGCAAACATACTTGCCTCTGTTTGAACTGACCTTTTGTCACTGCATTCTAGAATCTCTGAGTACTGACTGTGGGCATGGCATTTGCCTTCCCACCTCCAACTTTATGTGCTGGAAATTAATTATCTTTGTCTCACTGTGTTTTTAAGACCTTATATTTTAATGATATGATAAATTTATTCCATCATTATGTTCTCTCCTAAGAATGTGAATGTAAATGAGTAGAATTCTCAGTCATTGGGAGCCACAGGTAGTGGCAACCAAACACTGAACAGACTCAGGTGCCAAAATAAGGAACACAGAAGGCAAGTGAAGGGTAACCTGAACTAAGAAGCTATCGGATGGAATTTGCCTCTAGTTATTGGATTGAAGGAAACTTTAATGCCCATCCGGTCTCTGTTTTTATAGATGTGTAGCTGACTGGTTTATTTTATCTAGAAGACCAACACTCCAAGCCACTTTTCAACCTATTAAAAAGTGATAACATGTTCTTTAAATATATCTTACCCTGCTTTCAAATGTGGCATATTTAAAATACAGCTAGAATATAAGTGAATAATTCAGTTACTAAAGAGCAGACTTTTACAAAAATAGTTCATGATAAAAAGCAGCATATGAAATTATCTGATTGTCACCTACTTGCATTCTAACAACCATATGTACTCTCCCATTCCCATTCGCTATTTCCAGTCTTCGGGCTGAGAGGTCTCAAAACAAAATTTGAGGTTTGAGAATTCTGAGGCCTTTGATTAAATCCATACCTACTGGTGATCCAAATGCTGGGGATTCTATATCAGGACACTTCAGGGGAAGAACTTTGCATGTTTGGACAGCCAATACTTTTTACAAAGTGAAAATTTAATTATTTAGATTTTTGCAAACTAAAAACTAAGATAATGATAATGTGCTTTTATACAGCTCGCTCTCTCTCTCTCTCTCTCTCTCTCTCTCTCTCTCTCTCTCTCTCTTTCTCCCCCCCTCTTGCCCCCTTCCCCTCATTCTCTCTTTCTGCCTGTCTTTCTCAATTTTCTCTTTCTGTTTGGAATATTGCCTTATATGCCTCATTAGTTTAACCAGTGTTAGAGAATGTGTAATGGATTGGGCCGTCAGTCAAAATTGGAGTGTTTTGAATGGAAGTGCTCATTTCCTCAGATGTTGAATCAGAGTCTAAGTTTGAAGTAACAGTTGCACATCAGAATCATCTGGAGAGTGTTTTAAAATGCTGATGCTTTAGACCAGCAATTTTCAATCTTTTTCATCTCATGGCACACATAAACTAATTACTAAAATTTTGTGGCACACCCAAAAATATCTTTTTTGCCTATTTGACACACACACACAAAAGGTATAATTTTGATTCATTCACACCATACAGCTATTATTGTTAGCTGCTTTTTTTTTTAATTTGAAAATTTTAGGGAAAAGAGGTCAGTTCCTGGACTAAATAGTCGGGTATTGCATGTTTTAAAAATTCTGGCAGCATGTTAGGTGGAAATCGCTACCTTAGACCAATTGAAACAAATTTTCCAGTGATGGTGCCTAAGTAGCTGTATTAAAACAAAACAAAGCAAAACAAAATAAACCCTAAGTGATTTTAATATGCAGCCAGGATTGAGAGCCAAGGTCAACATAAACCCACTTGATACTTAAATCTCCTCTGCATCATTGTCAGTGCCCAATATTTGGCTGGTCTCCATTAGATACCTCCCAGGAAGAACTCTCTATAGAAGAGCTCTAGAGGAAGTTCTTCCTTATATTAACAGAAAAGATACTCCTTATGGCTTTTACCCATTGTTCTCAATTCTGTAATTTGGGAGCACAAAGAACAAATCTCACCTTTCCACATGGTTGAAATTTGATGGCAATTATTAGTCATTCACTTTTTAACCAAATATTTACTGAAAACTTATTATAGGCACAGACCTGCCCTGAGTCCCCAACACAAATAAAATAAGGTCATTGCTGACAGTCTGGATGGGGAAGATGGATATACCACTGACATTGGTGCAGCTCAACTGCATTGTTGCCTTCCTATCTCTCCACACTCCACCCCACCCCATCTTGCTCTTCTTTAAGAGGATACCCCCAATTCCTTCAACTTGTCTTCATATGACATTGTTTTGAGGGCTTCTGTTCTACTAAGATTTAAACTCACTTCAGGTTGTCTACATCCCTTATAAATGGCTCCTAGGGTGGATTGCAGATGTCAGATGTGTGGTCTAAATATAGTGAGAAGAGAGAGGGACTGCCATCTACTTTCTTTTACTTCTAGATGATACATTATAAGTTTATTATGAAATTTCTGACAGTTAAAGCCATTAAGACTTCATATATCCAGGGCCACTTGTAATGAACTCATCTCTCTTTTGGGTAGACAGGAGTGTAGGGATGGCAAGGCTGAGAATATCAGAGCAAGGGGGTGGAGGAGTTTAACTTCCTTCTCTCTTGTCTATCTTCTCCCTGGGCTTAGTCATGGATTCCTAAAGTCGTATGTGAACATTCCGACAACTGACCACTTATGTCACTGGTCCTAAAGGGCCATGGATAGGCTTGTTTAGAAATGGGCACATTTGCCAAGTGAACTGGACCTACATGGGAGAGATGGGGTGAGTGGGCAGTAACAGTGACTTAGAACTCTTTTCGGTAACAAGATTTTAATATAACTGATAATCAATACCTGGAGGAAGTAGTTTTTCTAGTGGCCAATTCCATTTTTTTTTTCCAGCTCTCTCTTTTTTTTTTTCTGAGCACTAAGCTAGATGGTAAGGTACATATGTTGATTTCTGGTATTAACTTATGGTTTTATGAAAACTCAAATAAGCAACCTCTGATCTTTATCTTTCTCATTGTTTACACATTTTAGGGTGTCAGGATTATAACAGACAAATATAAACCTTCACCAACTGACATTTTCAGTGTTTGCCCCCAACCGCTCTCTGGTTATGTTTGTCAATTAGCATCTCAAGAAGAAATGTCGATATATATTTGGATTTTTGCATTTACACTTCATGAAATATTTCACAGATATTTATAACACTACCAATTCTGCTCTGCTGAAATGAAAATGTGTACAGTGCAGATAAATCAAAGGCCATAAATAACTTCACCATCAGGGTCAGTAAACATCCATTGAGGATATGTGACATAATTGGTTCAGATTACTATCAATTTGGGTTCTAATCTGGGAAAGTTTTGGGTAAAGCTCTTTCATTGTTGGTGACGTCTTTAGTATCTCTTAATAAGAACAAAATGTCTTTATCCATAAGGGCATAGGAAAGCAAGGTGAATAATCATGCCTGAGTATATAGTGTGTGCAGGTCAGCAAGTATTCAGGATAGATGCTCATGAACATGAGAGTAGATCTGAAGTGTCTGAGGAGGAAACTATGTTTCATTTGCCACCCCAAGAGCCTCTAACCTGCCTAGTGCTGGGCACAATGACCTAACCCAGATGCTGGGGTTACATTTGCAGATGTACAGGGGAAGGTGCTTGGAAATGGGCTTTTACTTATCTTCCCGATTCTCTTACCCATCCTTCATGGTAAGGTTTTGAGTGCTCAGCTCTTCAAGGAATAAACTTGTGCCAATACCAGTGGCCTGTTCAATCCTCATCATCCCTGTGTTCTCCACAGCTGTTGACGTCTTTGATAGTTCATATCTGGAAAATCCCTCCCTGGTCCTCTGATTCATTACACCAGGCTGGTTGGTCATGTCCTCCAGTCCATCTTTCTCTCATTTGGCCCTCCCACCCCCATGGGCGTTGGTGACTTCTTTAGTGTCTCTTAATAAGAACAAAATGTCACCATCCATAAAGCTCTCTGATATTTGGTTTTCTGATATGTTTATATGTACTTTTGCATTTGAATTTCTCAGGATTTAACTATCTCTTATATAATTATATGTTCCAAGTCTTTATTTTTAGCCCTAGAGTGAGCACAACATACATTATCAATTGTCTATTAAGTTAAATGTCGTTGTGATTTTTATTATCTTTACTTAAGTCCACTTGCTTTTGTTGATATCAACCAGAATCAATATTTGAAATGAAATACTTCATTTTATTTTCCTTTCTTGATTTCCATGCTTCTTTATGGTACTCTCATTATCTTACTCATCCAAGTATATTGCCCCCTCCTACTGCCAGAAAACCAAGTAGTTATTATATTTCAGACACTGTTGTTCTAGTTGTTTGGTAGATTATGGTCCTTCCTTAGTGGAGTTTGCATCCCAAAGGGAGAGTTAGACATTAATCACACACTCACAAAAATAGACCTTACTGCATGCAGGAAAAGAACAGCACAGGAAAAGTGCAGGGAGTATGAGGACCTGACTTAGAATGGGAGGAGAGGGATGTTTGACCTGAGATTTGAATGATGATTCAGGGCTAGAGAGGGGCATCCAGGCATAAAAAAATAGCGTTCCTTAAAGTCTTGGACCTGGGGGTGGCAGTGGGAGGAAACTGTGTAATGCGAAGCAATGAAGAAAGCGATGTAGTATGAAAGTGACCTGGAAGAGAAAGTAGCAAAAGAGGAGGTGGAGGCAGATCACGAAGGGCCTTGATGTCATATTAAAGACTTTGATCTCTACCCTAAGAATTATTGCAGCATACTAAGTAAGGGAATAACACAATTGGGATTTTATTTTCAGATGATTGCAGTCTGCAGGGAAGAGAATGGATTGGCAGGGAATGGGCAAAAATGGACATATAGACACTGGCCTGGAGGCCATTCCCATAGTTCAGATAAGGAAAGGGTGATGGTTATGCAGAAAATGCTGGCTCCAGGACACAAAAACCTCAGAATCATTATGTCTGAACATATTTAATATTTAACTGTATGTGTTTAACCAACCCATTCCATTAAATGTTCCTGTGTAGTATCTTTTGCATGTGATTTTCCTGTCTATTACTGTTCTTGCCACTAATTCCAGAGCTGTGAACTCATGTCTGAATGATATCCCTCTCCCGTTAGGGATTGCTCACGGAGAACAGCTGCTCCCCTGCCCCCAATTTCCCACCTGAACCCGGGTCTCAGAGGTCCCAGTGGCTTGTCCCTCCTCCAGGATCTGCAACAACAGTGCTGAGACTGACTTCTACTCGGACAAAACATTATGAAGGTACATGTCTTTAAGGCCTTGGTTCCAAACACGAATAAGCTCTCTCACCTGGTGCACTTTGAAAATGTCCAGATTCCTTGCTCATTACCAGAGGTTTGGATTCAGCAGGGTTTTTTTTTTTTTTTTTTTTTTTTTTTTTTGGGGGGGGGCGGGGGGAGAAGAGGGAGGGCAAGAGACTGTATTTCACAAAGTCCAGGTTTCTAAGGATCAGATAGGTTTTGTTTGTTCTAAAGCACCACTCAGTGCATCTCATTTTGTCCTGAAAAAGTCAGTTGTGTTTTTCCAGATCGGGTCTGTTTTTTCTGTGCTGTCTTCCCAACCTCCTTCCTCCCTTCACTAAACATCCTTCCTTACTTAGATTTTCCCTTGACCTTAGCCTTCTGTTTTGTGGTTTTTCCTCCCACTGTGGAATCTCTGATGTCTTCTTGGCGGGCGTAGCCACCTGTGAGGGGCCGTGCCATGCCATAGAGGACTGCTCCCTGGAAGGCGGAGTGACAGGGAGGATTTCATTAGAAAGCAAACTCTACATTTGCAAAGATGAGGTGTTACATAGAGCAAGGGAGGAAAGTTAGCACAAGAAAATAATCTTTTTGAGAATGCAGCTCTGTTTCATGTATCTATCAATTAGATTTGCTTCCTTTTGGTCTTTAGATAAAAAAATTTTCAAATAAACATGACTGCGGTGCATCTGTTTTAATGCTTCTAATCTTCTGACTACTAGAGCAAAAAATTAATATCTTCCTTCCTCAGTAACAATAAAAACTCAGATACCAGTGGAAGGAGGGGAATGAAGAACAGAGGCGGTTTATCTCTGAGTGGGGAATTTGCATGGTGCGAATGAGCATGCAGTCACATACATATGTGATTAGCATCAATTTCTTATTTTTATGAAACTGTAGCAATAGATCATGTTAGATATGTGAAAAATATCAAAATTGGATCCCTGACCAGTTACTACATTTAACTTTCTAGAAGTACATTATCAGATATCCATGAGCCAAAAAGAGAAAAAAAATAACAAGAAGGGTTTACTTGGTGTCCAAATATGGTTTTATCATTTTTTAATCTTCTCTAATGTTTATTCTTAGAATCACAGGTCTTTTCAGATGTCCTTTAATTTCATCTACAGTCAGTATACTGACAAGTGACTGCTGAGCTAGGGAAGGTAGCAAGGAACATGTATTTGCATTTCCTAAAATTGAGCCACTGAAACCCAAATGGAAGGAGGATACATATGAATTATAAATTCAAATTGTAACATGCGTGTTGAAATGGGGGAGGAGGTGAAACTGGAAGGAGGCGGGAGAATGATTTGCTTCCACTCATAGCACAGAGGAAGATAATTCACGGGAGATTAAAAAATGTAAAAAGCTTTTCCCACTTGCCTCGTTTCCTCATGGTGTCTTTGAATGTGTTTGGCAGCAGTGGGCTATGTCAGGCCACCTGTGCAGTCAGCAAATGGCTCATGGTATTCAAAAGACCCCTTTTATTAATCTCCTCAAGCAGCCCTTTGGGAAATTGGATGCTTGCTTTAGAATGGCCACCGTATTTTTACCCCGCTTGAGGTGTTACTGTATTTTCTTCTGTTCATGACAATTTTCTTTATCCCTGCAATCAACAATAAGCTCCTTCCTCACTTTGGTGTCATTCAGAATGCCTTGCCCAATGGCAGACAGATTCTATAAGTTGTGAAGCTCCAGGGCACCAGCTCTTGTTGTGCAGGGAGGAAGAGGCGAATGTGGGGTACATTGTGGGTGGTGCCCCCTGAAGTTGTGCAACAGGTCGTAAGTATTCAATAAGAGCATAAATAATAATCAATGAATGAGCAACTGAATGATTGAACAAACACCTTTCTTTTTATTTTGCAGAGACAGTTTAGTGTAGTTAATGCTGAGTCCAGATGAAATAGAAATAGATAGACTCAGAATTAAGAGCGATTTGGGTTCAATCCTGGATTCCCTCATTTACTTCCTTGGGCAAATTACTTAATTTCTTTGAATCTCAATTTGCCTATCTGTAAAATAGGTAGAGTAAACCTACCTTGTAGAGTTATAAAGAGAATTATATGTAATATATAAACAGAAAACACCTAATATAGTCCCTGGCATAGAGTAGATACTGAATATTAAAAATGAAAACTGCGGTTTCATGTTTTTTGTTTTATTTCAATCCAACTTTAGTGGTATTAGCATCAGTGAGTGGAGAAAGTAGAGCATGGACATAGGACTGAACTAACACCTGTACCTACTGAAAGCAGGGCTCATGTCTCTCCTTTTAAAAAATATATTTTATTGATTTTTTTACAGAGAGGAAAGGAGAGGGATATGGAGTTAGAAACATTGATGAGAGCGAAGCATCGATCAGCTGCCTCCTGCACACAACCTAATGGGGTTGTGCATGCTACCGAGGTACATGCCCTTGACCGGAATCGAACCTGGGACCCTTCAGTCTGCAGGCTGATGCTCTATCCACTGAGCCAAACTGGTTAGGGCAGGGTCATGTCTCTTATCCAGAAGTGCAGTTCCCAATGTGTGTTTATCATGGGGATCAACAGTGTATTAATTATCACATCAGTTGCTAGTGTGAGCTTGCAATATATTTTTTTTTTGTTGAGACATAAAACAATTAGTTAAGAATTACTGCTTTTACATTGTGCAATATGCAGGATTTACATTTGATCATACATTGACTTTGCCCTGTGGCTATACAAGCAATTAGAAAGAATACTCAGTGGGGTTCTGGTACCAAAGTGTGAGAGCTTCACACAGCATGGCTGAGAGAACAGGCCCGGATTCCTCTTCCAGGGCCTGTGGATACTCTACCATGTTCTACTTTCTTTTCTACTGTAATGAATTACTTATCAAGCCTGCAGCCTGCCCTGCAGAACTTCTCAGACTTATTCCTTTTTTAGTATTATTGCTTCCTTCTTGCTGCGTTTTTTTCATTATCTGTGCCTTTGCTCTTTCTATGCATTTATTAACTGAATTAGCACATTTCCAATGTTTGTTCACATTTAATGAGGTATTGGTATTTTGGTGGCAGAAATGAAGAAGTGAGACCCATGGGTGAGAATTTTATTGAACTTCGGTATATGTTATTTTTCAAGATGTGTGATTCGCAGTCATAATCTATTATGTAACACAAAGTGATATGTATTCCTAAAGTATCTGATATTTTATTGGCTGAAAATATGACACAGATAAGGAAAGTTCCTTATACAAAGTGGCTATCCCCTAAATAATTCAACTTCATTGGACAGAAAATGAAAAAAAAAAGTTTTATTAGCTACAAAATACTTCAAATGTATTTAAAAATTATTAGAAATTCAAAATTAAATTGGAAATTCCTCTGATTAATTGGATTAAATAGTCTTAGTCAAGGTTATTTTGTTACAAATAACAGATAGCTACCCAAACTGGCTGCAGCGGGAAGGGAAAGTTTATGATAAGGATACATGGTGTCTCCAATTCCCAAAGGCAGAAAGTGGGGCTGCAGTTTGGAGCCCTCAGAGACACATTTCAGCCTTAGGCTTTCTCTCTGGTTGCATTTGGTATTTGTGCTTCCTTCTGTCCCTTTGAAGTTGGCTGTTCCAGGAGGGCAACCTCACCTCCTGAGTCAAGTGAAGAGTTCAAACTACCCAGCATCTCTGGGTCCCAAGTCCAGATTCCTAGGAGAAAGACTGTGATTGGTCAAGGATATAGGAGTTCTGTAGTGAATACATAGCTGCCTGAACAGCCTAATTGAGGAGAGGTGGGATGGGACCGGGGAGAGAAGTTCTCAAGGAAATGCTTTGCAGGATAAGCATTGTCTACCGCACAAGCTTTGTCTTGCTTGATCCTTTTACAGAAAGCAGTTCAATGTGGGCATAAAACAGTTGTAGCTGAACTATTTTATGACATTTGGTTATTATTAAAAGACTGAATCTATGTATGCATGCCAGAATGATCTATTAAAGACACATTTCTTAGAAATTAAATCCTAATATCTGAAATAAGTAGGAAATTTTAGGAGATATTGCTGTGATTTTAAAAATTATATTTTATTGATTTTTTTTAACAGAGGGGATGGGAGAGGGATAGAGAGGTAGAAAAATTGGTCAGCTGCCTCCTGCACACTGCCTACTGGGGATGTGCCTGCAACCAAGGTACATGCCCTTGACCAGAATTGAACCTGAGACCCTTCAGTCCACAGGCTATCACCCTATCTACTGAGCCAAAATGGCTAGGGCAGCATTTATGTGATTTTATATTTATTTTGCTTTCATTGTGTATAGAATTGATTGTATTTATAATCATCACCATAAACTCATTACAGTGGTCCCTTTTGTTTATTCAAATATTTATTATTGCATTGATACTTTCTCATCCTTATTACCTCCTTTGTTATATTTTCTCCTCTACCTCATTCTATCTTATGTTTTCTTTTCTACCCCCCCCCCCTTTTTTTTTGTATCACTCTCTTTCTTCTGAGGGCTGAAAAGATGTGTGTGGGTGTTGTTGCAAGTGGGAGAGAGGAAAAATTGAGCAATGACAAGTGGAAAGTAGCAAAATTATTTTAGTAACTCACTGTCTTGGGAGGATACATATTGATGTATAATTTATACACAAATGCAAATAGTCATGTAAATTGGGTGCGTATTTTAGTTCTTAGAAAATGACTGCCCATACTGTGCTCTGCAGTCCTTCTTATGCTCTGGCTTCAGATGACTTCCCTGGAGTCCTTAGGAGTCAAAATTAAGAGAGTCTGGTGTAACTTGGATGAAATGTGTCTTTTATAGTTCCATAAAATGGCCAAGGCATGGGATAGGAGAGTAGAGAGAAGAATAAATGGAAGAGTAAGATCTGTAAGAAGACATTGGGGTTATTGGGGGAAGGGAGGACAAGCAAAAAAAGAGAACTGGGGACAAGCAGTTGCTGAACTTGACAGTGTGTAGGCAGCTTTCTAGAGGGCATTAATGTGATCAGAAGAATTGGCACATGTAGTGTATGTAATTTAGGAAAAGACACGACCTTGTAGTTATGTGGCTGAAGAGGAGGAGTACCTTTCTCTGCTGGGCTGGGTCCCTCTATGTGAGACTGACTTATGTAATGTTATGCAAAATTCCTGAGGGGTAAGAAACATGAGCACTGGATAGCCAGGATGAAAATCTAAGGTTTACCAAGAGCCCTTTCCTAGCTTATGACCCCTAGGTCAGGAGTTGTGTAGGTCAGAGGTACACTTTGGAGAATTATTGCTTGGAGACCCCAGAGCAGGGAGAGTCAATGGGATACTAATCAGAGGAAACAAGGACTAGGGTGTGGGCCATGCCTCCAAATGAAGGTGATACAGGAGCATGTGTGGCTATTAACAGAAGGTAGCCTTGGGGTGGAAAAGGCCGGAGGCAGACACCTGTTTCATTACTGTGTTAGGTAATGTTGGCAGACAAGATTCAATTGTGAGGAGAGCCCCTCCGGTTCCATTTCATCCCAAGTGGAGGAGGAGGAGCTCTTAGATGGGCTGATATTAGCCCCTGCGGAAGGCAGTTGCTTGGTTAGGAAGTGGTAGAGATGGAATTAGAATTTCAGCTTGTCTGGCTGCAAAGCCCATATGCTGTGTGTCCTGCCTGGCCACCTGTATCCTCCCTCCCGCCCTCCCTAAGGGCGATGCTGATGACCTTCAGTTTTCAGCCAATATGCTGCACAGCACTTGAAACCCCACAGCCCCTGTTCCTAGAGCAGCCTCAGCGTAGGGAAATTATTGCAGCAAATGTTAGGACTTACAAATTGTCATAGGAGACAAGACTCCTGAATCTGGTATTCAGACTTTCTGAAACAAAAATTGTGTGTGACACATGGTCTAACAAAAGAATTTTGTGCTGCTTCCTCCTGTCAGATCAGACTGAGAGACAGAGAGAGGTAAGAGAAGAAATATTCAAACTTCAGGGACTCTGCAGGTTGGAGAACAACACAAGCAAGTGTTTGAGATAAAAACTGTGTTTGGCCAAAACCGGTTTGGCTCAATGGATAGAACATCGGCTTGGGGACTGAACGGTCCCGGGTTCGATTCCGGTGAAGGGCATGTACCTTGGTTGTGGGCATGTCCCCAGTAGGGGGTGTGCAAGAGGCAGCTGATCGATGACTCTCATAGATGTTTCTAACTCTCTATCTCTCTCCCTTCCTCTCTGTACAAAGTCAATAAAATATATTTTAAAAAAAACTGTCTTGGGAAATTCTGGATGTAAGCTTATGCTGCCTATGGAATCCAATAAAATAGGTATATCATATCTAACAGGCTCTAAGGGGCAATCAAGAAAGTATTAGAATTGATAGCATGTTTTTGCCCTAACACACACATAAGTAGGAAAGTATTCGAACAGTTGTGATACAATAGTAACTTAGGAGTCTATGAAGGAGAGAGCTGGCATTTGGGAGAATTAGACAGAGAGATCTTTGAAGGACCAATTACAACAAAGAGGCATAAGGGAGACAAGAAGTAACTCAATGGTAAAACAGACAAAGACATCAAGAGAAAAAAAAAAAAAACCAAGATGGTGAACTATTAGAAATTAAATCTTCTCTCCTCCTGATAATCTGAGAGAAGGCTTTTGTGAATGGCCTGTGTTTGCTTGAAATTGGTTCTTGAATGTAGAGTTCTTCTTCCCCTCTGTATCTTAAACTTGCAGGTTCCACATCAGAAGCTGATTCCATCCATCCGCCTTGAAGGCCCAGTGTCCGTATCTTCTCCTCATTTATGAAGCCTTTATCGATTTGCTCTTTCAACTCCCACCACAGTGGAGCAGATCACTCAACAATTTAGTAACACATATTCGTTGTGTGTCTAATGTAAGGGGGCTCCGTTCAAGGCACTGGCGATAAGACAGCAATCAAAACACACCCAGTTGCTGCTCTTGTGCAGCACTCTCCACTCGGTGCCACTGCCCAGCCTTCTTAAACATGTGTGCTACTATTATTTAAAATACCTAATTGTCTTGAAATTATGTGTTTCTGTCCTCTATCAGATTGTGAGTCCTTGAGGCAAGCACTATGTCTTAATCAAGTTTTCATCCTCAAGACTTACTGGAGTGCCTGGGATATACTAGTAACCGGCAGGCATATGTATAATGAATGGACACTCTTTGTATTTTTACCTTTTATAAATTTGCAGACTTTGAACATGTTCTCATTCATCTTTTATCTTCCAATGATTCCATTTTCATAAAGAAGAGCCTCCCAGGAGAATTGAGTCCCCTTTACAGACAATGTTTGAAATATAATATCCAACTAAAGGAGACCAACACAAACTGGGGCAGAATGATTGTGGTGACGTTAAAACGAGTTTGTTTTATTTTACATGGCTATTTTCTGAATCTTCAGATTTATAAAAACACGCATTATTGGAAATTGCTTAATTTTTCATCATAGATTCCTTTATCTAGCAAGTTCTAGTACACTTGAAATATGGTTTAGTTTACAGAACATTGATTTACAAATAGCTTTATCAGCAATTTATCTATTGTTTGAAATATGCAACAGCAATATATGGGAGCAGAATGAATGATAAGTTAATTAAGAACAGGGAACACAAAACTTTTTAATCAATAGATGTAACAAATAAAATGTCCTTCAAATAAATAGTATGGTAGGTAAGTGGTAGGGAGGGGGACAGATAAAAATGGATGGGCCTGTGAAGTGAGGGGCTGGGAGGGAGAGGTACAAAGAAGAAAAGGGATAACAGGGAATGAGAGACAGAGGGAGTCAGGTAAAACAGAGTCGTGAGTTGGAGAGAGAAGAAAAATTGAGAGAATAGGAGTAGAGAAGCAAGAGAGATGAGGAGCAGAGAGAGTTGGGGGAATTGACACAGAAGTAGATAAAACTGATGCAGATAGGCAAAAGGGCAAAGGGAAAGAGAGAGTGAGCCAAAAGAGAGAGCATGGGGCTGAGTGTCTACTTGTTTGGCAAAGGCCTATGCTTGTAGGTTCATCTTGGAACTTGGTCCTTCAGTCATTCATTCATTTGGTGGACCTGTATGGAACGTGAACCAAATACTGGGCATTATTCTAGGTGTGGGGATACAATGATTAACAGAAGGATAAGATCTCTGTCTTCACTGAGTTAAAGTTTAGGTATGGCGATGAGATTGCCTTCTAACACCTCTGGTGTCACAGCTATAGCAGTAGGAATTAGGTTTGCACTTGAAGTAGGGGGCATTGGCACAGACATCTGTCATACTGTAGTTTTCTTTTAAGGCCCTTTGAAACCCTCAGCATCTATGACTCTAACCTTTGAGCTGGAACCTTTATTTGTAGCTCCACAGTGGACCCAGAAGAAAAAATGAGCAGTCACCAAATGCAACTTCTCTTTAATTCTTGCTGTTTATGCTTCTAAGATTTACATGTGTGCATGCATGTGTTGGCAGATATGCATACAGATTGTGTGATTGAGACTGTGCTTTTTATTGGCCACTCTTTCTGTGCTTTATCTCCCCATAAAAAGACTGCTAAGAATACCCAACTTTTGTTGAATCCCCCATCATGGGAAGTTGTGATGAACTTGGTAGGGATGCCAGTCAAGTAGACCAGTGCTGGGGTTGGGTAATAATGACCAGGGGTCGGCCAGGCATGAGAGTTACCCAGCATAGACGTAAGTAGATGGGCCCAGGGAGAGACCTATTGCGAAGGGGGCACTAAAGCTAATTAGAAAGAATAGATCTATCAACTCTAAAGAAAGATGTGAGGGTTATAAAGAAAAAATGAGGCCAGGAAGTGTGAAGCTGAGAAAATGCAGGGTTAAGGCTGAATATGGAACGAAATGAGGATGAGGGAAGTCTTTTGAGGAGATTGGGAGGCCTGGAGTTTCTTCGTTAAAAAAAAAAAAAAAAAAAAAAAAATATATATATATATATATATATATATATATATTATTGATTTTTTTACAGAGAGGGATGAAGAGTTAGAAATATCATTGAGTGAGAAGCATAGGTCAGTTGCCTCCTGCACACCTCCTACTGGGGATGTGCCCACAACCAAGGTACATGCCCTTGACCAGAATTGAACCTGGGATCTTTCAGTCCACAGGCCGATGCTCTACTCACTGAGCCAAACTGGTTAGGGCTGGAGTTTCTTATTAATGGTTGGTGGCAGGGTGGGTAAATGGACAGTCTGCTAGGATGAAAGACAGCATCAGACATAAACATTTCCAATTTGGTATGTGGCGACCTATGTAAAGAAGTGACAAAATAAACAAGTGAGACTTCCAGGGTGTAATCTGAAGGTAACTACGCTTCTTGTGCTGCCCATCAATTCCCACACTTTGGGGCTAATGGCTACCTTCCTTTCTTGATAACCAGGGCACCAGAGCAGTTTACACACATACATACCACAAACACAATTCCAAGTAACAATAAAAACTAATCCTTATGTAAAGTTATGATTTCCCTCCTCTCCAGCTAGTTCTGGCCTTAAGCTGTCCCCTTGCAAAGAGAAGGAGGATATGGTCAGCTATTCCCCCCTGTTTTCTTCTTTTCCCCACTGAGTAATTTGACCAATCCTCTCTCATCTTGTTAATCTTCATTTCAACTGGAGTTGTAGTGTGTGTACAACTCCCTGGAATTGTAGTGTGTGCATATTAGTTTTATATTGATGTGAAGCAAATTCTTATAACTTGAGTAATTCATGAGCTCACAGTGCAGGCACAGCTGGGCCCTTCACTCAGAGTCTTATAAGTGGATCCAGAAGAACAAGAGGATGTATAGCAGTCACCAAATGAAAAATCCAGTTGTCTGTTGGGTTGTGATCTCATCTGAGGTGTGGGATCCTCCTCCAAGCTTACATGGATACAGGCAGAATTCAGTTCCTTGCTCCTGTGGAACTCCTTGCTTCTTCAAGACCAGCAGGAGAGAGCATCACTAATCTTGGAGCCTCTTTCCAAGGGCTCCTTGACCAAGTCAGGCCAATCCAGGACAGTCTCCCTTTTCATTACTTCAAGTCAGCTGATTAGGGACTTTACTCACATTTATAAAACTCCTTCCCTTTTTGTTGTATTCTATTGGTTAGAAGCAAATCACAGTTTTCCCCACACTCAAGGAATGGCAGGGGGTGGAGGGTAGTGGGGGGGAGAGACACAAAGGCTTGAAGGCTTGGCCTACCGGGAGCAGGAATCTTGGAGGCCAGTTTAGAAATCTGCCTACTACAGGTTGGGAGAACATTTCTCCCTTGATAAACATTGCCATTAGCTGGCCTCAGTGCTTTTTGGACTTGACAAGTGTTTGCAGCTGACTCAATTCCCTTTCCTGCCCTCACCACCATAGGGGCTCTTTTACCTGAGGTTTGCTAGACACATCTGAATGTACTTGTATTACAGCTGTAATTTATAATGCTGCTCAGTCCCCTGGCTTACAGCTGGCCACCTGCCCAGCCTCTCTTGGCAGAGTCCCTTGCCCCTGTAGGGGGCTCTCTTGTTCAGACTCATGAGAATTCCTTGTTGGCCCAGGAGTGCCAGCACCTGGCTCACCAGAAACACTGCCACATGTATTTCCCTCACAAATACCAGGAGTGCTGGTTGCCTCCACAGGACAGTCTCTTTCCTCATGCTATGAGAGGCCAGCCATAACTTCTCTTAATTTTTTGGATTTCACAAGAATGAGCTATTTGCTATTCCCTGCTCACCAAACTGCAGAGGGCATGTTCAGTTCTCTAAGAGGTTCTGTTTCAGCTCCTTGCCCTTGGCTTGATCGGAGGGGACAGAATCACCTTACTGAGGTTGACATTCTCGATCAAACTACTCTTGAAAAATATTTGCCTAACTTCCAACTCCCTGCTTTATACATTCCAGTGGTGTTTATATATATATATATTTATAAAATTCAGAAGTGAATTACATATATATATATGTGAATATATATATTTATAAAATTCAGAAGTGAATTATATATGTGTGTGAATATATATATATATATATATATATATATATATATATATATATATATATATATATATAATTCAGAAGTGAGCACAGCATATAGCATCAGTGAAAGGCAGGTGCAGAGTAGGACCCCAGAACCATGAAGAGGCAGAAGCACATTGAGGTGCGTGGGGGTGAGGAGTATAGGATGGCGGGTCTGTCTGCAGCAACGAAGGCCATTCAGAGACCAGACAGAGCAAAGCTGTCACACTGAGAACAAGCAGTGGAAAGGCAGATGTGCAGGAAGATGCAGACATTGCCAGGCTGGCCCAGAGAAGGGCTATGAGTTTAGGAAAGCAGTCAAGAAACAGGGAGCCAAGGGCAAAGGAGTGCCAGACAGGCAGCAGATGGCACCGAGGAGACCTTGGCTCCCAGCCAGTATCCTAACTGCAATAGATGGTATTACACAAATAAAGTGATTGGTGGAAGTTGAAAATTAGTAAGAAACATCAATAATTGTGCTTTTTATTTCTTTAAAAAAACATTTTATAGATTAAGGTATCACATATTTGTCATCATCCCCCCATTCCCATCCCAAACCCCTCCCCACGCATGCCCCCACCCCCTGTTGTCCATGACCACTGGTTAGGCTCATATGCATGCACACAAGTCCTTTGGTTGATATCTCTCTCTTATCCTCACCCTCCCCTACCTTCCCTCTGAGGTTTGACAGTCTGATAGATGCTGTTCTTGTTCATCAGTCTATGTTGTTCATCATTTCCCCTAGATGAGCGAGCTCATGTGATACTAGAAATACACTTATCAGAACCAAAAATGAGACAAGCAGTAATGGTTCTACTGAGAGGCAAATGAATCAGTCTATAGTGAGTTCCCTTCTGGGCCACCAGTTCTTTTGAGTCCCAATTTCTATGTCAAACAGTTCCTTATGTGTACATGTCAGCAATAATATTTCAGTTCTGGTTGGTGAACAAATGGTGGTAATGCAGGTCCGACCCTCTCTGGTTTGGTCCTGGGCAACTTGCAGTGACGCACAGCTGCTGACTGCTAGTATGGCAAGGCATCGTCAGCATCTTCCATCTCTGGACTGTTTTTTCTTCTGTCTTCATGGCTGGAGCACTCCTGTCAATTCCTCTCTGTTGCAGGAATCCATATGGTCTCGGAGTTGTTTCTATTTCTTTTAAGATTTTTGTACAAGGTGGGGCAAAAGTAGATTTACAGTTGCAAGTACATGAAACAGTTTATTCTTGTATAATAAATATCTAGAGGCCTGGTGCATGAATTTGTGCACAGGTGTGTCCCTTGGCCTGGCCAGAGATCAGATGATTGGGCCGTCTCACCCAGTTCCAATTGGGGCAGGAGGGTAGGCTCTGGAAATGTACAGATGACCGAGATTGGGGGGGATGGAGGGGAGCTCCTGCATTGAGCATCTGCCCCCTGGTGGTTAGTGCATGTCATACTACTGGCTGGTTATCCTGTCATCCATTTGTCCCATTGTCTGGTCAAAACAGTCTCTTAGGCTTTTATATATACAGATTATTGTATTATTTTCTACATGAACAACTACTTTTGATCCACCCTGTAAATAACCTTTTAAATTAAACATAAGGCTGAAAGTTCTGTGTTGATCACAATAAGGATATATACAGATAAGCTTTCAAAGAGTTTTTGGGGGTAAGATAAATAGATAAATAACCATAGTAAGGATCAGATATACTTGTAAAAAATTCTCCATTCTATTTTACTATATTACTTCATACTTATTCTAAGGTTAAGCATATTATTAAAGTAATCATAATGAAAATGTTTTGAACCACACAGAGGGGTTGACCACTTACTCCACAGGCAGCTGTGGAGTAAATTCATATGTGCTCACTGTAGTAACACCTGCTTCCATTTTTAACTTTCTTTTTAAACTTTTATATTTTATATTTTAAATTCATGTATTACATATGGTATTACATATGTCTCCTTTTTTCCTCATTGGCCACCCCTACACCCCAACATATGCCAAATCCCCCTAGTGTCTGTGTCCATTGGTTATGCTTATATGCATGCATGTAAGTCCTTTGGTTGATCTCTGAACCCTCACCTTCACCCTCCCTGCCTTTTGTCTGAAGAGTGATGGAATGTTTGATGCTTCTATGTCTTTTAATCTATTTAACTAATAGTCTCTTTTAGAGCAGTTTTAAGTTTACAGAAAAACCTACTCCCAGTAACTACTAGTTTCTGACTTTTAGTTTTTCTGATGCTCATTATTATAAACTTTAAATTATTACCAACATTTTCTTTCTTTCTTTTTATTTTAAAAACTATATTTTATTGATTTTTTTACAGAAAGGAAGAGAAAGGGATAGAGAGTTAGAAATATCGATGTGAGAGAAACATCGATCAGCTGCCTCCTACACCCCCTATTGGGGATGTGCCTGCAATCAAGGTGTATGCCCTTGACCGGAATCGAACCTGGGATCTTTCAGTTCATAGGCCGATGCTCTATCCACTGAGCCAAACCAGTTTTGGCTCTTTTCTTGATTTATTAATGCTAGATTGTATTTGTTGATTCCCTGACATGAAAGGTGAAGCATTTATTTTATTACATTTTCTCTCAATCTTTCATCTCCTTTTTCTCTCACTTTCTGTTACATTTGTATTTTTTCATTTGTATTTCTATTTCCTGTAATGACATTTTCCCCTTGCTTTGATGATAGGTTTATTATAAAAATTAACACCCCCCACCCAGCATTTGCAGTTCTATGATTATGCATAGAGTATCCATTGTCATACCAAATTTAGTGTCTGGCCACAGAGAAGGCAATATCATCCTATGTCACTAAACCACCCATGCTCAAAAGAATATCCGAAGTCAAGGTCCATTGGATTATTGTTTAATTTCTTGTCAACTCTCTTCTGTTCTTCCAGGTCATATTCAGCAGCTTATTATATCTCGTATTGTCTTTTTGTATCTCTTAAATTTTGTTGGAATAGCTGTTACTGGTTTTTAGTTTTCACATGGGGCATGTGAATTTTCTAATCTTAAATGTCAAAGAATGACTTTATTTTGCCCATACATGATTGATGGTTCAAATATGTATGGGATTTTGAGCTTGAATATTTTTTCTTAAAACTTTGAAGATATTATTTGATTGTGTTTTAGTACTCAAGCTTGTTGATGAAAAGGACTGTGATACTACAAACTACTGAATGAGTTATTGTTTTTAAAGTGTCTTGAAAAGGGCCTGTCATAAAATGAGAGCTATGTAAGTGGTTGATAAATAAAACACTGGAACTGCGTTCTGATTTTTTTTTATAAGTGGTTATAAGTGGTTATTTTCTCTCTGAAAACATTTAAGATTTTCTTTTCTTCATCCTTGGAATTCTTAAATTGTATCAAGCTATATTGCTAATTCTATTTGGCACTTGGTAGGAACTTTTTGTTTGAATATTCTTGTGTTTTAAGCTTTGAGAAATTTCATTTCTCTCTCCATGTACATTAATCCTCACCAGAGGATATTTTTTCCATTGATTTTTAGAATGGAAGAGAGGGAAGGAGGGAGGGGCGGTGAGAGAGAGAAGAAAAAAAAACATCAAAATGAGAAAGACACATCAATTGGTAGTCTCCCCTATGTGCCCTGACCAGGGTCTGGTGCTCCAACTTGCAACCCAGGTATCTGTCCTTGACTGGGATTCAAACCCATGACCCTTCAGTACAAGGGCCAACACTCTAACCACTGAGCATACCTACCAGTGTGTTGTTTCATTATATTTTATTTACTCACATCCATTGTTTCTATTTTCTACTTTCAGAGCTTTCATTAAATAGATGTTGAATTTCTTTAATCTATTCTCCATGTTACTTAACTTTTCTCTCCCCTTTTTTATTTCTTTGTCTCTTTGCTTCATCTTTTGGATCCACACCAGCCTTGTTTTATAAGAAATCAAATCTTTTTGGATATCTCAGAGTAGACTAATTAGATTTTAAAAAAAAAATTCATATGTGCTCACTGTAGTAACACCTGCTTCCATTTTTAACTTTCTTTTTAAACTTTTATATTTTATATTTTAAATTCATGTATTACATATGGTATTACATATGTCTCCTTTTTTTCCCATTGGCCACCCCTACCCCCCCAACACATGCCCCATCCCCCTGGTGTCTGTATCCATTGGTTATGCTTATATGCATGCATGTAAGTCCTTTGGTTGATCTCTGAACCCTCACCTTCACCCTCCCTGCCTTTTGTCTGAAGAGTGATGGAATGTTTGATGCTTCTATGTCTTTTAATCTATTTTTGTTCATCAGTTTATGTTGTTCATTATATTCCACAATTGAATGAGACCATGTGATAGTTTTCTTTCTCCCACTGGCTTATTTTGCTTAGCATAATGCTCTCCAGGTCCATCCATGCTGTTGTGAATGGTAAGAGTTCTTTCTTTTTTATAGCAGTGTAATATTCCATTGTGTAGATGTATCACATTTTTTAATCCACTCATCTGCTGATGGGCACTTAGGTTGTCTCCAAATCTTGGCTATTGTAAATTGTGCTCCTATGAACATAGGGATGCATATGCCCTTTCTGATTGGTGTTTCTGATTTCTTGGGATATATTTCTAGAAGTGGGATTACTGGGTCAAATGGGAGGTACAATTTAAATTTTTTGAGGAAACTCCATACTGTTTTCCTTAGAAGCTGCACCAGTCTGCATTCCCACTAGCAGTGCACGAGGGTTCCTTTTTCTCTGCATCCTCACCAGCACTTGTCATTTGTTATTTTGTTGATAATAGCCATTCTGACAGGTATGAGATAGTACCGCATTGTTGTTTTGATTTGCATCTCTCCGATGATTAGTGATTTTGAACATGTTTTCATATGTCTCATGGCCTTCTGAACCTCCACTTTTGAAAAGTGTCTATTTAAGTCCTTTGCCCACTCTTCATTGGATTATTAATTTACTTTTTGTTAAGATGTCTGAGTTCCCTATAAATTTTGGAGAGTAGGCCTTTATCAGATATAACATTGCCAAATATGTTCTCCCATGTAGTGGGCTTTCTTGTTGTTTTGTTGATGGCTTAACACCTGCTTCTTATTGAGTCTGTTATTTTGTTCAGTTACTGTAGTAGAGCTTCTTTCTCTCTTGGTTTAACTCACATGTCTAGTGAGTCCTGGTTATTGGTTAAGACACATGGATGAAGGGCTAGATTAATTGGTATATATTCCTGATGCAATTTTCCGTATGGTTTTGCTGGTGTCTGTCAACAGGAGCTTCTCTCATGAGAGGAAATCATGTGAGTGGATGGGCCAGGTGATGGGCACCTTGAGGTGAAGCAGACAGTCAGTCTGCAGCTGTCATGCAGCTGAAGGTGCTTCTGGGGAGGACATTCAGAAGGAGAGCTCTCTCCTCCTGTCCTCTACCTCCTCCTCCTCCATTTCTTCTTTTCTTGTTCTTCCTTCTTATCCTCCTCCTATTCCTTTCTTTTAGGGTCTGATGTGGAGAACAGAAATTTATGTACTAGTAACTTTCTTTTTTCTTTCTTTAAAAAAAAAATATTTTATTGATTTTATACATTGAGGAAGGGGGAGAGATAGAGAGTTAGAAACATCAATGAGAGAGAGTCATCGATCAGCCGCTTCTTGCACACCCCCTACTGGGGATATGCCCGCAACCAAGGTACATGCCCTTGACCGGAATTGAACCCGGGACCCTTCAGTCCCCAAGCCGATGCTCTATCCATTGAGCCAAACCGGTTTCAGCTATTCTCTTTCTCTCTCTGCTTCAGACACCCACACAGTGACCCTTATGCAGATGATTGCCTGTTTTTGTTAGAGAATGGTTGTGAAGCTTCATCCCATCAGGTCAGATTTATGTATCTATGTTCTGTATACTTTGAAGAGGAATCAGCACTTTGCTGGCTCAGTTGATCTAAAAAGAGCTCTTCAGTTAACTCATCCAGCTGCCTCAGAGCCTATTCCTGAGCTTTGTCATTTGTTGACCCCAAGTTGCTTGGCTTGTCTCCAGCTTCTCCAGGGAGCATGTCTTATTTATGGTGCTTTGGGTTGTAATATCCCACCTTCTTCTTCTTTTTTTTTTTTATAATATATTTTATTGGCTTTCACAGAGAGGAAGGGAGAGGGATAGAGAGTTAGAAACAACAATGAGAGAGAATCATCAACCAGCTGCCTCCTGCACACCCCCTACCGGGGATGTGCTCGCAACCAATGTATACACCCTTGACCGGAATCGAACCTGGGACCCTTCAGTCCGCAGACCGACGCTCTATCCATTGAGCCAAACCGGTTTTGGCGTAATATCCCACATTCTGTCTGCCAGGATTTCCTTAAACTTTCTGATGCCCTGATCGCTCTCTTAGGTGCTATCACTGTTACAATTTTATTTTTTAAACCATATCATTTTAATCATTTTACTGGGGACTTGGGTTTGAAGAGAGGTAACTGATTATTCTCATGAAAGCTTCTTGAACTGGAAGTTTTCTTTTTAAAGTACTTGTATTAGTTGGGAAATTCGGACGGAGGTTTGTGTTAATTGCTGCTCCTCACTTGACCACACTGATGGGAAACAGAGCTCCTCTGATTCCAACGCTTTAAGAAAGGCAGCACTTGGTGACCTAATGGAATTGTGGTCAAGTCCTTATGAGGAACTGGGAGGCTTCGTTATTAGTAGCCCTGAAAACCCAGGTGTCTGTAAAGGGATAACAGACGCCACTGCTACTCACTGTCACTGACAGCTTCCTCCCCTTGCTGGAAAATGCCCCCATCACTTCCAACATACTGACTGGGCTGCTCAGGAAGTATTAGGAGACCACGAGGGCTACAGACCTTCATGCCCTAAGGTGGGAATGGTTCTAAACCTGAGGAGAAAGCCTTCTTTATCAGGCCTTTAGGAAATGTCCCCTTTCTTCATGACTTACTGTAAGACACATATCTATGCCCAATGTGTTCAGCCAATGGATGATAGGGAACAGCGATGTTCTGAAGATTCATGGAAATTTCAACAGAGCAAGCACTATTTCAAGTCTCTGTGAAAACATTTTGATTATCAACTTGTGCTTGGAGCCATCCCTGAAAAAAAAAATCCAATTTGGTATATTTTATGGATTTTATTATAGTGCCATCTATTCTCCTTCCCAATAGCTAACACCAGCGTTAAATAATGCAGGCTTTGTAGCTCAGAGGCTCTAATAGAGACTGGGTCTGTGTGCTCTGCTTTCAGAGAATCCACGGGGGAGGGGAAGGCAGCTGTAGAAGCTGATGCACAGCCCTCCAGTGCTGCAGGGAGCATGGTCCAAAGGGACACCGGGAAAAGCCGGCCTGGAAGTCCGAACACCTGGGGCTTCTGACTCAGCTCCGAAACTGGAATTGATTTGTGAACCTTGGGCAAATCGCTGAACCCCTCTGGACCTCAGTTTCCTCCTTTAGAAAATGTTTAGTTTACTGGCACCTCCTCAGGCAACTTCATGCTAGATGATCTCTCAGGTTTCTGTTGCATATTATGAGTCTCCTTTAGAAAGCTTATCTGTAACAACACAACAAGAATTTCCATGAGCAAAAGAAATGCATGGAAATAGGATACAGGTTAGTCTACTTAAGAGACAATATTCCCCAGGCCATAGGTTTCTGCAACCTCAGAAGGGGAATGTCTATCAATGGTCAATGATTGAAATGAAGTATTGTCATTACAACTAAAGACCTTACCAATGGATAACTATATTGGAAATCTAGGATCATATGCCCCATAAAACACAAAGTGGGGTAAAAGGAGGTTTACAGTTATGAGTACACAGAACACGGAGTTTATTCTTGTATTATTATTTATTAGTTATTGTATTATTTTCCGTATGAACAACTGTAAACCTACTTTTGCCCCATCCTGTCTATCTCCAGTACCCTGTGTATTTATAATGTATCAGATGATATTCAGTTTTGGGTGACTTGGTTTAAAGGGTATATGGATAAAGAGGAATATGTAAAAATAGGATTATATGGGTAGCAGGAAGACTTGGGGATGTAGGAGAGATGGGAAGAGATGTGGGGAAACTTTGGCAATTGGAGAAAAAAAAAATAAGAGGTACATAGAGCAACACACACAGCTCTTAGAAGCCTTGGGTTTGATGAAAAAAACAAGAAACAGAATGAAATACTGCATGCTCCCATTCACATGAACTAAAAATAATATTATGCCAGACAAGACACAAACATAATTTTAAGATAATTTAATAATAATAAAATTTAAAGGACATGAGTTTATTAAGCTTGAAGAAGGAAAGGTTTGAGTGGCATGTGGTGTATTTTTATAGGTATTAAAGTCAGTCCTGTGAAAGAGAGACTGGCTCTGGGTAGCCCTTGTGATAAAAGACCATTTGTTCTGTATTTTGGGGAGCAGGTTTTGGTTCAATGACAAGAACCTTTAGTGTGCCAGTGAAACCTTACAAAATGGGCAAATAGGACTCATTTAGGGTAGTTAAGGGGGACTGACTAATCTTGGGTCATGTGGAAGTGACCCCTGAATTGGGCATTTTTAAAAGTCATATAATGTCTAAGGCCCTTTTGGTGGCTAATGTTCTACATGTGTAGATAAATATCCAAGTCACTCTAGAGTAGATAGGAAAGAGAGTGGTATGAAGATATGTGTTGTTGGGTGGGCAGCTACAGGTAATCAGCCACCAAAACATCCCCAGGGTGGCCTTAGCTTGGATTTGCCACTAACACTGGGATGGAACTGTATCAACTATCTGAACAGATGTTTTCAAACTTTAATGAACCTAAGAATCCCTTTGTTTGTGTTTTGCTTGTTTGTTTTTAAAGCACCACCCTCAGGGGATGCTGATCTGATAGGTGGGATTATTATCTAATGCTGGGCTGGCTTTAGAAATTGCTGCCCTTAGAAGCAAGCATCCAGGTAATTCATAAGAAGGTGGTGGTCACCAGATAAGCTATCAAAAACTTGGTATCAGGGCCAGATGCTATAAGCAAGGTCAGGTTTTGAAAGAGAGTTTTAATTCTTGACCTCTAGGCACTTTTTAACTCTGAGACTCCAGACTTGTCTGCCAACAGCTCTTAAAAGACAACCCAGGGACTTGTATGCATGCAAATAAGCATAACCAATGGATGCAAGACACTGGGGGGAAGAGAAAGGTGAGGGCATGTGCCAGGGGGGTAGGGGAAGCCAGGGGAAGGTCAATGGGGGAAAAAAGAAGACATATGTACTACTATTTGTAATACTTTAAACAATAAAAAAAAATTTTTGAAAAAAAAACCAACCTCCTGGCTCCTCACTTTCTCCCCATGGCCTCCTTCCCATACCCTGGAGGGACCCTAGCTCCCCAGCTTCCATGGCTGTTAAAAGGAGCACCACTCTCTCTCTTAACATGAACCCTTAACAAAGGTTCTAGAATAATTCTTAGTGAATATCATTATTCCTGGAGATAAAAAAAATGTTGATTTGGAAACAGATGTAAATATTTAGTACCGACTTTTGCTTTTGGCTGCTAATGAGTCTTTGATAAGTTTTTACAGTTTTATTAACAAAACATGCACCGGTGATCCCGAGCACTAATTGCATTTTTTCACACACAGAGCTGGTTGATTAGGTTCGCCGTAGAAATAAAATTAGCTTCTTGAAATTCCATATTTTTGTTTGTTTGATCATGGGGCACTTTTTCCTCACCTGCAGCCGGGAGCCCAGCAGGCAGCCCTGTGGCCAGGGGCACCAGCAGGTGTGAAGCGGGGTTCCCATACTGGCTGAGCAGCAGAGTCACCTGGGAGTGTTTGAAAACAGTTCTCCATTGGTTTTACATTTTGTTGAGTGAGCCCCACTCCAAGAGATTCTGATTTCAATCATCTTAGAGGTAGCCTGGTCATCAGGATTTTTAAAAAGCTCCCCAACATGGTGCTTCTGTGTAGCCTCATGTAAGAACCACTGTTTCTACATATACAGATTTTCAAGCCCCAACCTGTTTTCAAGCCCAACAGATTTTGGTTTGATGTGTCTGGGGTTGGGACCCAGGATTCTGCATTAAAAAAAATAATAATAATAAGTCCTGTTATTTCTGATACTCACTCTTATTTGAAAACTGGTGCAAATGAAAACAATTTAGATTTGGGGTGAGGAAGATTTGCTTCTTGTTTTATCACTTATTAGCTGGTAGCTTATTAAGATGTTACCCTCTCTGAGCTGTTCCTACATCTGAAAGTTGGGTAAATACACTTTGATTTCACAGCCCACACTTGGGTGCAGCGGTTCTCAACTCACTCCGGGATCAGGCTGCCAGAATTTAGGTCCCAGCTTCCCCATTGGACATCTGCGATTCACTGAACAGATTCTCTAATCCTGGGCTTCAAACTTTAATGTGGACCTGGGCTTGTATCACCTGGGGTTCCTGTTCCAGATCTGAGAAGTGCCCTGGGGTTCTGCATTTCTAACCAGCTTCCAATGCACACTGATGCCACGGGCAGGGTGGGCACTGTAGAGTCCAGTGCAAAATGAAAACGTGGGGCCCTTTGTTCTAAAATCAGGAAGAAAGTGTGGTTAAAGGCATTAAAATATCGATATGAAGCCTTTCCCTTTCTTTCATGGTCTCACATTTTGCTCGTCATGGTATATTTTGTTATTTAATGTCATACTAAGTAAAGAAAAGCTAAACTTTTAAGTTATTAGTATAGACCTTATCATTTATCTTCAAACTGTGCAATGTCATATTTCAATGCATTAAATGCAAATATAAGAGCATTGAACTCATTTGTATTCACTGAAATGATGCAATTCGCATTTCATTGCTCGTGTGTGCATCCATATGTATTCTGTTCTTGTTAGGATAGTGGCATCGCTGAACAAAACCAACTCAACTGTTGTTTCACTTCTTGATGCACTAATAGTCTACGACATTCTCTCTTCCAGTTACTGATGAATAAGGAGGGACTGGGAAGGAGAGACTGGGAGTAGAAGAAGCTACGGTTGCCCAATCTTTTATTTTTCCTTTTCCGTTAATGTCATCACTTTTAGCATAAGCGGCTGGCTAACACAGGGATGAGAAAGGAATAAAAAGAATTATGAAAGGGTTTCTTGATAGTTTGTGTTTCTTAGAGAACGATTGCCTTCTTTTTTTTGTGTTAAAAGAAAATTCTGATGGGAAAGGAGAGTGTAGTTTTGGGGGCTGCCAAGACTCTCATTCAGTCATGGACTTAACATGCTTACCTTGCCCTTGTTTTGAGTTTGTTGAACTCCCACACATCACGGATCCACTGAAACTCTGTGCTAATGGGCATCACAGTAAATATGCATGTTGCCCGCATCAACTCTGTTTATGTGCATTCTCCATGACCTATTGGATTTCATTTGCAAAACACAAGGTGAAAGATAAAATTATTATGAATTCAAGACAGCAGAGCATTTAACCATGTATGGCCATCCTGAGCCAAGGATCGTGTTTGACTGCCAAGTCTCACATTTATGAATCCAACCCTGGCCAGGCTTTGAGTAGGATCTAGTCTCAACTCTACTATGCTCTCTACATTACTATAAAATGAAGATAGGCTAATCCTATCTCCATGGAAGGCAGCTATTGCAATGTAGTAAGGAGGAGCAAATGTTAATTCTGTACTTTCTTGTTTCATCAACTCTCCCCTCAAAAAAAAAAAAAAAAAAAAAAAGAAATAGCAGTTCAATGGAAAACCTTTAGGGTGCTGTAGGAGACAGTGAAAGGACCATTTCCTTTGAACATAACAAAATCTTCTGATGAAAGAATGAGTGACCCTGGGCTGAGCTAAGCTTGATTTCCAGTCCTAGAAAGAGCTATGTGACTGATCACGGCCAAGTGCGGCCACTGGCTTAGGAATTCAGTCTCCCTTCCAGGGAGGAGAGAGAGGGCCAGTTTCCCAATCACTGAGTGGGAGGACTGCAGCACTTGCTTCTATTTGTCCCTTGTCTTCCTGCTGCTTTTGTTCTCTGAGCTAATTTGTGTTTGAAGAGCTGATATTTAATTCAACAGCCCCCCATGGAGCCTTGTGCCTGTGATAGAAGTTTCTAAAAATCTCTCAGTCAACAAAATGATAACAGCTGGTCTTTGAAACTCTGGGAGCTCTAGCCTGGAATGGTGCTGGGAGAGGGAGAACTAAGGGAGCCACGGATTGGGGCTGGGGAATGCACTATTTGTTAAGGATAATGAGGCAAAAATGTGACAGAGGTTTTTATTATAAATAATAGACAGAAGTCTTCAAACAACAGCAGAGAGTCATTTAAAAAAAAAAAGAAACAGAGTTAAATAATTGTCTAATTAGCAGGCACCAAGAAGACAAAATTTATTCCATTATAACTTATTAAGGGAGAGTCAATAAATTCACAGCTGGGTGTTCACTTTCTCAGAAATACAGAGAATGTAGATTTTTCTGGTGCCAAGTTGTTCTTCGATCCCTTTGCCAAACTTCTTTTCTGATTAACTCAAGGCGAGTCTTGCATCGGAGAACTGCTAGGCTCAGTTGCTTTACTCAACCATGTCATTAAGTTCAGGCCCGAGTATTGAGCCTGCAAGAAATCAGAAGCTGCAGGGACCACTACCATTAACATTGCTATTGGCTAACACTCATAGAGTTCTCCACAGCTTAAAGCATGTTGACATACACGATTTCATTGAATTCTTACAGCTACTCACTAAGAGAAGCTGAGTGTGTGTAAGTGAATGTTTATGAGTATGGATGGTGTATTTGTTAGATGGGTTGACGTTAACAAACTACCATAGATTGGATGGCTTAAGCGGTAGAAATTTATTTGTTCACAGTTGTGGAGATGAAGTCAGAGACCAGGGTGCCATTGTGGGGGGGTTAGTTCTCTCTTCCTGGCTTGCAGATGCCACCTTCTCTCTGTATGCTTACTTGGCCTTTCCTCAGTGCACATGGAGAGAAATGTGGGGAGAGAAAGGGGATTGAGGGGTGAAGAGAGAGAGGAAGGCAGAGTTGGGAGGGGAAAGAAAAAGAGGAAGAGGGAGAGAAAATATTGCTCTTTTCCTCTTCTTATAAAACCTCCAATTCTCTGATCAGTGCCCCACCCATATGACTTCATTTGACCTTAATGACCTTCTATCTACTCTGCCTCCATATACAGTTGCATTGGGGGTCAGGGCTTAACATATGGGCTTTGAAGGGGGACACAATTCAGTCATACCAGATGGCAAACACCTACCACCTGGTGGGAACAGAAGCCATCTGCAAGCCACACAGCTCCCTCTCTGCATTAACATGACCTTATTTTATGACACTCTTGCCCATGAATATGATATTGCAGATGTTATTTGGTTAAGGAACTTCCTGAAAATCCATTTATCTAAATAAAGATTATTCAGCTAAATAAAGGTTATTCATCAGAGGAAATAACCTCATTTCAGGACAATGAATCCCTTTACCAGATCCATCAAGCTTGCTCTTTAGGACTTTAGGAACACTTTCCTTGCTGTGTCAACCAATCCCAAACTACTGTGCCAGGAAGTTGGCTCAATCTGAATCAAGCTCTGCATTGAAATATATTTCTTAAACTAGACCCTAAACTTCATAAATCTCTCTTCTAGAAAATAAGATGCTGTCAAGGATGTTTTCTTCTTTACTGCAGTAAGTAATGAACTTCAACTTTGTTTTATCATGTAGTTAGCAATCAACATTGGTTTGAACCTTGGCTGGCCCCAGTACTTCATAGCTGTTTGTATAATATTGGGACCATTTTCTGAACCTCTTTGTGCCTCATTTTCCTCATCTGTAAAATGAATAATAATCACAGAGGGTCATTATAAGATTTACATGAGTTTATACAAATAACTGGCAGTAATTTCAATAAATACAAGTTTGTATTGTATTTTTATTATTGAAACCTACATTTTTTCCCCCTGGATGTACTTCCCTGAAACGATGCTGCCTAAGAGAAATAATATGTCACATGCTTTTATTTACAGTGGATATTACCTAGTTTCCTTCATTTGTAAAATGCCACCACTGTTAAATATGAATTTAAGCACAGTTGGCAGCAAAACAATGGAACACTGCCATACTAAGTGTACACATTGATCATAACGTGCACACCAATTTCAGAAATGATAAAAAATGTAGGAAGAATTGTCTTAAGAATTATGTGCATTGAGTTTTCTCCTGAAGCACTCAGAGCTTTGTGGGCAGGATAGACGTTCCCGTAAGGTGTTTCAAACCCATCAATACAGCTGCATTATTTCTAATTCCCTTCTGGGGGCAGGCCAGGCCAGCTTGGGGGAAAGGCAATGAGCCTAAAGTCATTTCACATATGTTGGTGTTCCTCATGGATTTGGGCATGGGACCCTATGTTTGTAGACACTCAGGCAGTGTTTGTTGAAGGCTGGAGATGGTGTTTGCTTGAGGGAGGCTTGGGAGAGGGTCCTCCTCTCACAGGGCTGGCATTCTGTTTGGCTGTGCTGACAGAAAATATTGGCTCAGCCATCATTTCCCCTCCCATAGAGAACCTTTGCTCTGTCTCCACTCATTGGTCTTCTCTTCTTCCTTAATCTCATCTGATGGCATATTCGTGCCCATTGAATATGATTCACATGGTCAAGGCCATGGTCTATACAGTGCTTTCCATAGCAACATCTGTAGGTCAGGGCCACCATGCAACTGTTTCCAGTCTCTGATTAGAAAAGTGCAGAAATTGAGAGCATTTTATAGCAATTTGACATTATCATGATATCCAAGCAGATGATTGATGACCTCCTCTCATTGAATAGGACCAGATGAGGTGTTGTGTTATGCCCTTGTTAAATAGAACTTAGTCTTAGAACAATATACATTTGATCATGTGCAATAGGACTATGTACTGATCTGTAGTGGGGCTGAACATTAAAAACAAACAAACAATAAAAAGACTGCCCTATAACCAGAGATTTACTGAGAAATACTGTCCTAAAAACTAATTATTTTTTTTGTCTAGAAGCTATACCTGGCATGTCAGCAGCTGCCACCATATCATGCAGGATCTTGGGACACTGACCAAGAGTTCTCAGCCCAGCTGGTTAAGAATTACTAAAGTTTACAGTTCGTTTGACATTGTTCTGTATTAAAATAATGATTCTGTATTAAAAATGGTCTAGATGTGTACAGATACGGATTGCCTATCTCTACAATTTATGAAAATATAATTTGAGGCAAGTTTTGAAGAGACCTTAGACATGGATCAGCATGTTCAGCACAGATAGCTTCAGTGTTGGTCATAACGTGACCCTAGATGATAGTGTCACTGTCCTCTCTACCGGAGGGAGAGGTCTTTCTGGACTAACCTCCTTGGTAGTTAGGGGTACTTTTGGAATTAACAAAATAAGCACTTCCTGCCACAGGCTGTTCTCTAGCTGTTTCTCTTTATCAAAGAAAGGGATATAAGATGTTCTCCTAAAGAGACAAGAGTCATTCGTTTCAGCTACTTGGCCCTCTTCTGCTGAAGAGACACAAACCATAACAATGTCCCCTTTGTTAAAACAACATTTTACTTGATTTAGACTGAGCATTCGTATCAAAGGTCTCCCCCCTTTTTTCTCTCCAGAGATTCTTTAGCATTCCTTAAGTTTCTAATTGTAGTTGACAAAATTGTTTTCTTATGTAAAATTGAACATTTTCCTGATGGAATCACTTAAATACATTTTGAGTAGATTCAAACTGCTTTTAAAAAATGATTTACAGAGTAATTTCCTTATATCTCACTTGCAATATTTGTTTTTCCTTCCATCCCTCCTAGCTATCATATCTACCTTGGAAGTTTCTGCTGATCCTTCAAAATACTTTTTAGGTTGTATAAAGTAATGGTTAAAAGCCCAGATATATCTTGTTTTCACATTTACTATCAATAGTTGAGTGACTTGTACAAATTACTTTGTTTCCCTTAGTCTCTGTTTACTTATTTTTAAAAAAATATATCTTATTGATTTTTAACAGAGAGAAAGGGAGAGAGATAGAGAGCTAGAAACGTCGATGAGAGAGAAACATCGACCAGCTGCCTCTTGCACACCCCCCACCGGGGATGTGCCCGCAACCAAGGTACATGCCCTTGACCGGAATCGAAGCTGTAACCTTTCAGTCTGCAGATCGACGCTCTACTACTGAGCCAAACCGGCTTCGGCTCTGTTTACTTATTTGTAAAATAGAAAAATAATAGTATCATAAAGGGGGTTATGATAAGGATTAAATTAGATAGTTTTTCTAACCTAGTAGGTATTAAGGGCATACTAAATGTCATTTTTATTTTTAGGAAACACATGTTATGGGCAGACTTTCCAATACTTTTCTCTAAAACTGAGCTCACTGAGCCACCTTGGACTACCCTATGTCCTGTGATCCCTTCTAATGTTCTGCTCACATGCCTTTCTCCCAAGAGATTTTGGGGTCATTCAAGGAAGACTTTTTTTTTTTTTTTTTTTTTTTAAATCTTAGACGTCATAGTATCTCATCACATGCCCAATGAATATTTGATGAGCTGAGTTCAATTGAATTCTTCTCTTTCCCTATCCTTCTAGCATTTCCTAGTGCAGGGTAATGAGAGTTCTAACTTAAATATATTAATAGATCCCTTGACCTTCACATAATCAAAATTTAGAAGGATTACTGAGAATTTTCATCTCTAACAAGCTTCTCAGGGATTGTTAAGCTTAATAAATCATTGACCCACACCTCCTCAGCATGTCCATTTTTGACAACTTCTATGTGTCTTAGACCTGTGCCCAGCCTCTGCTTATAGATTCTGTAGTGATGCTTCCTAATCAGTCATTGATATCCATGGCCTCTGCCCAGTTCCAAGCTTTATCACCTCTTGGCCACAATCTTGAAGTAGCATAACAATGCTAATAGACTCTTGGGGTGGTCCTCATGATCCCTGCTTCTTAGTATCCATTTTGTTTGTGGGCAGGATTTGAGACTTGCTTTTAACCAATAGAATATAGCAAAGGTGATGGAATGTATATGTTTATATTGTATAAAAGACTCTTTCTCCTCTGAGTCTTCTGGCTCTGAGGAGGCAAGTGGCCATGTTGGGAAACCACATGTATCAAAGAACTCTGAGCAGTTTCAGGAGCTGAGAATGGCCTACAGGTGGCAGCCATCAAGAAACTGAAGCCCTCAGTTCTACCCTGTAAAGGAATTCTTCCAGCAACCCAAGCGAACTTGGGAGCAGATTCTTTGCCAGTTATGCCTTAGATAATACCATATGTCCAGTGACACCCTGATTACAAGCAAATGAGGCTAAATAGAGGACCCATCTGAGGCTAGAATTCTGACTTGCAGAAACTGAGATAATGCGTGTGTGTCGATGTAAATTGTTAGGTGGTGATAATTTGTTCCACAGCAGTAGAAAACAAATACGCATTCTGATTAGTGTTCTTGATTTCTTTTTCTCTTATTTCTGTTGCCTTTTCTGTTTATTCTCAGGTTGAAAGTGAGTTGTGCCTCTGTGGGGCCTCCATAGACATTTTTTATACCTCAGACCAACACTGTTTCATTCTTTCATGTTTTCCAGTTGGTCATTTGTGAGATGGTCCCCACAAAATTATAAGCTCTTTGAGAGCAGGGAGAGTGCTGCCTTCACCACTTCTGGGAAAAGCATTCCATGTGTTCTCTGACCTCAGTGTGGAGTTTCTATATACTCTTTGACTGACATTTACTCAATGTACTAGTTCAAGTTTTACAAGCATATTTTCAAATGCTTTTAAAGGCCCATAGTTTTCTAAAACTGAGAAAGGGACTGAAGAGAAATCAGGACCAGATCTAAGAAAAGCATTTTTATGAACTTAATACTAGAAGAAGCAATCAATTATTTTTAAAAGCTCATGTCGTTGATATTCTCAGAAAGAATCAGGGTACCCATTCCATCATAGTGGTGTTCATACCACTTACATAAATTCTCCAAACCTTTGTCATTCCAAATTAAAAGCAAATTCTACACCTTTTTAGTCGAGTCCCCCTTCTCTCCTTTGTTTGAAGTACTAAGAAAAGAGGGATGTCAGGGAAGTAGCATCTAGTGTCATAACAAATAGACTATCAACCTAGGTCTTTATCTGTGTCATTAGGGAGTGTGACACATTAATTTTATGTGTCAGTTTGACTGGGCCATGTGTGCCCAGATAGTTAGTTAAACATTATTCCGGTTGTGCCTGTGAGGGTGTTTCTGGATGAGATGAACTTTTGAATTGGTAGACTGAGTAAAGCAGGTTATTTTTCTCAATGTGGGTGGACTTCATTCAACCCTTTGAAGGTCTGAATAGAACAAATGTCTGATTAAAGAAGAATTTGTTCTTTCTGCCTATGTTCTAGCTAGGACATTGGTCTTCTACTGCCTTCACAGATGGGAGCTATACCATCAGCACTCCTGGGTCTTCACCTTCCCGCCTTCTCAGCTTCCATAATTGTGTGAGCCGCTTCCTTAGAATAAATCTCTTGGAGTTGTTAACTGTATTCTAGTATCCATATCTATATCTCCTATTGATTCTGTTTCTATGGAGAAACCCTGTAGTCAAGGGGAATGTTTTAGAGGCTACAGAAACTATTATTTTGATGAATCAATTCAGTTCACCACTATTTATTAAACATCTGTTAGATTCAAAGCAATGAAATGTAGTAAGTGCTATGAGGACTATAAAGATGAAGAAGTTTCAAACCTTCTGATAAGTCCTTAAAGTTTCTCTTAAATTATCGTAAGGGAGGGAATTTTAAGAGCCACAAGAGAGGTGCAATACAAATGCTGTGAGGTTTCAATGGAAGGAAGGTCACTTTGGCCAGGTAGTTAGGGGATGGCTTTTAAAACAGGCAACACTAAGTCAGGCTCAGTTCTCTATTTAATGTCATTCAATTTTCCAACTATTGTCCTTCTCTCATTTATATTGGAACAACCTTGAACTCCTCTGGTTGTTGTTGTAGGACATGCCAAAATTATGGAGGCACTATTCTTAATGAAGATTTAATAGTCATTCAATCAAATAACAGCATCAAAATAAATAGAGCAGAAACTATCAATTGAAATACATTAGTACAAGTAGACTTTAATAACTTTTGCTCAGTTCCCTGACAAATTAAGTAGACAAATGAGTACATAAGTATGTAGAAGACCTAGAAAATATAATTAACAAGACAGACATAACTGATACAGCGGCATCAGTCTATAATGAACCATCCTCCAAAAACAGAAAAAATTCATTCTTAACAAGTGCTGTGGAATATTTACAAAAGTGGATCTATGTTAGACTCTAAAGAAGAATTCTAAAAATTTTCAGAACCATAGACAATATTCACAGAATTCAATGTAGTAACAATAAAGATTAATTACAAACTAGAAAACAAAGATTTCTAACCTGAACACTAAAACCTCTTTCTTAAATCATTCTTAGGTTAAATGTGAATTCAAAACTGGAATTGGAGACTATCCAAAAAATTAAACATATGAAGAAATTACCTATCAGAGTATGAGGGCTATAACTAAAGCCAAGTGTACACACACACACACACAAATGGTGTGGTCTTAACTTTATTAATAAAGAAGAAAGAACAAAAGGATATGTAGTAGCCATCTATGAGAATAGAAAAATAACAAAATTACAAAAAAATTCCTAAGTAAAAGAAAGAAGGAGTTAATAGAAATAAATTCAGAAGTTAATGAAGTCAAAACCATAAAAATGATGGAACTAAATTTAAAAACTGTGTTATAAATAAACATTAAAATCAACACTCAACTAGTCTAATAAAAATGTGCAATAAAAAAAACCCATTTGCCAGCATTTCCTTCACTAAATGCAAAAGAAAGTCCTGCAAAGAGTGATGCTGCAGGCTCTGTTTCTCTGGTCTGTTTGTCTAGATGTCCTTTAATTTGGTTCCTTGTGTTGACTTCCAGCTCCTGGTGGGCTCTTCCTGGGTAGGCGTGTAGTAAGAGTGGGCCCTATTCCCTTTATGAAAGAAGACACTGTATTACAGAGACTAGATTGTGGGTCCCAGTCTCTGGAGGTATCAGGAGCCTTGCATACTCTCGTGTCAGCCTTTTCCACTTCTCTGACCCTTGATGTGTTACTTAGGGAGAAGACCCTGGATGGGGCTCATGCTGCCTGAGTTCTAGTTACATTTTTTGCTATTACCTTAGATATTCTCAGGGGAGAGTCTCAAACAATTGGAACTCTAGTTTCCTCTTCTGCAAAATGATGGATATTGGATTTGATAATTTCTGAAGCATCATATGGAGATAATGTGGTTGCATTCATTACCTTTCTATACTTGGGGTTTTATTCTCTATAACTCAGAGCTTACCAGTAACTTGGTTGCCCAGACTCTCCTCCACCTTAGGGGACTGTCAAGTAATCAGCCAGAGGGCATGGTGACCTCAGATTTATTTGCAGACTTTACTAAAATTGGTTCTGCAAATTTCATCAATGATTTTTTTTCTCCCTTAAACTTTTGTACAAAATCACTTTTTATTGGGTTTGTAGTGTGATTGACAGGGAGTTCAGTAGGAACTAAGTCAAACTGTAAAGGCTTCATTTACAAACTAGAAAAATGCATCCCCCCCCCCCCCAATGAATCCTGCTTTATTCTGCCCATTTTCATCTGAGTTCAGACCTACCATGATTGATCAGAATGACCATCTAGTCCAGATTGTGTTTTTGCCATACCCAAAGAAAAGTAATAAGTATGTTATTTATTTGGGCCTTTCTCATTGTTTAGTCTGCCAAAAAGGTTTTAAAAAAATTTCCCAAAGCAACTTTCGCCCCCATACTCATGAAGTTTGAGTAATTTTTAGAGGAAGCAAATTTCTCAGGCATTGCCCTACAAAGGAAGTAATCCTTTATGAGAACAGAATATGCACAACATGTAACAACACCTCCTCCTGGATCAGGTCTGTTTACTTGGATACTTATCAGACTGTCTGTGCTAAGCAGCCTGTACCCACTTCCTAATATTATTACTGATACTAATTGTTCTCTACTGAACATGGGTCAGAACCAGGAAAGAACACCAGCTCCAATCTGCAAGGCATCACCTTCTGTGAGCCTTTAATGAACATTCCTGCAATGAAAGCAGAACAACGGGGGTGAGGGAAGGGACTTAATTTGCATTCGGAGAGTGAGATAGTGAATAGAGTATAGAAGAGAAGTCACTTCCATAAAAAGAAATTATAAAATTCATTCAGACTTATGTGCTGAAACCTTTCCTTGCTGCCCTTTCTGACTAGAGAGAATGTCAGTGAGTGAGTGATGAGCCAGCAGGCTTTGGGGTGAGGTGTTGCTTGCTCAGGGGTGGGACTGCATTTTCCGTGTTTTTTTTCTTCCTTTCTTCCTACACAAGTGCAGTAACATAACGACTTAGTGTGAGTGGGAGGGGATGGAGAGACTTCCAAATCAGTAATGTCTGTGAGATTGTTGGTATTGATTTTCCCTCCTGAGTGACACAATTTAAGTGACTCTTGACAGGAATTTTCTTCTTGATGACAATCGCCTTCTGATTGCCTGGACATCTCATAGCCAGGAACAGGAGAGGCAGGGTCACTCAGAGTGTCACCTACAAGAGGGAGCCCAGAGTTTCTCCAGCTCCTTTTTAGGTTTTCCCTGGTAAAAGGCCCCCAAACTGCTCCCAGGAAGGGCTTTGTGCAGCAAAGGTGAAGTATGACAATGGACACAGGCCTGTCTGCTCTGGACACTCATTCTGATCCCTTGGCCAATTCTGATAATTCTTGACATGTCTATATCAGGCTGTCATCGCTATCATCATAATACTTTAGGGTAGGCATGCACAGTCCCAAAGATATACTCATGGGAAGTGAAAATATTTTCAATTATTGGAATAATTGGCCTGCAGTTCACTAAACATAAGAATGCCTATGAATCTTGCTTCATTTTCATCCAAGTTCAGAGCTGCAATGTTTAATAAGTAAAGATGAGAATGACTGATTCAGATGTCTGGGTGCTATGCAAAGTGGAGTTTATGTACAGATTTCTGGGCTCATGACTAACCCGGGAGGAGTGGACAGTGCTCAAAAGACTGATTTCCTGGACACTCCCTTGTTAGAATAAAAAGCAGGGAGGAAACATCAGGGACATTAGAAACCTCTTTGCTTTACTTTTTTGGACAAGACAATAAAGACATTTAATTATAATGTCTATTCTACTTCCAAAGGGGACCTGAGGCAGCCTAAATGAAAACGTACAAAATGGGAGAGTTAAATTACAGATAAAGGGAGTTCAGAAATCCAGATGAAGGACAGAAAGAGTTGCACTAAAATACAATTAATGCAAGTAAATACCCAACTTCATTTGGATTGAAAGGCAATAATAATAGTAGTAATAAGAGTAATAATAATGGTTACCACTGTTTTGTACCAAGTGGCTTTCAGACATTATTCAAATTCTTACAACAGCTTCACAAACAGCAACAATAATCCAGGGGCTCAGAAAAGACAAGTGATTCAACATGAGCTACTGAGAGTAAATGATAGAGCCAAGATTCAAATTTAGTGCTGTGGAGATCAAAGACCATATCTGGTGGTATAAAACATGGCTTTGTAGCCCAGTAGCTTTGTCCTGGACCACAGGATGCTTGCTGAGATATAAGATGCCTGACAGCCTTCTGAAGGCCATTGTTGGAAAGAATTTGTGAGTGGCTTTGGAGTGTTGATTGCACATGTATGCTAGTAAGAGATGCTTTCTGGTGCTCTTACTGCTTCTGTTTCTGGGAAGAGATTCCATCTCTGAAGGCCTTTGGAAAATTATCTTCTAGAACCCATATTTCCATTGTAGGGACTGTTCAAATGAAGCCACCTAAAATATAGTCTGTCTGACCAATTGTACAAAGGAAGCACCAGTTGTTCTATCATAAGATGGGAAGAAGGATGCACAGTTTGACCCCCACACACTGGTCTGAGCACAAGAAAGCTGATGCCAACCCTGGCTACCTGATGCCACCATCCAGATGGCAGAGCAGACTCAAGCCCTCCATGCCAGAAACTAGGATTATGGTTAACTAGGAGACTTGCTCTCTTGGTGGCAAATTTTTTTTGTGTGTTTTTTTTTGACAAAAATATACATAAATGGTAAGTAAGTTCATAGCCATAAGAGTCTCTGCTCTGTAATAGCCATGTTAATGTTCTCATAAAAAGATATGGGGCAAGAGCAAAGTCACAGAAAGGCTGATTAGCATTTTATGACTGAATTAAGCTGCATGACAAATAATTCACTGGTTTTACAGCCCAGCAAATTCTACATTCAAATGCAGGCAGTGCTAGGATGTTTTTGTTCATTTATTTATTTATTTATTTTATTTATTTATTTATTTTATATTTGACCATGAACGTGTCCAGAGCAATTTTTAGAAAAATGGAATCTATAATAGTAATAAATATGATGATTAGTGCTAACATTTTTAATAATCCATTTACTTCAAAATGTCTGCAAAAATTACTATATCCAGCTACAGGATTTTTCAAGCATGCATTGGTTTAGAAGAGTGATTTTCAACCTTTTTCATCTCTGGGCACACATAAATTAATTACTAAAGTTCTGTGGCATATATATATATATATATATATATATATATATATATATATATATATCTTTTGCTGGTCTGACAAAAAAAAATAGGTATAACTTTGATTAACTCACACTGGATGACTATTGTGTTGACTGTTTTTTATTTTTTAAAAATTTTGACAATCTAAGGGAAAAGAGGTCAGTGTCCCTGACTAAATAGTCAGGTATTGTATGTTTTAAAAATTCTTACAGCACACCTGCCGTGGCACACCTGTTAAAAATCGCTGGTTTAGAAGAAAAAGTTCAGACCACTACTTACCAGTGTCTTGATTTATATGATTGGTTCTGTATAGTTGAACAATTCTTCCATTAGTTCTCCCTAACTTTGGGGAAACCTCACTGAGGCTACTATTCTGTGAGTATTAATGGGGAAACAGCTTCTACTTTGTCCAAGGTACCAGATTCTAGATGAAGAAATCCCTCTATTGCAGTTTTGTTACTGCAGGTAAAGAACGAGAATGGGCAAAAAGAGGCAGGACAGATACCTTGCTTAATTCAGCAAAGGAAATGCATATTAATAAAGCATCAGATGTTGTTGCTGAGAAATGATTCAATAGCTGGTTTCCTCATCTGCAGATACAGGAATCACACCAGGCTTCCTTAATTACTAGTGGTAAATGAGGATATCAGTTCTTATTTACTCCATGCAGATTATATTGTGAATATACCTGAATTATCAACATTAAAAAGGTAAAAAAGTATGATCATAATTTTACCCTCCTAATAGAGCATTGACGATCTACTACATGATATGTTTAAATACAAAGGCACAAAAGCCCACCTCCTCTTTGCAATCAACAAACATATTCTATAATTGTTAGGGGTCTACTGTTTGTTACGCACCATGCTGGGCTGCTGAGGTTGAATGAAGACAATCTACTGCCTGCCCTCCAAGAATCCAACCCATTTGGAAAGTCAAGATGATTGAATAAAACAATTAATAAGCAATACAGAGTTATATAAAGAGCTATAGAATGTGGATAAAAATTATGCAGTCACTGTAGTCTTGATTGCATCTGTAATTTAGATTGATAACACTTTGTCTATCCTAACTGCTACCAAACATTATTGGATTGTGTAAAGAGATGTTAGTTTCGGATGCTACTTTGTGTGACCATGAATGCACCACTTAACATTTTTGTTTCTGGATAAAAGAAGGGAAGATAGGTCTAGATGACTTCCAAAAAGCCTTCCTGTTCTAGAATTTTATGAGCTCTGATTCTGGCTGCTTTCACTGGGGTGATTTAAATTCTTTTCATAAAGCCTGGGAGGTGGAGACACTTGGAAAGAGCTTTCCCACTGAGGTGACAGTGATTATTAATCTTCCCTGGTAAGTGGAGTCCTAGGGCTCCAGACCCAAGAGGTTTCAGATCCTAGAATGAATCAGGCAAAGGCTGCAATGGCTCTTGGCTGCAAAGTGACGAACCCAGAAAGATTGAAAGCACCATCCCAAGGAAAATATTGGAGTGAAAAGTCTAGGAGTCTGGTTAACAAAAGAACCAATTTGCAACCAAACAAAGTACCGGTGGACAGAAATAGAAACAAGTGACGGTCAACTAGGAATAAATCAGAGATAGCATAACTGAGCCAAGGGTCAGAAGCATAACCTCTGAAGAGATGTACTGTATTCAGGAACATAAGCACAAGGTGAAGAGGGCCTTTTAATTTGAAAGACCGATGGCAGAGACATGCCCATAGGTAGGCAGTGTGGCAACCACCTTCCAATGCAATTTATATGGACTTAGCATTTTACTATAATGATGGGGCACATAGATTCACTTATGATCTCCTAACTCATTTCTTCCATGGGCAGGTGCAGGCCTCTGAAATGGTGGTTGCCTACAGTTGAGGGTGGAGTTGATAGTTTAGGTGTGAAGATTTTTCAGCTCCTCTGCAGATCTTTCACCCAACTTATTGCTCATATCACTACTAGCATAGTGATTTTTTTTACAGTGCATTATCTCTGATCTTGCCAATCTTGTACATGGAAACGTTAATAGCTATCTTTGTCAAAACTTAAAAAAATTTAAGACCCTTTACAATGTGGCTTCAGCTTACCTTTTCAATTACATTGGCCACTTGTACCCTATAAGCATCTTATGTTCTGGCCAAATTATGGTCCTCAGTGGTTTTCAAACAAGTCCACTACTGTGCCTTCATTCATGCTCACACTCTTTTCTGGAATGCTTTTTCTCTGTGCAAATCCTCCCTAGGGTCTAGTCCAATCTAGTTTTCCTTTTAATCCTCTTCAGAACCCTTCAATCAGATTAAATCTTTCTGTCCTTTAAATTTATACAGCTAATTTCCCCCTCACTGTTCAGAAATGTATTATTTCTACCTTATATTTCATTTATTTCTGCATTTGTCTTTTCTGTACTATGAGACTGTGGCCTATTTGGGGAGGAAACATGTGTTTCCATTTTTACATAGCACCTGCTACGTGGTTCTTAGATGTCTGTCAAGGTCCTGATCCAGGCTGGGGATATGGATCAACATTCAGAAAGAAGAGAAAATCATGTGAAAGCAGAAAGTGCTTCTATTCAGGATTACCTTTTTTTCTTGGCATTATTCATTTTTGAAACTTATATTCCCTCCTCCCAGCAAAAACAAACAAAGATGCTTTTGCCTATAAAACATTAAA
Source organism: Pipistrellus hanaki (assembly GCF_964339955.1). Classification (NCBI taxonomy): domain Eukaryota; kingdom Metazoa; phylum Chordata; class Mammalia; order Chiroptera; family Vespertilionidae; genus Pipistrellus; species Pipistrellus hanaki. Next base: position 56,282,328 of record NC_140504.1, read on the forward strand.
CAGTGTAGAAAAATTGATTTTATTTCCCCACGATAACTAAACGTATCCCCAAAAGCACAAGCCTATCTTGAACTCTTTTAATCCTTCAATTGGGACAACTCATTTAAACTGCCCAAGCAATTGTGTCAAAATCCATGTTCCTGTTTTAAACAAATTGCTGGATGCAAGGGTTTCAAATGAATAAAAATGTAGTTCATTTCTTCTTCTCTTTCCCCTCCAGGGAGGACTTCTTTCCCCCCTCCACTATAAAAAAGCTGATTTTCTTAAAATTAACCTCATAACTCTTATTTTGAAAACTTCATTTATCTTTGGGGCTCTTCCTTTTGGCCCCCATGTTGTGTTCCCCAAAACCATAAGCAGCCTGGTGTAATGGTCTAGGCACACTTCCTCGATCAGACTGCCTGGGTTCAAATATCCCCTCTGCAAAAGTACCAGCTCTGAATCCTTCCACTACCTTGTTTACTCTCTCTCTGCTGTGTTTCCTTGTCACTAAAATGGGAATGGTGATAATTAAGTTGTGGCAGAAAGATTAAGTGGATTAATGTATGCAGCACATTTAGTACAATGCCTGGTGTCAATAATGTTAACTCTTTATAGTTATTCTTAGAACTCACCTAGTCCTCTACCGCTGTTTAAACTTTGCTGTCACGTGACTATATCTTGGCCAAATTGTGATTCACGCTGAATGCTAGAGTGCCTTTCCCATTCATTACTCCACAGAAATACTTCTTCTTGTATCTGTACTTCCCCCGGCTCTGGCTCTTTTCATTCCCAGGGGTGCCACTATCCCCTTATTCGTATGTAGACTTCATTAGGCTTTGACTGGTATGTCCCTTCATTGTCTTAGATTGAGAATGGTAATGGCCTTAGATTGAGAATGGTAATGGCTGATGTCCCACGTTGCACTTGGGGAGAGGCTGAGAGGAACACTTCCACCATGAACAGCACTGTGCTATTGGCTGGAGGCATAATGAAACTTTTACCTTTCCCTGTAGAATTCAGGGAGAAGCCGCGGGGCCTTGGTGGAGAGCATTTTGATTTGAAAGAGCAAATTCTAACAACAGCATAGAGACTCGGGGAGAGCTGTTAGGCAGCCTTCCAAACACACCACACTGTTGATTCTAACAGTAAAGGGGTTCTCTTTCTAATCACACAGTTTATATTTCTGAGCCCTCTTGACAAAAGCAGTAGAAATGGAGGCCGCTGTTACAGGTGTGGCTGGCGCACTAGAGTTAGCCAAATCTTGAGATTAAAAGTAAATTAGAAAACATGTGTGTGAATTGTGCTTCTTGGGAAGCTTTTTATTCTTGTCAGGAGGTAAAAATAATAAATTTAATGTATGCTCTTTCCTTTGATTCCAGTCAGGAGTGAAAACAAATTAGAGTAGAAACTCTTTATTCCTTTGATCCAAGACAGAGCTGGGCCCACTGCAGGCACAGGATAAATGTCAGTTGACTTCCCATGAGCCATTCGGATTTTCCCATTCAGAAAAACTTTTACTCTTCTACTTACTAATAGTTTCCAACCTGCTACAAATGCAGCGTGCAGCATTCTAAATATAGTCTAATCATTTTTTAGGAAGATAAATGATCATTTGTTTTTTCTAGGATGTAGTCTCTTTTCTTATCTAATCAAAATGAAGCAATGGCCCTTTTTGTTGAAATAACACATTGCGATTTCATATTTTATTCATATTTATCACCAATATTCATTCTTACCTATCATTCCCTAGTTCCTTTCAGCTCTTTTGTGTATTTCATTCACAGTGAATATTTGTGCTTTGGAATAATTTTTCCTAAAATGAATATATACAGTAGTTTGCATTTTTTAAGTTCAATCTCTTCTTTATATAGGTAAAGCCTTGGGGTTTTGTTTTCCATTTCTAAGTTTTCACCATACGCAGTGTTTTCCCATCCAATATTATCAGCATTGCAGTCTAATTTCTTCCTGTTTCCAGATCACTCAAATGTGAGTGCAATCATAGGCCCTGAGAAAGCACTTAACAAAAAATCTCTACTTTGTTGAGTAATAAGATGAAGGTATGCATGATTAGATTATTTCCTCAATGAAATCAGGGCAGATTTTCAAATGCAAACTACGAGAAGGTGGCACTCTGAGGATCTTCCCATCTGCATTTGTCCATTAAAATTCGTTGTGTTTTTCATTCTGACTCTTTTGGCAAAGTCATGGCACCTGCTTCTGACTTATGGGATTAGGAGGGGCGAAGAATGAGCTAAACTGGCTGGAAAGAAAGGTTGGGGATGAATCAAGGTGTGTGCTCACTTCATCACTTCTGTCGGTTTCATGGCCAAAGCAACAAACATGACTAAGCTTGACATCAATGGGATTCAGAAGGTATAATCTACCCCAGAGATAAGCAACACATTTTGGGTAATAATATAATCTCCCAACTTGCTTTTCAAAATATGGGCAATCAACCAATGGATTAACATCACAAGGAGTTTATACAAAGTGAATCTTCTTAGGCCTTGGCCCAAAGCTACTAACCAGAAACTGTCTTTTAACAAAATCTTGAGAGGATTCATATGCCATTAGAGTTTGAGGAATCCTAGTCTAAAACACTGTTCAAATGTTACTGTTTTAATTTTTTTTCTTTTATAAATAACAATTGTATTTATTTATGTTTTATGTATTTTTAAAAATTTTATGACTTATTTCACACAACTGTAAATGAAAGTACTAACACTGATACAACAAAATCTATGGACATTTAATATTTTTTGCTTTATATATTAAAGAATCAAAGAACATATTCAGTTTTAGTACAATGTGCACTCTTCCCTGATCCAAATTCTTCCCTCCATTTCTAGAAATTGCAGTAATCTTTTGCCCCCAAATTTTTACACTTCATATCCATGAATCTATAAAATATGTTTTTAAGGTTTATATAAATACTGGAGGCCTGATGCATGAAATTGGTGCAGAGTGGGGGTGGGGTGGGGGAGGAGGAGGTGGTGGAGTGTGTCCCTCAGCCCAGTCTGCACCCTCTCCAATCTGGGACCCCTCAAGGGATGTCCAACTGCCCTTTTAAGCCCAATACCCAGTGGGATCAGGCCTAAAGGGGTTTTCGGACATTCCTCTCACAATCTAGGACTGCTTGTTCCCAATTGCTTGCCTGCCTGTCTGTCTGCCTGATTGCCCCTAACCACTCTGTTGCCTGACTGATCCATGCCTAATGGTTCCCATGCCGACCCAATTGTCCCTAACTGCTCACCCTGCTGGCTCAGTCACCCCTAACTTCCCTTCCTTGCCAGCCTGGTCGCCCATAACTGCCCTTCCCTGTCTGCCTGATTGCTTCTAACTGTCCTCCCCTGCTGGCCTGGTTACCCTTACCTGCCCTCCTCTGCTAGCCTAGTCACCCTTAACTGTCCTTCCCTGCAGGCCTGGTCCCCCCCAACTGTCCTCCCCTGTAGGCCTGGTTGTCCCCAACTGCCTTCCCCTGCAGGTATGGTCCCCCCACTGCCTTCCCCTGCAGGCCTGTTCACCCCCAACTGCCCTACCTTTCATGCCTGGTTCTTTGCAATTGCCCTTCCCTGCTGGCCATCTTGTGGTGGTCAACTTGTGGCAGCCATCTTGTGTCCACATGGGGGCAGCCATCTTTGACTACATGGAAGCAGTTCTCTTGTGTGTTAGAGTGATGGTCAATTTGTATATTACCTCTATATATAAGACTAGAAGCCCAGTGTACAAAACTCATATACCTGGGGAAGGGGGGTCTCTCAGCCTGGTCTGCACCCTCTCACAGTCCAGGAGCCCTGGGAGGATGTCTAACTGACGACTTAGTTGGCCTAAAGCCATCAGTCAGACATCCTTAGCATTGCCACGGAGGCGGGAGAGGCTCCCACCACTGCTGCAGTGCTTGCCAGCCATGAGCCTGGCTTCTGGGTGAGTGGCACTCCCCCTGTGGAGCACACTGACCACCAGGGGCAGCTCCTTTGTTGACTGCTGCTGACCTGCCTTTGTTGCTCAACAATAATTCTGACATTTCACTTTCTGCATATGGTTGTCGTTCATTCATTCATGTTCCTGGTTGCATAGTATTCCATTTAGTTTAATTTGAAACTTAAGATGATGCTTCTGGTGATGTACATTGGTTGCTTGTGGTTTTCCTTTTTCATTACAATTTGTGTTGTAATAAGTAATTATGAATACAAATCTATATATACTCTTGTAACAGTTTCTCTAGAACATTTACCTAGTAGTATTGCAAAGTTAAAGGTATGCATATTTTTGACTTTAGATTTTGCCAAATTGTACCAATTTATATTTCTATTAACTATGTAAAAAAGTTCACAATAGTTGTTAATTATCACACTTTAAGGTTTTGCCAATCTAATAGCTGTGAAATGTGACACTGTTTTTGTTTTTTCATTTCCCAAGCGCTAATAAGATTGAGCATCTATTTATATGTTAATATGTCTTTGCTCTGACTCTATACGAATTATCTGTTCATATAACAGCATATTATGGAATATTTTAAATTGTAACCTGTTAATCTGACTTTTAACTTGCATGTATAATATACATTTATATGATTAATAACAATTGATTTTAGTTTTTTCATCTTATTTTTGTTTTTTGCTTGACTCTGTTTATTCTGTGTTTTTTCCTTTTCTCAAACTGCCTAATATTGATTGTTATTTTTATTCATTTTCCAGTTTCTACTCTTTGAAGTTCATGCCATCTGCTTTCATTTTTTAAAGGTCACACTTAACATGTTAACATGAATATTTGGCTTAACAAAATTTTTATTTTTCTCCTGAACAACAGAAGAATTTTAGAATCTATTTATACTCTAACTTCTTATATTTAAGATTTGTCTGTTTTTTTTTTTCACCAATTATCATTGTTATTATTGATTTTTAAATTAATGCTTTTCTAGGTTAGACACATTTTAAACAATTTTATTTGTTTATCATTCTTTCATGTATTTTAGCCCCTCCTTTTGGGTTGAGAATCCTTCTTCCTAAAGTATATTATTAGTCTTTTGAGCAAATATCTGTTAGTGGGAGTTCTCTGACTGGTGTGCCTAAAATAGTTTTTATTTCACTTTGAATCGAGAATGGTGGTTTAGATTGCTAAAGAATTCAAGGTTGGCATTATTTAATTTCAATACTTCAAAGATATTTTTTTGTCTGCATTTTTCTATTGTTGCTATTGAAAAATCTATTGTTAGTCTAATAATTGTTTATTTGTAGACTAGAGGCCCAGCACATGAAATTCATGCATGGGTTCGGCCCAAGGCTTGGCCTGTGATCAGGGCCATCTTCCCCAGCTGCTGCAGCCCCACCCCCCCCTTTGCCACTCATTCCTGGTTCACTGTTTGCCATCAGGCGATCAGTGCTTGACAGAATGGGGAAGGGACTGAGAGGTCAGCTGTTTCCACCCGTTCGCTGGTTCTGCCCCTGCTGTGGTGGCCATCAGGCAATTGGAGACTGCTGGCCAGGAAAAGGGACCAAGAGGTGGTCAGTGCGCATCATAGTAACTGGCCCAGAGGTCATTCTGGTCTTCTGATGTTAGGGTCAATTTTCATATTACCCTTTTATTATATAGAATATATAGGATAGAGGCCTGGTGCACTGTTGGGGGCTAGCTGGCCTGCCTGAACTTGGTAACTCACCATTAAGCTTCAAAATTAAAAATTTTATATCTTTTATTTTCTTTTATAATATCACTAAATTTTTACAGATACTCCGATTTTTTCAAACTTTTTTTATACTCATCTATAATAATAAAAGAGTAATATACTCATTAGATTGGATATCCTTTCATCCCCCTGGATGAAGCCAGAAGCTTGGGTCCCAGGGTTCCAGGTGCCAAAGAGAAGCCAGTGCTGGCAACTGGGGGAAGGAAGGCCTACTCTTGCATAAATTTTGTGCACTGGGCCTCTAGTTTCAAAGTAATTTTCTGTTCCTCTACAATTCACCATATATATATAAAGGACAATACTAGAGGTCTGGTGCACGAAATTCGTGCACTGGCGGGGTGCCCCTCAGCCTAGCCTGCATCCTCTCCAATCTGAGAAAACCGCCACTCAGATATCTCTCACAATTCAGGACTGCTGTATCCTAACCACTCTCCTGCATGTCTGCCTGATTGCCCCTGCCTGCCCAATGGCCCCTAACTGTCCTCTCCTGTTGGCCTGGTCGCCCCCAACTGCCCTCACCTTCCAGCCATCTTGTGGTGGCCATCTTGTGACAACGTTAGGGCATTGCACGAGGTTGTGAGGGTGTAAAGGCCACGCAGGCTTTTATTAGTATAGATTGCTATTTATCCTTTCTCTATAATAGAATTGTCAAAGATGAAAGAAAATTAGTAAAATGTATATAAAAATCTTCCTCCTGTCAGAGTCTGGGACATGTTGCAGGATCCAGAGTTAAGTCTCTGCTGACCTGTGTACGCCTCGACATTGCATGAGACCTGGCTGGCCCCACCCCCATCAAGCCCCGCAGGATAGGGGGTGCATCCTCAGCTCCCCCAGCCTGGCATCAGGTTGGGAGCATGGCCTCAGGTCCCATGGCCCAGCCTCAGGTCTCCTGACCATGGTGCCAGGGCAGGGGACATGAGGGCAAGATGGCGTGAGGATGTGATGACCATTTGCATATTAGCTCTTTATTATATAGGATAAACATGATGCATGAAATTTGTGCAAGAGCAGGCCTTCCTTCCCCTGGCTGCTGGCATAGGCTTCCCTCTGGCATTTGGGACCTGGGCTTTCCTGTGGCCGCTGGCAGGCACCTGGGACCCCAGCTTCCCTGCAGCTGCTGGTTTCGTCTGGAAGGATGGAAGGACATCTGGAAGGACATCCAGTCTAGTTAGCATGTTATGCTTTTATTATTTCATATATATATAGTTTTTAGTTTTCCTGTAGTCCCATTGTTTGGCAATCTTAAGAATGTAATCCTGTTATATGTTTTATATGCTCACTCTTACTTAGTGAAATTTTCTTTTTTTTACAATTTCAGATTATAAACTAATTCAAAAGTGCTTTTTCTCTTTGAATCTTGAATGTCCTAGGTTGAGGGCATGCCCTTTTATTTAGAAATGTTGTTTGTTTGTTTTCTTCTGGGTGCTCCAGAGTGTATTAGCAAGCTAGAGACCACTTTTATGGTTCCTAGAGCTAGAGAGAGGTAAATCCACACTCAACACACTAACAGAGACACATTCCTGGTTACAAATTCTTAGGATAAACTTGAATTTATTTCTACCAGTACCAAGGCCTTGGCAGAAAAAACTTTCCTGTTTTTCTCTATAATAGTAGATTGTGTGTGTGTGTGTGTGTGTGTGTGTGTGTGCACGCGCACACACATTTTTAGTTCACCCTTTCATTGAATTTATAGCCTATCGAGTTTCCCATTGAGGTTTTATGTGAAGCGACTTAATTTCAACTTTGTACCTTGCTTTATCTTCTGGCCCTGCCTGGGCATTAAATCCCAGGGACTTGGGTTATACAACCAGGAGTCTCCCCCCTCCCAGATGGCTGCAGCCGCAGCTTATACACTAACTCTTATGGCTTCTGCTCCCTCTTTGTTTTTAAGCCTTGGCATTGTCTCTAGGCTTGTCATATGCTCATATCTTTAACAGATGCTTATATTATTTTAGCCCATGTTTTGATGTGATTTTTGGTAAGAAGATTTATTGGATTTCTGGATTTCCAAACATAACTGCCATTTAAGGTACTCATTTTACTTTTAAAAAGTCAATAATAAAACTACATACTTGCAGCTTTTTAAAGGATTGAATATAATATATGCAAAATATCTGTGTGTCTGACAATGTCTGGCACCTAGTAGATATTTGAAAAAAATATTTACTATTTTTATTATTTGTTAACACATAAATAAAACATGAAAAAAATAAGCCATGAAAAACTTTTTGGGATTATTTATTATTGTTAAGAAAGCACTACTGGGAATATTCCATGGAGTAATAGTTTGGATAGGACCCAACTCTTGGTTAGCTTTTATAAAAATTAATTGAAGTCCTACTGTGGGGTAAGAACTCTGTAATATTCTATGGGCTTCTTGGTTCTCAGTATGGAACCTTTAAAATAGGTGGTGTTTTTCTTGAAAACATATCCTAAAGTTTACATTGAGTCACAAAGCCAATATTGAAGACACTACAGGGGTTAACTTCATCATCTCTTCATTCTTTCATCATTTAGCCATCTGGCTGCTGGGTCACTTCCTACCCACTTTGCACTTCTCTGCCAGGTCAGTAAAAAACATTGAGTATTTATAATGTAAGCTATGTACATATTGTGAGAGCATTGTGAGGGATAGGGACATAGTAGAAGAACATGTTTTTACACTCAAATATCGTAGAATCTATTTGGAATGGTAAGCTATCCAAAATTATAAACAAGATCAGTAACAAAAAAAATCTATGTAATTAAGTATCAGGATTAGTTATGGGTATTCAGAGAAGGGAAAAATGAGAACATAGATTAGTTAGGAAAGCATGAGTGAATTTACCCATGTAGGAAAGGAGTGAGATTACAGAAGCCAAGGAAATAGCATACCTAAAGGCAAGGAGGGAAGCACCATGACGCCAGGGGAACGAGCTCCTACCTAGTAATAGACTATTTAGGTTGGAGTACCAGCTGTGTAACCTTTTATGTATAATTTTTTTTTTTAATCTGGGAAGATCATCCTTTTTGTTTTGAGGGATATTTGGGGGAGGGACATACCCAAGGAATTGGATAATGTATCAGGACAAGAGAAAGAAAATGCAACTCAAACTAGCTTAAGACAATAAAAAGAAATATGTTGTTTGACCTAGGGGTCCATAAAGAACCATTTGAGTCTAGTTGTCCCCCAACCCTTAGCCCTCAGCTCTTCACTCCTTCATAGTTGATTCTAATATCAGATTCCATATGAAAACTATTAGAAGCATCAGGCCTTCATCTTGTGAGATTCAAGCCTAATGTGAAAGAGATCACCTCTTTATTTCTGCAGACCCATCCAAATATAAGTTCATCTCATTAGTCCTAATTGGGTTATTCACCTTTCTCAAGGTCACATGTTACTTAATAGGCCAGTTCTGAGTGATAAGACTTGGGATGAAGTCAACTCTACTTGGAAAACATGGATTGAGAGAAAATGAGGGATTTGTTGCCTACATGAAATGTTGCGTTTGATTATTTTTAAAAGGATAGATGGATTCTGGTAGTTAAAACAGCAAAAAGAAGGGAGGGAGTTAATAAATGAACATATTATAGCCAGAGAGATCCTTATTATTGATACATGCTGGGTGAAAGTCTCAGTATTTATGAGACTCAGTGTTCCCATCTGTAATGGTGCCTACCAGTAGGATTGCTTGGAGAACTAGGAGACCTAATGAATGGGAAAGTGCTTTGTAAATCAGAAAATACTGTATAAATATAAGGTGCCATATGGATTGGAATAAACATAGGGGAATAGAACATGCTAAATAAATGTTTCTAGATGAGTTCTATGGGAGTCACTAAAAGCTTGCTATATAAAGGACAATGTGGCCCCGGGCATAAATCCCAAAAAGGATGATCTTCCCAGATTAAAAAAAAAAATTATACATAAAAGGTGAGTGGCTCGCTGGCACTTGCCTCAGCTGGCCACCCTGCCCACCTCTGCTGTAGCTCTCCGCTGCATGTAGCTTGCTGCTCCACCCTCATGTAGCTCTCCCCTGATTGTAGCTTGTTGCTCCGCCCTCCTGGTAATGGTCCTTAAGCATCACAGCATAATGACCCATGTAACGACCATTTGCATATTACCTCTTTATTATTTAGGATGGCTGATCTTTCTAAACTTTGACTCGTTCTTTCTAAAATCTATGCTCTGTTCTCTCTTTCCACTTGCCAGAAATTCTTCCTCCTGATTATAGTCTCTGAGCAAACATTATGGGTCTAAATGGTCTTTAGTAATTGCTCTGGTTTCTCGTAGTGTCTTGGGATGGGTAGCGAGTGAGTGAATAGACAGAGATTTCTAGGCTTCAGGTTTCCAAATTCTTTGTTCTCCTATTTTTCTTGTTGAAGTTGAAAATGCTGACAATGTGTCTTGTGTTATTTTACAAAAAGAAGATTTGTTCCATCCTATATCTTGCTTTCCCAGCCCCATCTCTAAATTCTCTGGATTATAAAGTATTGCTAGACATTCAGGGTGATGAAACTGAATTATTTGGTAAGCAATCCCCAATGAACAGGAAATCAGGTTATTCCTTTGAGTAGGTTTCATAGGAAACAAGCTACTTCATGAGCTAGCCACTTCAGACCCTAAACTCCGATAAATTGGATATATTTTCTTTTCTGTCTTCAAACATAAGATACAAATTAGGATGATTCCATTGAAGTAATATCTATTATCTTTAGGCAGTTTATGTTTTGTGTGACTATTGAGCTCCGCTTATGACCCTTATGATGTTTCTTTCAATAATCTACAGTGGTGCTTCTTTCATTTGGAAGCCTGTGCCATCACTCTCTTCAACCATCCATTCCCTCTCATTCAGATCAGCTCTTTACATCAGTGAGAAGTGAAAGAGTTACATCTTTCCTGCTCAGATTTTAAGGGAAAGTAAAATAGATGACTATAGTTTGGCTCAGAGCAGTGAGTTGGTTTGAATTGGCAATGAGTTTGGAGGATGATTTTGGGTTCCTGCAGGGGAGACAAAACAATCCAATTCTTTGCAATTAAAATAAGATGTGAAATTTTTAAAATTGCAAACTTTAAAAAAAAATCTTATTTTTCATGGGGCTAAGTACTTGCTAACACTGTGATATAACATATTGCTAGTGTCTGTAACCCCCAAACCACCAGTACTCATTGTCTCCATGAAGACTGAGATTGGCCTGTCATTCATGGCTTTTATAGCCAAATGGAATGTTAAGAAAGGGAACATTGTTGATCTATAGGTCTTAACATTGAGGTGAAAATTAAAATACAATTAGAGTTACTTGATAGCTTAGGCAGTGGTTTAAATCACCAGGCTGGCAAATTGAAGCAATAATATAATTTAAACTTTTTTTTTATCCTTAACCCTCTAATTGCCTACTAGACTGACCTGTTTGCTGATGCCCACTAGATTTTCACTATGTGATTCTGAAAGCCACTTGTTGGGCTGTAGTTCCTTAAAGAGAAGGAGGAACCTAGGAACTATATTGCCAATCCACCATTTAGAGCACAGGCTGAGAAACTGTACTCTCTGAGTTCAAATCCTGGCTTTGCCACCTATTCACTGGATGACACTGATTTAGTTATTTAACTTCATGATTCAATTTTTTCATTTATAAAATGGGAATAACAATAATACCTATGCTACAAAACTGTTATAAATGACTACCTGCATATAAAATGGTTAGAAGCAACCATATAGGAAGAGCTCAGATGTTAGTTTAGTGTTAATTGGCATTAATTATGATTATTATTATGGATTCAGGATAAGACGATACCATGTGAATACAAATGGCAGAGATGTTTTCCCTTCCAAGTGCTCAAGTATACCAGGCCAAGTCTTTTCTCCTTATCTTCTCAGTAGATTAGCTTTGACCTGATATGCTTTGAGTCAGCATGTAGATATGAACACACATACACACATGCACACACTCTTGCACCCACACATGAATGTTCATGCTAGTTTAGACAGGGAAATTTTGGTTGCCAGAAGCATAGAATTACTCATGCTATAAGTAAAAGGAAGTTTATTTTGAATTTGGTCAATAAGCATTGGAGAATAGGAAACATTAAAAAATGGGCAAAGAAAACCAACTGGCATATGAAAACATGTATAACATCACTAATTATTAGAGAAATGCAAATAAACACCACAATGAGATATTATCTCACACCTAATAGAACGGCTACTATAAAGAAGACAAGGAATAACACATTTAGGAGAGGATGTGGAGAAAAGGGCACCCTTTTGCACTGTTGGTGGGATTGTAGATTGGTGCAGCTACTATGGAAAACAATATGAAGTTTCCTTAAAAATTAAAAATATAACAGCTATCTGATCCAGCAATTCCTTTTTTGAGTATCTGAAGAATATGAAAAAAGTCATTCAAGAAGATATATGTATCCCTATGTTCATTGCCAAATTATAATGGTCAAGATATGAAAACAACCTAAGTGTCCATCAATGGATGAATGGATAAAGAAGCTGTGGTATATATACATATAGTGAAATACTGCTCAGCCCTTAGAATATGAAATATTGCCATTTGGAACATCATGGATAGATCATGTGAGTGTTATGCTAAGTGAAATAAAGGCAGAGGGAAAAGGACAAAAACTGTATGATTTCACTCATATTTGGAACATAAAATAGAAAAGTAAATAAATAAACAAAATAAATTCATAGATAAAGCCAATAGAATTGTGCCTACCAGAAAGGAAGGGAGGTAGGGGAAGGGAAAATTGGGCAAAACGGGGGTGAAGTTTATGAAACAGAAGGAAATTAGACTTTTGGTGGTGAGCACCCAGTGAAATATGTAGATATTGAGTTATAATGTTGTACAGCTAAAAATTATATAATGTTATTAGCCGATGTTACTGCAACAATAAATGAAAAGACAATATACAAAGAAAAAATAGAAAATAGAGGCTACATGAACATTGAATCTAGAGTGTTATACTGTATTATGGAGGCTACCCCCTTTATCTCATAACTGCATTCTTTTCTGTCTTCTATCTCTTGATTTCAATATTCTATAGATATTTTAAATCTGTGTGTGTATGTGTGTGTGTGTGTGTGTGTGTGTGTGTGTGTGTATGTGTGTATGTGTGTGTGCTCACTCTGAGTTGATTGCTCTTGAGTCTGGCATTTGCTGGGTTAGGTAGCTGTGTCTAGGGGAAAGGCAAACAGACTATAGACATTTAAAAAGGAGAAGGTTCTCTTAAGTGAGTTTCTAGATGAGCAGGAAACTGGTAATCAATCAACCTTCACTGTAAAGTGATTACTTTACAGAATTGTTAGAATTAAATGAGCATCTACACTAATAAAAGAGTAAGATGCAAATTGACCATACCTTTGCAACGCCCACCAGCCAATCAGGAGTGGGTATGCAAACTAATCCAACAAAGATGGCAGGTTAATTTGCATATGCAGGTGCCTAGCATCTGGGGGCAGGGCTGGGCGCTTGCATCATCGCCATGGTGACAATGCACACATTCTGCATCATCCCAGCTGCTCCGGGCCTCTGGACAGCATGGGAAGGTGGAAAGGCAGCTCTGGCCAGAGCGAAGGTGGTGCTGGCAGCCAGGGGAAGAAAGGCTCATCCCTGCATGAATCTTCATGCATCGGGCCTCTAGTGTAGATATAAAATGCTTTTAATGCAGCAGATAAGAGCTCAGGGATACTCACTTTTTTGGGGAAAGTTACTTCCTTCCTCGAGTTCTTATTTTCATTATTTGTAAATGAGGGTCTTAGACTAGGTTCTTTCTGGTTCTGTCATAGAGCATGGTCTCACCTAAAGGTCAATTAATGGACTAAGTGATCAGGGATTTCTATGTTTCTTCTGCATTTTATTCAACTTCCTGAAGAAGGTTCCATTGCTGGGCTGCTCATTAAATTTCTTCCTTTACTGTTATGAATAATTAATTGAAACTATTCATTTAGAATCCTAGCAACAAAGTTCTGTCCCACATCTCCTGTGGTGCAGCATGTACTTCCTGGGCAGATGAAGAAATAACAGTGTGTGAGAAATCTGTTCGCAATTAACACAGCCAACTGGACTTTCTCAGGAGGATACACAGCATCCCCCTCCAAGAACAAGGACTCTGCTCCTCTACACCGAAGAGGACCATCTGATGTGCTCAGTATTTAATAGATGAAGCTCTAATGAGGTGGAGACGTTATACATGGACAGTTTTCTCCTGAGGGGTCAGTGGGGCAAGCCTCTTCCTGAGATTGCAACAACTGTGCCGCTATGCCTGAACCAGAGGCTTCGCCTCTTCCAGCAGGGGAGTGTTTGCAGCTCATTTTTCACCTGTCTGGTGTAGCCTAAGATGTGCTCACTCCTCTAGTCTCAGTTCTAGAGTCTGGGCATGGAAGATGCAGAAGGAACCTTTAGCTTTTCCCTGTGGTTGTTAACCTCTATGTGTGAACTTGGTAATCCTCTCTCAGTGGGGCATTTTTCCTACACAATGGAAAATTCCCTGTGGGTCAATGAGCATAGGGAAGTTAGGTTATTTGAAAACTTCAAAATTCTAGACATGAGCCGGGGATAGGAAAAACATAGGGTCTTGGATAACTGGTGAGGTTTCAGAACTAGAATTTGAATGGCTATGACAATTCAGATGATGGGTCAGCCTTATTGCACCAGGGTCACTGGGCCTCTTTTCCTATAATGCATACTGTGAGCTCCGGGAACATACTACCTGCCCCTTTCCATCCGTGTGTAAGTCCTCTGGAAGTCAGGTAGATAGGCTGACTTTAACCCTTTATACTGAGAAGGGATCACATGGCCCTCCCAATTCTTTCCTTGGTCTTATTCCATGTTCTTGCCCTAATCTTCTCCCGCCCCCCCCCCCCCCCCCTGCATTTTACCCTTGACCTAATCATCAAAGTTTCAGAACATGTTTCATTGTTGTGGTAGTTATTACCAATACAGAAAACCATGAACTATTTTGTTGAGCTTTAGATGAAATAGCTGATTCTTTGGGCATCAGGAATAGTGAATGTGAAAAGAATAATTTCCAAGCAAGTTGAGGATCACCTGTCTATGACTGAGAGTTCCTGTCCAGGTTTTGATGATTTCATGGGACATACTTCACACCAGCATTAGAAGTGGTAATGAGGAATACTTATGTGCGTGCAGTGGTGGGAAAGGAAGCGTAATGTGAGGAGATGGGGAGGAGGAGGTAGTGAGGAGTAAAGGTTGCTTATAAGCCTAGGAATTATTTAAAATAATAAATCTCTGTTATTTGAAGTTTGGGATTGAAAGGGAATAATAAAACAGTAATCAAAAATGTGCTCAAATGAATTTGATGCAAATGAGATGCAGAGAGTGCCCTGGATGTGTTGGAAGAGGGTGTCAGATAATTGGAAAGCATGCATTCTGGCCTACACATGGCCAGTGCCAATCTCTTCAAGAATTCTCTGGAGGCTCTTACTGCAAAACCATTTTAAGATGAACAGGAATTTTTTTTTTTCATCCTGTCAGTTAGAGACTTGTGAAATTTTATCTATTTTGGTGCTTGTTCTATTGGGAAAGGGACAAGTTCTGGAGGGGAATTAGGAACAAGCATTGGCAGGCGTTCCATACTCATCCTGGGTTCAGCCAAGGCCCTGAATCCAGCAACTACCTGGCATGAGAGGAGACATGGTGGTTTACGGAGGAGGGGGAAAGGCTTGTTTAGCAACAACCGAACTCAGGGTCCGCAGTTCACACTGACCCTTGACCTTTGCTCTGTGTGTGAGAGTTATTCCTGGTGCTGCCCCATTGCCCCTAAGGAAGAGAAGCAGCTAATCAGGCTGGTTAGATTTCCAGGCTGCCTTTAGCAGTAGCGGGGTTCCAGCCACAGCCATGCAATATGCTTTCTCTTCTGTGACCTCCTGCTGTGGAACTGGTTGCTAAGTTGAGCCTGAGGCTTTCTGGGGCATCTCCTCTTTCTGTCTCTGCACACACATGCCATTGAGACAAGATCTTCCATGTGTACAGGAAGAAAGTAATATTATCTTTTAGATACAGAGACACAGTAGGAGATTTCATTTGACCTTCAAGGTCCACCCTGGTTTTTCCTCGCATTGTAGCACCAGGCCCTGGGCATTACTGTGCTTCCCATCTGTTTTGTTTGTTTGTTTGTTTGTTTGTTTGTCTTTTGTTCCACAGGCTCATTTGAACCCTCCCAAAAGCTGGTAGGTTCAGGTGCCTGGCAAAATAGGATTTAACATAGCCCTCGTTTTCTTCCTGAAGGCCTGGCAAAATCACAATCCTACTCTTAACACCAAAGGACAGCAATGTTGCCAAATTTTCTCTCTCCAAAAGGATTAAGTTATTCCAATCTGAAACCAGAGACATTGAAGCATTATTGGGTTTTAGATATGATAATATGCTAGACTAATGTTTATCTGGGCAGAGATAATAAGCCAGGATCCTGAAGCCTTGGGAACAGCTTTCTGAGGTGAACAAAAAAAGGATTTAAGACTGACTCAGAGGAAGGCTTTTGGTGCTTACTGGAGCGGTTGTAGACTTAGCGGAAGACAAGCTAGTTTAGGCAAATTTTATGGGCAGAGGCCAGGGCAGTTGTTCACTCATAATTTGTTTGTACAGATAAATGGGAAGGCTTGCTTTATTTCCATAGAAGAGAGAATGTTCTTTTCTGGTGACTAAGGGACCTGGTTCTAAAGCAGAGGCTAGAACAAAGAAGGAAGGAAAATCAGAAATGGAGATCCATTTGGGTGCCTGAAAATTTTCAGAAACAAAGATCCCCTCTCACTAACAGTAGGGTGCTTTGGGTGTGAATTGTTAATATGCACAGGATGGGATGGTGTGTTATCTGGAGCAGTGATGCAGCTTGCTGGGATGGAGGGGAGTGCTCCCAGGAGCATTAAGTTTGGGATAGAATAGCTTATGCCCTTGGTGAGACCAGAAAGTAACTCAAAATGCAACCACTAATTCGTAGAAAGGACCTTAAATTGTTTATGGGTTCAAATCTGGACTATTCTCATTGAAACATTAGCATGGTAGGTTAGCATGGTAGTATGTGGGCAGGCTAAAAGAAAAATTAAATTTATTTAAGAGAAGAGGGTGGGGGATGAGATATCCAAAGGGAAATGGATGCACAGTACCAAGCCAAGGGGACATTGGATCAATAATGGCAGCCAAAATATACTTAGGAGAGTGAATCAATAAAGGGCATAGAAGAAGCAACAGGAAAGCCTAGGTTGGTCTTCTCTGGCTCACTGGGAATCAGAGGAAAAGGAACATTGGAGACAGGTTTAGGGGTAAGCCCTGGACAAGCTGCTACTGCCCATTGCTCTCCTGGTTGCAAATATCATGGGTTTTCTTAGAGGTTGGGGGATATGGACCTGTGGGGGAAGGAGAAGGGGAAGGAAATGGCATAGGCATGATCCTTAGAGGGAGAGAGTGCCCTGGGTCCTTTATCCTGAGTGTATTTATCTCTTTCTTGCAGATGGAAATCTTAGGGAGGACTTAGGGGAGTGTCTCAATAGGATATTCATCAGATTTTCAGGTGTGATCTTTCAGGGTCGTGGTCTCTATTTATTGGTCAGTACCAGGGCAGAGAGTCATTAGTCAATGTAGCTGGTACTGAGGCAGTGACATTGTCTTCTTTTGCTGCTTTTCTGGGCCTAGAGCTGAAATATAACTGAGGCCTAGATATTATCTTGTTTTCTTTAGGAAGGAAAAGGTCAGGGAGCATACATCGCCTGATGAGTGATAAGCTGGGGGAGGATAAGGTACCCTGGGGGTGAGGTTCTTGTTTTCCCAGTTTTGTCCCTTACTAGGCATCTGGAGCTTTCTGCCTTAGTGAGTTTCTTTACCTGGCCTATTGTCCTTGCTTTGGGGGCTCTGACTGACACCAATAATTAACAAGGACCTTGGAGAGTTCCATCTTCTCTCTGAGCATTAATTGCTTTTCTGAAAATGAGGAGCTGGTCACATGGCTGCTTAGCTCACTTTAGCTCTGACTTCCTGTGCTCCTATAAGGTGTCTGGGAACTGTTCTAGGCAGTGCTTTGTTGTGGGCATCCTGTGTCTTCACACTAAGCACACCATGTGCTTTTGTTTCTATTATCAAGTCAGCAACAGCCCTGCTCCCTTCTGAACACTCAATAACCCACCACCTCCTCACTGTGATCTTATGATTCTGATTTTTGGGGACTAAATTTCTGAAATTTTCTTCTCATCTGGTGCTAGATTTGGCTAATGGAAGGCCCTTTTGTGAGATTTGAAAGCGAAAAGGAAAGAAAAGCCATGAATTAGTGGATCAGCAGTGGACTGGGTGTGGGCCTTAGCTGATGGCAGACATAGGGATCTTAGTGGATTCTTGGCATTCTCCTAAAAATCACCTTCTTTGGTGCTGCAGGCAGCTGAGATCATTAGCAGTGACTCCTGTGTGATTCTTACCCTTCTAGAGGTTCTGAAAGCCAGGACCAGCCTCCTTGAATTTTGATTAATGCTACCTCTGGGGATACAATATACTACTGTGGTCCACCAATCAGAGTGAGGATTTATGAAGTCATATGACACATGGATTTTTGAGTTTAGTCAATCTCACAGTGAGTGCAGTGCACCCATTTATAGTTAATTTCTGTAGTTCCTGAATGTATAGTTGGAAAGACATACTTGGCCAAAGTCCCTGCTTCAGTTATTTAAGACTTAGGATAATTATTGTAGAAAGAGCCAAACAGGATTAATGGAAATGTCTCTTCCACACAAATAATAAACCAAAACCTATATTCCCTTAGAAAATTACAAAATTAGTGCTACCATAAAAACATTAAAAGATGAAAAACTGTGATTTATTTATGTCATCACCATTTAATATGTACGTTTATTCTACACAGAACACAATTAGATCTTGCAGGAAAATGTGCTATTTTAATCCTAATCAAGTAGTTACTCCAGTACCAGTCTCTTTCCAAGAGCAGATATCTGCATGTTAAACCATTCTGTTCTATGGCTTTGGTCCTGTTGTCCTTTTGGTATTCATATCTACCTTGTTTCTGGTGCATTATATGCTGTCATTGATCTATCAATTGCTTTACAGTAATTAGCAAACACCATCATAGGTTGTTTCTTTCTCATCACAGGGACAGACTTTCTGTCCTAATGAGTCTGCAAGAACTACGATAATCTAAGTAACTTACAGGCCATCATGCTGGTCTTCCACATTAATGACATCCTATTAATTGCCTTTGATGAGTAGCAACTATACAAGATGTCCTCATTGGAACATGTGTATAAGGGTTGGAAATAATTCCAGTAAAAAGTCAGGGCTCCTCAGTTAGAATAGTTTAAGCTCTGTGGTATGGGGTGTTGAGCTACCCATCCTTAGGTAATAGACAATGTGGCTGCATTTTTCCAACAAAGAAGTGCAGCTTTTGTCGATTTCTCTGAATGCCACATTTCCATTGGTGCTTTGAATCATTACCAAATAATCAATGAGACTGCCAGTTTTGAGTGGGACCCTGCAGGAGAAGGTTGTACAGTATGTACAGGCTGTAAGAGCAAGGTACACTGGGACTTTAAACTTGTGAAATCAGATCCTGTGCAAATGTTCGTGACAGATAGGGATATTTTTTGGAATCACAGGAAAATTCTGGTTAGAGATTACAATGCAGATCTCTAATGGTATGAAGTAAAGCCATACCTTGTTTAAAACATCTAGATGGCTGCAAGGCCTGCTAGAGATTGAATCTCTGATTATTGGACAGTATGTGATCATGCAACCTGAACTATGCATCATGTACTGAATGTTATCTGATTAACCAAGCCATTAAGTTGGCCATGTGCAGCAGCATTTCATAATTAAGTGGAAATGCTATATATGAGATTGGAATTTATTAAGACCTAGAGGTAAGAGTTAGTTACTTGAGCATGTGGTCTGAACTTCCATGATATCTACTTCTCCCATGTTGCTGTCTCTCCCATCTCCCAGCCCAGGGACTCATGGGAAGCTGCCTATGATCTTTTGACTAGAGAAGGAAAAAACTGGGGTTTCTGCTTTATCAATGATTCTTCATGATATTCTAGTACCAGACAGGAATGGATTATTGCTGCATTGCAGGAGTGGCCCTAAATGACAGTAGGGGAGAGAAAACCTATGGGGAAAACTTTTATAGCAAAGGTATAGATTTATGTTGGGCAGGGGATGATCAGGGACTTGGTTAGATCAAGATGAGAGAATTCTAGACAGAGAGCTCTGAGAAAGAGGTGCATGGGTGAACTTTTGTAATGGGCATAGGGTTAGGGGTAATTGTTACTCGTGTCATTGCTCACTGAAGGACATCTGCTGCAGAGCAGACTCAGTGATCACAGGGTCTAGACGGCCTGTACTGTGATAGCTGTCAGCTCTTTCCCAAGATCCTCTATAAACTGTTCATCAACAAAGTGGCCATGTTAACATGTATAGATGTTATTCTTGAGCTCAGTTACATAGATTTTTTCTCACCAAGGCTGATCTGGCTGCTATTGCTGAGGGTCCAACATGTCAACATATCAATAGCAGAAACCAAAGCTGAGCTCCCAATATGGCAACATTCCCTAGGAGGACCAGCCAGCCACCTGGTGGCAAGTTGATTACATTGGACTCTTTCCATCATTGAGGGGGCAGTAAGTTTTTCTCCCTGGAATAGAGGCATAATATGGATATGGGTCTGTCTTCCCTGTCAGCAATGTTTCTGCCAGCACCACCATCTGTGGACTTATTGAATGCATTATTCACTGTCTTGGTATCACACACAATATTTTTATTCTGACCAAGGAATTTTATTTTGTAGCCAAAATAATAAATAAAAAGTAAGTGAGGGAATGAGTCACACTCATATAATTCACTTGTCTTATCATGTCCAGCATTCACTCAGAAGCAAAATGCAGTTAATACTCCAAACTAGCAATCACATATTATACCATTTATCCCATTGCCAGAATACATAGGTCTACAAAACTAATTTATGCTTCCCAACATCACCACTAAGGACCCTGCTGCTTTAGAAGTCTTAGTTCCCAAATGAAAAATTATTTCACCAAGGGATATGACAATAATTCTTACCTGCAGGTGAGACAACCATCTGACCATTTAGGGGCTCCTTTGTACCACTGAACAAGAGACAAAGAAGGGAGTTACTGTATCACTGGTTATTGATTCTAATTATGAAATTGGGTTGCTATTACATAAAGGAGGTAAAGTGGAGTGTGTCTGGAGCCTAGAGTTTTGCTGGTGTACATCCCATATTCATAAACAGAGCTTAATGGAAATCTACAACAATCCCACATGGGCACCTTCAGGAATGAAGATCTGGCTTATCTCAACAGATAAGTGGGTATGGCTGGCTTGGGCAGACTGATTATAAAGGGAATATGGAATTGGTGGTCAAAAATGAAGTTTAACTATGGTCTTATGACTGCTTTTAAAAATGAAGACTGTGTTAGCTATGTATTTTTTTGCCTTTATATATCTCATATACAAACTACTTTGTATTGTCTCTCTTTTCCATACAATTTTATAGAAAGGGCATTAGTTGTGATTAAACTTATAATTTAATATTCAGTTTATTGTCTATCAAAAAGAAAGATTGTGATTAAACTTCAGAGGGATTAATACTACCCAGAGATGACTCTCTACTTTTTTTTTTCTTTTTAAAAAAATATATTTTATTGATTTTTATTCAGAGAGGAAGGGAGAAGGATAGAAAGTTAGAAACATCGATGAGAGAGAGACATTGATCCTCTGCCTCCTGCACACCCCCTACTGGGGATGTGCCCACAACCAGTGTACATGCCCCTACTGGAATCAAACCCAGGACCTTCCAGTCCGCAGGCCGAAGCTCTATCTATTGAGCCAAACCAGTTTTGGCGAGTCTACTTTTCCAGGAGAGACTGATTGCTTCTACATTTGTATTAAAAGTAGTTCCATGAAGTTGCTAATGTTGATTAGAAAATAAATATGAGTAAAAAGGATTCTTGAATTTGAGTTGAGAAAAAGGATAGATTGTAGGATTGTCTATTATCAAATCAGCATCAACTTTCTCCTTACATAATCACAGGAAAGACTGAGAACTGCCTTTGCCAATACCCCTTGCTAACATTATTGTAGGTTCTGTTCTGCCAATGAGAAGAAATCCTGTGGAATTGAGAGGAGGAAGAGAAGGAAAAGCCATTATTCTCTGGCTGCAGCTGTAGGCAGGTGCATAAACACAGCAGTTGCAGACAGAAGACATAGCCAGTGCTCTGGGCAGCCTCCTGGGAATCACCCAGATTGTGCTGCAGGCAACTGTGGTCACAGATTCCCTGTGATTCATGCACTTCTGAGTTTTTGAAAATATAGCAGTGGCCTTTACTTTCTCAGCCCTAACAAAAATTGGGTATGCCCCCGATTTACTTATGGAATTTTTTCCTATTTCTAATATCTTGAGTGTCTTCTGTCTTCCTGACCAAATCCTTTGTACTAAGTTTGAGTCCCCGTCCCCCTACAGCTCCTCACCACAAAACCCTGAATCCACATTCTCTACATAGGACGAGGTGGGTAAGGCAAGGCTCTCTCTAAAAAGTTTTTGAGCGTCTAAAACTAATCTTTTCAGAAATGTCTAAAATTGGAAACAATTTTCCCTATTGGAGTGGTTTCTTTCTTGATGGCCAAGGACCCCAAGAGGTCTTGGTTTAATGCTAGGGTTTCTGATTTTTTTATGTGCATCTATCACTACATGGTGGGGGAAGATGTAAGTTTATAGTCATGAGTATGTGAAACACTGAGTTTGCTATCATATTACAATTTCTAAATTTTTGTATTATTTTCCATATGAACAACTATAAACTGACTTTTTTTACCCCACCCTATATATTTGGAATACATTAAAAATAGGGTGTTGCTCAATTATATTCTTTCTCTCTTTTAACACCTCCCACACCAGCATACATAAACACATAACATTTTTAATTTTCTATATAGGTTAATGAAAAAATGTATTTTAAAGCATTATTGATCTATTTTTATTTCAAAAATATTTTCCCATACTAAAATGATTGAGTAAAAAATATCCATGTGGTTTCCATCTCATCTTTGAACTTGGTATGAGAAGAGCATAGCACTTACTGACAGAAAGGATGAGGTTGTGTGTATTTCTTGCTGATTAAAAAATTTTGGATAAGTCACCGTCACCTTTTCCTCTCTGAGGCTCATTGACTTCTTCTGTACAGTAGACATGAAAATGGTTGTTAGAAGTAATAATATGAAATAAAATATGAAAATAAATCAAATAATGTAAGTTTTTTATACCACAGTCAGCTAGAAAAGGTCTGAACTGTTTGTACCTATACAATAAACACATATCTAAGTCTTCTATTACTAATCTAAGCTTACTTACAGCCTGGCACTATAAACCAAGAACATGAGTGTAGCATGAGTAAAGATTGTTTATGCCTTCTGATTTACTTAACAGTAAGGATTTTTATTAAAATTTATTGCTTATTGCTTCCTTGTATTTTGCTTATATTCAAGTTAGCACAAAGGGGAAACTTATCATAAGGATGTAGAGAATATCTATGGATCCAAGGGTAGAGAAGCAGTTAGACTTTAGGGCATTGAAGTAGGAATGGAATATTTGTCTGTTTCTGAAAGTCTCTTTGTTCTTCTCCCTAAGACCTGTTTCTCCGATCTACTTGGTATACTGATTCATTATAGCTCTTCAGTTTGCATATTTCTTTTCTAGCAACTAAGCTAGAAAGAGCTAGATTTTTTTACTCCCAATTTCAAATTCTGAATTGGAAAAATCTAATTGAATCTTTGTGTGCCCATTGCCCATCTCTGGTTAAAAAAACTGGAGCCAAAACAGCATACTCATGGACTACAAGCAAGGCTGATGGAAACTCAGTCCAATGGCTGAACACTGATAAAGGTCGCCAGTGTGAGCTACAGCAAGAACCCAAAAGTTCCATATGAATAACTGAAAATTAGACAAAGGTTGGAGGCCACAGAGTTACCTCCTGAAATGCCAACACCTGGTAATTTATGTGCTGAATTCTGTATTATGAACTTGCATACTCATTCATCTATTTCTGTATTTACAGAGAGCTTGCTCAGTATCAGGCCCTGTGCTGGACATTGAGATACTATCATGAGTTGGATGTGTATAAACCTGTCTTACAGGATTTGCTGTTTTATTCTCATGTGTTTGCATTCTAAACACAGTAATCCCATGTCTTGGGCCTTTTAATTCCAATTTTATACATAAAAATGCAGAAAAGTCAGTTTTTCTGATACAAGGTCAGGGCCTTTTCTATCCCACCGTAGATGATAATCATTAACCTGATATTTGGTGTATCAACTTTTGATATACCAATTAAATATCATTTTTGTCACTGTACCACATCATAGATTCTCTTGGGAAATTATCTTCAGAATTATTTCAGTTACTGAATATATTTGTAACTGATTAAAGTATACTTTAAAAAAAAGTATCTCATAATTGGGCTGGGCCATCTCCCAAGTTATTTTAAATTAGTGAGGTCACTATTAATACAACTAACTATATTAATAAATGCATGAACATTTCTTGTACATCTATCATATCCAATAAGCTCTGAGCTAAAAACAGGTTTTAATATTTTATAGGTAAGATAGGATTTTAGTTCCTAATTATTCATTTGTCATGTCCTCTTGGACCAGGAGGAAGAGGGTGATGTTATTGTGGTGCTAAGTTATCGTCCTTGGAGAAAGGAGGAAAGCAGCAATGATGGTGGACTGCGAAGCCCCATGCAAGCCATGTATACTGTTCCAGACACTATTAGCTATTTCCCTTTCCAGCATTATTTCATTTAATCCTCACCAACCTCAGTGTAGGATCATCATCCCAATGTTATGATTTGGGGAACTATGGTTCAGAAAGGTTAGTACACTGGTCATGATCAAGGAACCACAACTTGTGGCCAGACTTTCATTACAAAGCCCTTGTTATCCCCACCACCCAGTCCTGGCTACGAGACCCACAGCTTCCGTGAAGCCCACAAGGGAGATGAGATTCCAGCAATCAAGCCAATGATTTGTGAAAATCTTCTGTCTGGTCCTGGATTGCCCCAATTCTGTATCAAACTATTTCTACAGCGGACAACCTTTTATTTTATGAGTTTTTGGATTTAGGTGACTTAGGTAGCAGAGTGTTCAGACTCTCTGAGAACCAACTTAATGTATCTAAAGTGAAAACAGGTCTCTGGAAAGAGAAGCTGAGTGAATGCTCAGGCACCTGGGCAATGCTGAGAACTTACCAACTAGAGCTGGGGACCACACTCCACATCTTTATTGTCTGCATCAGCCATGACATTTACTTCTTCAGATGAAAGAAGTGGAGTATGAGATGGGTCTTCTTTCTCCAAATTCTGTTTTTTCAAACCTTTCAGAAGGTCTTTGGTGGGCCTAATTTGGATCTCCAATCCTCCCCATGGCACAGGCACTCCAGTGGGGCTGGGGTAGGGGGTGGGGAGTTGAGTAAAGATAGGGAATGTGGTCCCCAGCTCCAGTTGGTAGGTTCTCAGCATTGCCCAGGTGCCTGAGCATTCACTCAGCTTGTCTTTCCTGAGACTTGTTTTTACTTTAGATACTTTAAGTTGGGTTCTCAGAGAGTCTGAACACTCTGCTACCTAAGTTACCTAAATCCAAAAACTCTACCTAAGTGACCTTGGGCAAGCTGTGTGACTTTGGGCATGCCACTGTTTCACTTACAAATGCCTGTGGTTAGGGGAGGGTTTCTATAGTAAGAGGGAGAGAAAATGGGTGCTGGGCAGAAAAAGTAGATATTCTTTATAAGAGCTGAGAAGATAAAGCTGTGACTCTTTTCCCTGGAGTTCAGAGGAGAAACTAGAGGGAGAAAGAGAGAGAAACATCAATGAAGAGAGACAATCATCTATAGGCTGCCTCTTGCATACCCTTTACTGGGGATTGAGCCCACAATCTGGGCATGTGCTCTGACCAGGAATGGAACCATGATCTCCTGGTTCATAGGTCGACACTCCAGTGAGCCACACTGGCTGGGCTAGAGAGTCTTCTGCCTCACAAGGCATGTCTTTGGGTCAGGGAGAACATGATCAATAGGAAACATTTGTCAAAGCCACCTCTGCAGTGGGATGTCACACTTCCTGTGCTGAACCCTTACCCTGGGATATACCTTAGATATTTTTTATACAGGGTCAGAGAAAAAAACTTCAGTGATCACTTGAATCAGTGTTTCCCTGCTTGTGGCTCATTTCCTTCCCCCACTCTATTCTCCCTCCAAAGGCCTCCAAATGTTCTTAAATTATTTTTTATAAATAACAATTAAAACAAATCTGTTTATCTCCAAAACTTGTTAGTTCATTATGGATTCAGAGAATGGTTTTCTGATTTATTTCCTCAGTTTGGGCTTCTTCTGCCCTGCTAGTAGCATTTGAATCTAATCTTTATGATCAATTATAATTAATTAAGCAGTATTCTTCTTCAGGAATGGTGACTATGGAACAGTTAGGGCGAACTGTGTGTTTCTCTCACTCTAAGCTGTAAGTAGAGATCTGTTTGCTAGATTGCTGTTAATTAATCATTTAGTTTGTCAAAACAGTACAATGGGCTTAAAAATACATTTTGATAGTACTACTGCTGACTGGTACTTGTGAATCTCTGCTGGCACCAAGAAAAAAATTGATGAGAAGGATAAACCTTTCTTACAAAGTTGCTGATGTTAATGTGTAGATCTGTCACTTGCTGGGATGTATGAGGATATGAGACTATATATTTATTTTTAGGACATACATGCACGTGAGAAGAATTGATAATCATAAGGACAAGTGTACCATCTGTAATTTATTTCAGATGGGTGCAAACTGGCAAGTTGAAACCCACTATTCTTCAGAGTTCTGGATGATATTGATAGATAATATAAAGGCTTCATTTTAATCAATAGTGCCAGTCTTCTCCCCAATCAAACATATAATTGTGGTGCTATAAAGGACCCCAATAAAGTATATTTTGCTACGTTTTTCTGGTCACAATCAGCTCTGGTAGCGGAGGTGCAAAGAAATAGCCCAAGTATTGGCAGTGATAAGGAGAGATGAGGAGGAAGCCTGGGCATGTCTTGAGCAGGCTTATTGGACAATAGAGTAATGATTCTAAGTAGATTTATCTCCCAAGTCTACAAAAGAGGAACTAACAGCTGTTCCTGAATGCTAAGACAAGGAAGTAGGCCTTATGCCTCCTTTCTATATTGAGCAGGTGTTCTCTGCTAGCAGAGCGGATTTCATAGGCTCTTTCAAAGTAGGACAAGTCTGTGGAAGAGAGGGGGTGCAGGACTGGGCAGCCTTGGAACCTGCACCTGGTGGTGGACACAGCTTGCATCATTTGACTTTGGGGGACCTAGGATGGAAGGCTCCTGTGTATTGGGGGAGAACTGACTCATTAGCCAGTGTTTTGAGTGAACTTAACTTATCAGTTGAATGCAGAATGGTTATATTCCACAGAGGATCTCGGGACACAACTCAGTATATAATCCAGCTGTGATGTAGAGAGAATTAAATGTACTCCCCAACCCCCATTCCAGGATCTTCCCATATTGTCCAATGACACCATACTCCTGCAGATGAAAGGTAGTTTTATTTTTCGCTTATTGTATTATTTTGTTTCATTTGAAACTTTTCTGAGTATTTCAGGCTTAGCTTGATCTCTGTTTGCATACCGATAAACATTGTAGTTCCAGGAATATTCATTCACTACTGAGTCTAGAGTTGTGGTTGAAAGCCTGGACTCCTGAGCCAAATCACCTTGGCACAAATCAGATTGCCTTGGCTTTGAAACTTGTTCATTAAATAAACTTGGACAGAGTAGTTAATATTCTATACTTATTTTCTTCTACTTGAAATACATTTTTTTTTTCATAATAATCCCTAATTCATAGTGTTTAGAAGATTTAGAAGAATGTATATTGAGGATTTAGACAAGTTTTTGATATGAAGCCAGTACTAATATATATATTCTCTAGCTGATATATATATCAGCTAGAGAAGCAATGCATCAGAATGATTAAGAGGTCCAACTTCAGCAGCCAGATTATATGGATTCAAATCACAGCCCAGCCACATACCTGCTGTGTGACCTTGGGCATGCCACCTAACCTCTTTGTGCCTCACTGGCATCATCTGAAAATGGTAGCTACATGTCAGTGTTGCTGTGATAACTAAATGGATGAATCTATGGAAAATACTTAGAATACTGCTCCAAGTATAATAAGCTTTTATGTTATCTATTATTATGATAATTATCCATATGGAAATAATTTCTTGGTTCCTGTGATTGTGTGGGAAGCAGCATGACAGTGGTGAAGAGCATTGGTTCTGGAGATGACTGTTCTCTACCTCAGTTGTGTCATCTGGAAAATGGGGATAAGAACAGAACCAAACTCTGAGAGGAGAGAGGATAAAATGGAAGAATGCATGGAATTTGGTTGGCATCTAGCTGGGAAATGAATACCAGCTAGTTTATTGATGTTATAATTACTACTAGAGGCCCTGTGCATAAAATTCATGCATGGGGGTGGGTGAAGAGTCCCTCAGCCCGGCCTGCACCCTCTGCAATCTGGGACCCCTCGGGGGATGTCTGACTGCCTCTCGCAATCTGGGACTACTAGCTCCTAACCTGTCTGCCTGCCTGATTGCCCCTAGCCCTTCTGCCTGCCTGCCTGCCTGCCTGATTGCCTAACTGCTCCCCTACCAGCCTATTTGCCCCTAGCTGCTCTCCTGCTGGCCTAATTGCTCCTAACTGCCTCTGCCTTGCCCTACACCTGGGACCCAGGATTCCCTCCTCTGGCTGGTTGCAGGCTCCTAGGACGTGGGCTTCCCTCCCTCTGGCAGGCAGGCCACAGGCACCCTGGACCCAGGCCTGCTTCACCTGGGCTGGCTGCAATTGCAGAGGACCATGGGTAGGTGGCTTTACCCAGACCACAGCCACAGACGCTGGCACCCAGGACCACAGAGTGGGAAGCTTGTTCCTCTCTCAGACCACAGTCTGGTTGGTCCCCATTCCTCTCTCAAGAGCTCATTTGTGCCTGGCTGGCCCCCATTCCTCTCTCACCAGTGTTGAGTGTCTGAGCCATTATGGCAGTGTGATGGTGTGACAACCATTTGCATATTGGCTCTTTATTATATAGGATGGAGGCTGACACATGCTGTTCATACCCAAAGAGTTCACAAGTAGCTCTGGAGCTCACTATACCCCAAGCCATCCCAAATGCCCATGTACTACAGTACACTCTCTCTTCATTCCCCAAACAAGGGTCTTTTTGGTTTTTCCTCTTAAGTGCTTTATGCTGTTCTTACATATGGCTTTTTGGAACTATCATTTAGTTTTTTTTTATTGAAAAAATATCTCAATTGGTCAAAATAATTTAGGGATGCTGGAAGACACATAGATTGCTTAGCAATCAAATAACAATAGCTGCTGAGCACTTACCTTGTATCAAATACTGTAGGTTTTTTTTTTAATAACCACTTTGAGATATAATTTACATACCATAGAAGTCACACTTTTAAAGTCTGCAATTCATTGGATTTTAGTAAATTCACAGAGATGTGCAACCGTTCCCATATCTAATTTCAGAACATTTCATCACCTCAAAATAAACCTTATGCCCTTTAACAGTTACTTTCCATCCTCCCTTTCCCCCAAGCCCCTGGCAACCAACCACTAATCTATTTTCTGCCTGCATGGATTTGTCTGCTCTGAGCACTTTGTTTAAATGGAATCACATAATATGTGGCCTTTTGTGAAAGGCTTTTTGCATTTAGCAAGATTCAAGTTGTAGCATGAATCAGTACTTCATTTAGTCCGTTTTTACTGTGGAATAATATTCCATTGTATGGGTAAAGCACATTTTGTTTATCTGTTCATCCATCAGTTGAGCAGATAAACATCAAATGGTAGGCATTTTGGGTTATTTCCATTTTTTGGCCTTAATATTTAATACTACTATGAATATTTGTGTACAAATTCACTGTATCAGTTATGATATGTTTTTGTTTCTCTTGGGTATATACCTAGAATGGGATCACTGAGTCACATGGCAATGCCATTTATATGCGTATGGCATCCAGGATATGCAATTTAACCTCCATCACCTGACTCAATTATGGCAGTGCTCCTATGAGGTGCTTGTTGATCATCTCATTTTTTATACTTTGAGAGCCGAGGCAGAGAGTGTTTAAGTAACTTGACTACATTCACAGTGCAAGGGAGTAGTGGAGCTAGAGCCCAGTCCTTAAAACTGAATGCTACTTATGTCTCCAGAAAACTGTGTAGGATTCTGAGAAATTTGTTCACTGTGTCAGTTCTAAAGAAAATTTGAGTGCAGGGGTTTTCAAAGACAAAGGTATTGGTAGTGGCCAGAAGGTACAATAACGCTATCCTAGATAAGCTCTGATTCTGAGGGGAATTAAACTTGAATGGGGGGAGTTGTGGAAATTAATCTGTGGTGATATTCATGTGGTTAGGTTGCTATTTGGAAAATGACCAGCCATACATGAATGGTTCCATGTCAGCTTTGGCTTGAGAAATGTAGTGTAGAAGCTGGGAGCTAATATGTTGATGGCTAAATATGTTGGAAATATCTTCTCCCAATTTGGGTTCATCTTTTACTTTTTTTTATTATGTTTGATAAAATTTTATTTTATTTTATTTTTAGAAGAGTTTTAGGTTCACAGCAAAATTTAGTGGAAAGTACAGAGTTCCTATATATATGCTTGGTTCCCCTAAACATATAAATAGCCTCCCTCTTCCCATCAACATTTCCCACCAGAGTGGTACATTTGTGACAATTGACAAACCTACATTGACAGAATCTAATTTACATTAGGGATCACTGTTGGTGTTATACATTCTGTGGGTTTTGAAAAGTTTATGACGACCTGTGTCTACCACTGTTGTATTGCGTAGAATAGTTGCATGACCATAAAATATCCTCTGTGCTCTGCCTACTAAAGTTTTAAATTTTGATTTAGCCAGATATGTATATCTTATTCAAGGGCATAGACTCTGAAGCCACACTTTCTGAGTTCAAATCCTAGCACTGCTATCAGCTTAGCTGTATGACTTTGGGCAAGTTGCTTAATGTTTAATACTTCAGTTTCCTCATCTGTAAAATAGGGATAATGATGTCTACCTCAATGGGTTATTGGGAGGATTCAATGAGATAATGCATGTAAAGTGCTGGCAATCATGCTCAGCATATAGGAAGTGCATAGATGAAGGCAGGTTTTTATTATATTCTTTCTGTATAATATAATTTTAGTATCTTGTTTGTAATTTTAATATCTTGTTTAAGAAGCCCTTCCTTACCCCAAGTCATAAAATTATTCTCTCTTTGCTAGTTTCTAATCTGTTGTTTAATTTATCCTTATTGAGTTGACTTTTCAAGTCTTATTGGTTGTTTTCCTGCTCATATTTTCAAGCCTCTCTTCTATTTCTAGGCACTTAATAAATATATGTATTTTATGTTCTGTGTCTGAACTATATCTGAACTGTTTGTTGGTGTGCTGTGGACAGACTATTGCTTGTTTCTGCTGGTCTCCAGTCAAGGAGAGTTTTTATCCTTACTGTGTGTAACTGGGAGCATTAGATTTGTCTTAGAACTTTTAGGCTTGGGTTGAAATTGCATTCCTCCAAAGAGGATTGTAGTTCATTCACCCAAGGACCTGGGATGGCTACCAACCTGGGATCATTTTAAATCAATTTGAGTAAGGTGTTCCAGGTAACATAAATATAAACCAAAACCCCATGAGAGCTGGCTTGTTATTACAAATTATCAGATAATGTTTCCTCACCTCCCTCCAGTGCCAGAATTGAGAGTGGTAGTAACCCTTGATCCCATCCTCTGTGTGGCAGTTCTTTGTTCATTTTCTATTTTATGGGGAGCTTTGGGGGGTTAGAGTTTTATCCCATGTTCCCCACACTCACTGCTCAGATAGCTGATGATGCAGAAGTTTAGGATTTCTAGAGTGCAAGGGAAGACTTTAAGGAAAAACTCTACTTCGGGTGCTTACTTATTTTTCAGGATTCTTGACTTCACTTAAATTTTTGAGCTCTGTGGATCCTTTTTGTGTCCCTTTAGCAGTGTGTTGAAAAATGCAGTCCTCTCTATTTTTTTAATCCAGTGTTTAGTCACTTCTATCAAGAATAGTTATTCAGAGTATTTATAATAATTTGAAACATTGCCAGACATGGGTGTCTTCATCTCTGCTCCTTACTCCCCTTCCTTGCCCTCTGTTTTCCTCCCTTCTGCTCCTGTCCCCTTCCCTCTCTTCTTCTCCCCGTCTTCTTTCCTGCTTCCCAGCTTGCCTGGAATGAGTGGTTCAGCAAAACAAGCGTCATCTTAGAAAGAAGAGGTGTAAAGAATAAAGGCCTTTAATGTGCGTGATGGGCTTTAATTATCCCAGCACCAATTTTCTTGCAGATTTTTAATTTATTGAATTATGTCTAAACAATGCTCTCACGCCTCTTAGCAAAGTACAGTGCTTTATTCATTATTATTTCTACAGGGAACTGGAGAGTTATCATAAGGTCATACACACAAACTTTCCTTCTGGGTGTATATAAAGTTAATCACATTTACAGGAAAACAAACTGCATAAGCCAACCCTATCTCTGTTTTTAAGCCTTTTGGCTGTATTCAGTTTCACCCCTGTGGGCCAGGCTTTCATCCCTCTAATCTTTGGACATTCTGAAGTTTCTCAGGCATTTCTGAAGCCTGTTTTCATAGGATTATTAAAAACCTGTTATTTGAAAGTCTTAACATGTTTTCTTCTGAGATTTGCAAATTGCTTCATATCTGGAGATTCACTTTCTTTTCTTCTCTGGGGATCAGAAGTGACCATGATGGCTGTCTAGTCTGAACCGCAGTGGTTGAATTGCAGTCCTCACATCCCCCATGCTGTTGGTTTCTCCCAGAAAGACTAGCTTGTGGAGTTGATTTTATCATCCAGAAAAAATGAACTGATCTGACTTTCAGAAACTATTCAGTTAAATTTAGTTTGGAGCCAGCACAGAAAATTCAAATGTCATTCATTCACTCAACATTTACGGAATACCCACTGTGTGCCAGGCATTAAGACTATGTGTGAGGGATTGGAAATATAATTATCAATAGGGCAGATTCCTATTATCTGTGTATCAAACCTCACCTTGCACATCTTAAACTTACCCAATGTTCTATGTCAGTTATCTCTCAATAAAGCCAGAAAAAAAAATAAGACATATTCCCTGATCGCAAGGAGTTTAAGGTTTAAGCGGGGTGGTTAATAGTTAATGGTTTAATACTCTGTGTTCTAAAAGAAATATCATCTTCCTCCCTATCCTGCTACCTCCCACCCCTCCAACAAGCTCTGGAGATATGGTTGGCTTAATGAATATGCAATGTTTATAAAGTTGTGATCTCAGTAGTGTAGCACCGGTCCCAGAGTAGTTTTGCATTTTTAAAATCAAGACCTGGAGGTACATTCTGATATTTATTCAATGGCTTTCTGAAACATTAAGTGTCCTTGACAAATTCTACTGGAATGTTTTATTCTATTTTATTTTTTGGATCCCCAAAACTTGGAGCCTCTTACTCTTTAATAATCCAAACTTTCCATCCACCCTATCCTGATAATGCCCCCTTATTTATTCAGTACCCCTCTTCCCTTCTCCTTTGTGCATATCACTGCCTGGGCTATTGGACTTATTTTCCTGATTGCTTTTCTTGTGATAACCATATACTTGAGGAGAGGACTTAGAGTCTGCAAAGAAATCACAGGGTTATGAACTTGAAGGAAGGGACCTGGGTATAGCTAAAAAGGACAACATGAAGGATTCTTCAGGGGATTGAAATGTTGGGTATCTTGACTGCATCAATGTCAATATCCTGGTTGTGACATTGCACTATAGTTCTGCAAAATACTACAATACAACTGAGCAAATGGGTAAAAAACACATAGGATCTCCCTGTATTATTTCTTAAAATTGCATGCAAATGTATAATTATCATAAAATAATAAGTTTAACAAAGAAGCAAATATTATCTCTCCATGATAGTGCTATTTATAATGAAAAATTTGAAGCAATCTAATTGTCCAAAAAGGAAGGATATTAAATTATATTCATAATAGAACATTATGAAACTTCTTAAATAATTTTAAGTATGCATTTTAAATGATGTTAGAGTATTTCTACTATGATGTGAAGTAAAAGAACAGTATGCAAAATTGTTTATACCTTATGATCTCAACCATGTTTAAAATTTGCATTAACAAAACTGGAAGACATAGTACTAGTGCATAAGCAGAAAGTACAGGAATAGAGGCACATACATATGGAAATGTAGAATATGATAAAGATGTCATCTCAAAGCACTGGAGCAAAGATGGACTTTTACATAAATGATGCTGAAACTACTTGTAGCCATTTTGAAAAAGATAAATTAGGCCTGTACCTCACACTGCAAGTAAGAATAAACTCCAAATGTCTTAGGGATCTAAATGCAAAACTTGAAATCATACAAGTAGTAGAAGAAACATAATCTTAATCAACAAATCTTGAATTTTCTAGTCAACATCAAGGAGGTAATCTGTCATGTGGGCCCTCTCCATCCCCCATGGAAAGCAATCTGGTGTAATAAAAATCCTTGCTATTCTCTTCCCCACCTAAAGAAGATGTCCCAGGCCCAAATAATTCTTTCTTTTGTTAGTAGCTCCCTTGCACCACCAACCCTTCTTCCTACAAAACCTTCCATTTCGTATGACCCCTGCAGTGCCCTTCTAGTTGTTAGATGGGATGTTGCCTGATTCATGAATCTTTTAATAAAGCCAATTAGATCTCTGAATTTAGTCAATTTGATTTTGTTTGTTTTTTTAACCCATAGACTAAATAAATACATTGAATCATCCTCATCCAAATCTGCAATTGAATATGTAAATAATTGTGGGGAAGTGATAACTCTTCCTTACAGATGAATTCCCATTAATACATATAGAAGGAATGAGGAGGGACATGACCATTGGGCAGATACAACAGTAATGATTGTTGCAGGCAAAAACTACTAATAGATGCTACTATCATTGGATCAAAGTTTGAGAGGAAACAGGATATGAGCAGCCTCAGAGTATCTCACCTAATATATCATTTACAAAGAAGGAAATAGTAACTTAACAGTGAAGGAATTCAACAAACACCACCTTAGCTAAATGCTCAAGATAAACACCATCAATCAGATCTATCATGCACTCTCTGTACTAAGACACAGCATCACTTCTGTGATGTTATTTTAAAATTTGCAGAACCTCAATCTATTCATCAGGAAACATTAGACAAACCCAAGTGGAGAGACATTCTGATAAAAATTCCTTAGGTTGCTGAAACCGGTTTGGCTCAGTGGATAGAGTGTCTGCCTGCAGGACTGAAAGATCCCAGGTTTGATTCTGGTCAAGAACATGTACCTTGGTTGTGGGCACATCCCCAGTAGGGGGTGTGCAAGAGGCAGCTGATCGATGTTTCTCTCTCATGGATGTTTCTAACTCTTTATCCCTCTCTCTTCCTCTTTGTAAAAAATCAATAATATGTATTTTTTAAAAAAGTCGTTAGGTCACCCAAGAGAGATAAAAATTGAAGAACTGTCATGGATTGTGGGAGATTAAGGAAATACCACAACTAAATGCAATGTTGGATCCTGGAGTAGGGGAAGGACAACAGAGAATAAACTGGTAAAGTTAAAATAAGGTCTATAGTTTCACTGATGGTATAGTACCAATGTTAATTTCTTGATTTGATCATTTAATTAAGATTATGTAAATTGTTAATATGAGAGTATACAAGAATACTTTGTACTATTTTCTCAGCTCTTTGGAAGGGCTAAAATTGTCTCAAAATAAAACGTAAAAAATATTCAGAAGAAAATAGGACAAAATGTCAACAGTATTATTTTTTGGGTAATGTTATTATAGATTTATTAATTGACTACATTTTTGTATTTTTCAAATTTATGTACTATTTGAAAATGTGAAATATTTCAAATATATTGAGAGTAGAAAGAATATATTAAATGACTACAATACCACTGGATTTTAATGATATAAATATTTTCCGTGTTTACTTCAGTGTTTTTTAAAGATATAAAATGTTTCAGAGACATTTGAAGACCTTCTTTCTCATTTTTCACCCACATTATATATATATATCTACATATCTATCTATACACAAGCAAGGTTAAACATTGCTGGGTGTATTTTTAAATATACAAATGGTATATATAAATAATGTAGAAATCCTTCTACAACCTTTTCATTCAACATTGTTTTAAAAAGCAGTGCATGCTCTATTCATTTTAAATGCTATATAGTGTTCCCTTGAATAGTTGTATGCATTTAACCATTCTTGTATTGAAAAAACTTGCTTTTTCTCCCTCTTTCCATTGTTACTATAAATAATGTTCTGATTACATTGTGGACAAAACTTTTTGTGAACCTGTGTGCAAGTTTCTGTAGTAAACCTCATAAAAGAGGAAATTCTGGGTTGTACATTATTTGTGACTTGTACAGGACAAAATATTTCCCATTTTCTCTCCAAAGTGGCATGGTTTCAATGACCAGCGGTTCAGCAGTCAACTGTGGTCCAAAAATATTGAATGAAAAATTCCAGAAATCAACAATTCATAGTTTTAAATTGCATACTGTTCTAAGTAGTGGGATGAAATCTTGTGTTGTCCCACCCGGGGAGTGAATCACCCCTTTGTCCAGCATCTGGGCCCTGTCAGAGTGTAACTGACTCTCCCCTAGTCACTTAGTAGCCACTTCAATCATCAGATTAGTTGCATTAGATATTACAGTGCTTGTGTTCAAATAACCCTTATTTTGCTTACTAATGATGCCAAAGCATGACAGTAGTGTGATGCTGAATTTGGATATGCCAAAGAGAAGCTGTGAAGTGCTTCCTTTAAGTGAAAAATGTGTGCATGTATATGATAAAGCAGTATATACAGGGTTTGGTACTGTTTGCGGTTTCAGGTGTCTACTGGAGTTCTTGAAGGTATCCCTTGCATATACGGGAGAACTACTGTATTTATTAATGTTGGTTCAAGTGAGCTAAGGCCAGTAGTAGGGATTTTGAAGGTGAATATTTAAACTTAAGGTCAATGTGACTTGTGTGTTTATATGTGGTGTGAAGTGTGTGTGTGTGTGTGTGTGTGTGTGTTTAAAAAATTATATTTATTTTGAGATTGAAGGGGTTGCCTGATCCCTAAGCATGTGTAAGTTGTTTGTGGGTCCCTGTGAATGTAGTTACAGAGATTCCTCAGTAGGCAAGGCCCCTGAATGAATAATCTCTAATCCAACTCAAATCCACTTTCTATATATTAAACGATTCCTAGAATAAAGTTCCAGGAAATCCACAAACAGTCATTTTTAGAGTTCATAATTATGGTTGTTAGGTAAAAATATTGCTTGAATTATAGGTAAATCCATCTAAATTTTCTAAAATTCCTCAGCTAAACAAATAAGACAAAATTGGCTAACCCAAAGTGCAGCATCAACTCCAAGTTCAAACTTGATTTTCATAGGGGTGCTTCACCTGCACCCCATTCTTGCTTCTCCTCTGAGTGGCACTCTAATATATACATTAGCTACCTACTGGATATATCCACTGGTACCATTTTATCTTTCATCTGAAAGATGGGAAAGCATAGGGGATAATGATAAATTGATATCCCACTAGGGAAAGGATAAAGTTATAACATTAGGCAGAGTGTCAAGAGTTGTTTTGGAGCAACTAAAGGACCTTTGTAAATGGACTTGGGAGGAATTTTAATTAGAGGGAGAATATTTTTATGGATTTTCAAAACAGATTGAGTGTTTTCTGGAAGCTGAGGAGCCCTTTCTGTAGCCATTTAGACAGAGACTGACTTCAGGTTGGGGTTTAGATGCTGTCCCCCAGAAACACACTCTTTGCTGGGATGATCCCTGATAGACCCTAAGTGGCCTTTAACACTTGAAGGTCCTGTTATGTTCTGAGGATCACAAGTGTTTTCCCTCTTAATCACCCCATTTAGGACTTTAACTAAAGGCCCGCAGACCAGTCTCCCTCCCATGACAGTCCATTTGTCCACAGAGTCGTCCACAGAGTCCCATATGCCCCGCTGTGCTGTTGGGTCCTGTCTTGTAGTATTTCCCCTCTTGGGCCAGATGAAGGCGGGTCCAGGTTGGTGTTTGGGCTGCTGGGTTTCTCTCATGCCTTGGGAGTTGGCGATGATTCCTGGTGCCCTTGTTTCAGACAGATTGTACAGCCACTGATTATTCATTTCTCCCCTCTGGCAAGAAGCCTTTGGAGGCAAAGGAGGCCAGGAGACAGTGCAGGCAGTTTGCTACCTTTTCCCTAATTGTGACCCTCATCCTCTCTTCCTTTAGAAAAAACTTTCCCATGGACTCCTGCCAGGGAGGTTAACCTCCCTGACCTTCCAGATAGGCTCAGATCAGTCAGGGTACTGGTATGAGCACAGTGCAGGCTTCTGGGGAGAGAGCTTAGTCCCTAGGGGCTCCTCAAAATGGTTAGATGGCATGAGTTTTGCAGACAT
Organism: Pipistrellus hanaki; assembly: GCF_964339955.1. Taxonomy (NCBI): domain Eukaryota; kingdom Metazoa; phylum Chordata; class Mammalia; order Chiroptera; family Vespertilionidae; genus Pipistrellus; species Pipistrellus hanaki. The sequence goes on from NC_140504.1 coordinate 56,320,601, forward strand.
ATTATTCTCAGTTCAGGACACACACATAAAACAGTTGAAGGGAGATGCCCAGAGTGGGAAAAAAAAGTAGGAACCAGCTGAGAAGAAATATACAAGAATAAGAATGCCAACACTAAGAGGACTAGGAAATTAAAGGGATTGAATGAAGGGGGGAAAAATTGAAAATTTATGTAAATACAAAGAATCAAAAAAAGGCTTTGAGAAAAAGATTAACATAATTATGATTCTGAGCAGGTAAAATTTTGGCTAGATCATTAGCTTGGAGTCACTGGTAGCGAAAGTGTGGAAACTGGGAGGAAGTTTGCTGAATAAATCACCTGGAGTCCTCTGGATCCTACATGTCTGCTCCTCCTTGTTCATAGCACATGCTCTCTCTCCTGTGGGGCAGGAACAGAAGCTCCAAAAGACCCAAAATGTTCAGGGCACCAACATTTGAGCATCTGCCTTATTTTCTCCTGAAAAACCCAGAGGAGCATTTTGCCATTTATAATGATTCCAAACATTTGAAGAAAGCAGTTTATAAATAGAAAGGAGACCAGGAAACTGGAGAGTCAGAGGGTAATTATAGAGAAAAATGCTAATCTCCTGTTAGCAGTCATAGTGATTTGCAGAAGGATTGGTTGCCTTCTGGATTTCTGAGCTGATTGTGGCCTGGGTGTACCAGGGCCAGGTTCTGATTTCAAACTGTCTGTGCTGATATCAAACCCTGTTAGACAATAGAAGCCTTGCCTTTTGGAGGCCACTTGGTAATATTTTAGAGCAGTGGTCAGAAAACTCATTAGTCAACAGAGCCAAATATCAAGAGTACAACGATTGAAATTTCTTTTGAGAGCCAAAAACCAACGTCTGCACATGGGCCATGAAGTTTCAATTGTATTGTATGTGGTGCCTGCACGTGGTATTTTGTGAGAGAGCCACACTCAAAGGGCCAAAGAACCGCATGTGGCTCGAGAGCCACAGTTTGCAGACCACTGTTTTAGAGGAATCTGAGAAAGGTATCACTGTCCGGCAGTACTTCCCCAGTGGATCAACAAATGCCACAACAGAGGAGAACCCTACAGAGCATCCAGACCAGTGATCTCCAACCTCGGACTCTAACATTTGAAGCGGGATAGATGCCCCCTAGTCACGGTGACATTTTAAAAAATGCCCACTGTTTACATTTCTGTAATGCCCCCCCACCCCCCCACCCTGCCCCGGGAAAGCGGTGCATGTGGTTAAAAACCCTCACAGTGCTAGTTCAATATCTTTATTTTATAGATGAGGAAATGGAAGTCCAAAGAGGTTAAGTGACTGGCCCAAGGTCACACAGTGTAATGGCGACAGAGCCAAACCCAGAACATATGTGCATGTATGTCCTTCCATCGCGTGGAGCTGCACCCCGCCCCTTCCTTTCACTAACAGAGACTCATTCCTTGGGAGCAGGTTTTGCATTTCCAGTAGTCCCCACCCAGGTCAAATAGTACAAGGAAGCACGACATAGTACGTTACCCTTGGGCTACTTCCGAAACCTAAAAATACCAGGACAACGAAATGTTGACAGGAAAGGAGAGAATGGAATAGACAAAAGAGAAATTGAGGGCAAAGGGTGCTGCTCAGGAAGAACACCAGAGAACGGAAGGCCCCTTAGACTGTGGGAGGGCAGGGCTCAGCTTCAGGAGCACCTCGTCTTCCTGAAAGCTGTGACCGCAGTTTGTTGGATGGATGGAGATACAGCAATGAGTCTGGCTACCAGATGGGCTTGTGGGTCAGTCTTTTGACTTTGGTTTATAGTCACCTTTCAGAGAATTTATATCATGAATTCATCTTTGGGGCAAGTCTCTCTAGTACCCTTGTTCAGTCTGAATTTATTTCTGGCTTCTCAAACTCAGCCCACTTTAGGTCCAGGATTCCAGGCTGACTCTTCAACAAATCCCTTCTTGCCCTGCAGCAGGCAGTTTGGAGCCAGCACTCAGAGAAGCGCATCCTTGGAATTCAGTCAAAGCTGCAGGGGAGTCTCAGCGCTGTCCTTCCCGGAGTTGCTGGGTCTTTGGGCACCTCTTAGCCTCTCCAAGGCTCTGTTTCCTTTTCTGTGAAGTGGGGGAGCCAGCTGGTTTACCTGGGGGAGTGTGCGGAATATAGTTGGCATCTAGTCGGTACCAAGTGTTAGTGTACACTCCTCTCTGCCTAACCACAAGTGATCTTGAACACAATTCCTCGTCCATTTCAAAATCCTCGTGGCTTTCCCAGTCTCCGCCTGGGCCAGTTTTCCTGTTCTTGTGTCAGTGTGTGAAGAGCCATTTTGTTTCATAAACAGGATCCTCAGTGGTTTACATGCATATTTAAGGGCATCGGAGGAGCTCAGCGTGGCACAGAGCTGCTTGGTTTCCCCGTGGCCACGAATTCTACAAGGTGCATTCTCACAGGGCGCTCAGAGGCCACTGCAGCTCCTTCAATCCCTGCACTCACAGGTAACAACCACTCAGTTCACCCTCCCACGTTTACAGGACACTGCAACCGAATGGCTCAGCTCCTTCTGTTGTGGCAGCATGCACGGAGAACATCAGCCAGCACTCTGAGGGAGGAAAGTTTAACCTTTATTTCGCAGATCTGCGAGTCCAGGGGAATTCCTGATCCAAAGCCTGAACTGAACTCCTGGGCACACTCTGACCTATATACCTCCTCCTGTGGCAGGCCCCTGAGGGTCCCAGCAGCTCGCCCAAGTCAGTCTTGGGGGGGCGGGGTGAAGGGCAGGGGGAGTCTTGGGGACATGCTTCTCAGCTCTGCTCTAGGGTTAGGCTCTGCAGCTCCGCCCAGATCAGTCAGAGTGGGGAAGTAAGACTACAGTTTTTTTTTTGTTGTTGTTGCTGTTGTTGTTGTTTGTTTTGTTTTTTAATATATTTTATTGAGTTTTTACAGAGAGGAAGAGAGAGGGATAGAGAGTTAGAAACATCGATGAGAGATAAACATCGATCAGCTGCCTCTTGCACAGCCCCTACTGGGGATGTGCTCACAACCAAGATAAATGCCCTTGACTGAAATCGAACCTGGGACCTTTCAGTCCGAAGGCTGATGCTCTATCCACTGAGCCAAACCAGTTTCGGCAAAGACTACATTTTAACCAGATACTGAACTAGGTTGCAAGCCCTCTTCCTTCCTCCCCCTATTTTCCTTTTCAGTTCAAGATGAACTCCTTATGAGACTCTGCTCCACATTAACCAGAATCCAGGTTCTGCCTCTTCCTCCTCAGGGAAGCCAGAGTCCATGCCAGGGCAGCCTGCGGGCACCAATTACTTTTAGAAAGGGAGCGCTTCCAGGAAGTGTTCCTCAAGGGCCCTGCGTCTCAGACGTGCCCCTCTGCTCTGAGACAGGCCGCTGATTTGCATCTGTGTTGTGACAGGGTGATTATGCATGTTGTGAATAAACATACTTACGTACGCATGTGTGCTGTCACAGCAATGAGTAGCAGCCAATAAATACCGGGTTAAGAGCATGCCAACATCTTCCCAGCAGCTGGCACAGCTGAAAAGTTGCCTGCCTTATTAACACTCAACTTATCTGGAATCTGCTCACTGAGCAGAAACAACTTCATCAATTTCTGTAATTTGCATCCCGCCTCACTGCTGCTCGTCACCGCTGACCTCGCTGCCTCCTGTGCCAGAGCAGATTGGCCTCCCAGGTCCTGTCTGCTGGGGGTCCCTTACCTCTGCCCGTCAGCATCAGAGACCCAGTCGGGTTAAAGCTTGTGGCTGCTGCCAGGGCTGGGAAGGAAGCATGACACTTCTTCCCTTCATTCTGGGCAAAGTGACATTTCCAGATTCCGTTCTTCCTCCTCCTCCTGTCTACTTGTAACCTCTTCCTTCCAAGGCAGATGAGAATGGAGAGGCCCAAATGTTTTTTTCCAAATAGGAGGCACAGAAAGGGGCAGGCAGCGATTGGGTCGTGTAAGAAAATATTTGACTCCCCTCTTTGTGTCTATCAGAGTGAGATTAGTCGATTTTGTTCCCCACGCATGCCAGTTTCTCCTAATCATGCTAGTCTAGTTGCCCAGCCTTTTCACCTTGCTCTCCTCTGCCCTGGCTCTTTCCCTCTGTGTGGTGCTGCCAGCTGTCTTCTTAGCCACAGTTCATAACTCCTTGCATCCAGCTAAATATTTGCAGGTGCCTTTTCTTATTGATGTAAGGTGGAAGGGAAGCTGATTCCTTCTTTTCTCTTCTACACTCCCCCCTCCCCTGCCACCTCCTTGTCCTTGATTAAAAATGGTGGTGGTCTCCCTCACCCCTGCCCTGATCCCCGCACCCCTGTGAACTGGGGAGATGGGTCCTAAATGCAGCAGAACCTCTGAGCAGTGGCCTCATTAAAAATCACATCACGGATTTGTGTGTGTTTTTTCCCCCTCCCTGACTTGATGAAAACAAAACAAGGAAGAGGTGGGGAGGGAGGAAGGAGGAGAGGTATAAGTGAGTGCTTAATGGAGACACTCAGTCTGAATATTTAATATGCTGATTTTATTGAATAAACGGTGAAAAAGTGATTTTTGTGTGTTGCTTGCCTGTCAAACCGTGGCAAACAAGCATTCTTTTCCCTGACTGGAGCTTTTTATTACTTATGGATTCTGGAGTGTAATTATGCCCTATATCTGAGCTGCATTATACACACAATTATAATTCCCCAGCTGAACTATTTATTTATTACCGGGAGAAATGTTTGTTCAGTTTCCTTGGAGGATTTTTTTTTTTTTTTTTTTTTTTGGCAGCGCCTCTCATTGTCTTGCCCTTCATCAGGATGGACTGTCTGGGAGTAGCCGCTCGCTCTGAGCCCCTGGCTAGTCTGTTGACAGCTGGGATTAACTTTCCAGCCACATTTATTCATGGTGTTGGAGGAAGACACTGGGTCAAAGAAATTTCAGGGCTATAAGTGTTTGAGAATGGCTTCAGAGCTTTCATGGGAAGGAGTTTTTATTCTAGCTATTATCGTCTTATGAAATCTGATTTGGAATCTCTTTAGAAAATAGCTTTCTCTAGGTGTAGTCTGCTTGCCTAGCAGTTCATAAAAATCAACAACAATAAAAACAAACAAACAAACAAACAAAAACAAAAACAATTGAACCCCAAACTAAATAGAATTTGCATCATCAAACATCAGTTGAGGGCCTTCCTGCATGCCAGGCATTATGCTTGGGTCTAGGGCAAAGCCATAAGATGCAGTTCCCACCACGAAGATCTAACAGTCAGTCATGAGAAACAGATCCACCATTAATTCTGAAAAAATTCTGAAAAATGTAATAAATGCTGCAATGTTGGTTCATACATTCATTTAAAATTTTGCTGATTTGATACTATGTCTAAACACTAGGCAGAGGATAGAGATATAATTGGGGAGAACAGATATGGCCTCTACACTCACTGCAGAAGGGCTAAGGGGTGCCAGACAGACAATAATCGAGTCAGAAAATAAATAATTATTGATATTGATGATAGTCATTAAAATGAAATGGAAGTTGTGCTTGAGAATGTCTGAAAATGGGAAATGAGGAGACAGGTGGTTAGTGGAGATCTCTCTAGATTAGAAGGTGCTATTGGAGTTAAGTCTTAAGTGATAAGAGGGAAGTGGGCATGGAATGAGCTAGGAGATGCCCTGGGGAACAGCTTTCTGGGCAGAGGGAACAGTAAGTAGGAGAGTTTTGGGGCAGGGATTTCAAGAAGGAGGTGAGGTTGGAGCATAGTGTGGGAGAAAGAAAGAAAGAAAGAAATGAGGATGGAGAGGGACTGGGTCATTTATATCTTGTGGGCTGTGGAAAGGAGTTTTGGGTTTTATTTTATTATTTAGTGGGATACCATCTGATGGGATTATAGTCAAGGGATCCATTCTTCCTTAGCCTAGATACAGGCACAATTTCCAAACTAGGGAAGAAGGTGTTCTCTTCCTGGAGTAGAAGGAAGAGAAAGTGAATGAGAAAGTCTGGGACCTCCCCCTCCCCTCCCGTACCGCCCCCCCCCCCCCCACACACACACACACACAGACACTCACACACACTTCTTTCATGAGGCTTATTAGCAAGTGTCTTACCATCTGGTGCTATCTTGGGCCCTGCCCATTTTCAAGGCTGAATTTCTAATCTTCCAATGATATAGTGAACTTCAAAATTACTATGACAAATCTCTTTTATATTAAGTTAACAAGATTTTGTTACAACCAAGGAACTCAAACTGAAACAAGGAGATAATTAGTATATTTCTCCTTCTCATGCAGGCTCAGAGGCAAGATATGTAGATTTAAAAAAAAATATATTTTATTGATTTTTTTACAGATAGTAAGAGAGAAAGATAGAGAGAAACATCGATAAGAGAGAATCATCCATCAGCTGCCTCCTGCACACTCCCTACTGGGGATGTGCCCGCAACCAAGGTACATGCCCTTAACCAGAATCAAACCTGGGACCGACTCTCTATCCACTGAGCCAAAGCGGTTTGGGCATGACATGTAGATTTTTCTGTCTTACTCTATCAGCCTTGAATTCGTTGAAAAAAATATCCCAGATCTAATAGTATGTTTTCTGGTGTTCTGTTTTCTGTTTGTTTGTTTTGTTTTGTTTTGTTTTTTTTCCTGAAGTTCTATGGTATTTTGATGAAAAAATGGGAAAAGCTAGATCAAGAATTCATTTTAAACTCTAAGTTTCAATTATAGTTGCTTTTAGCGATCAAATTAGCAAGGAAATTGTTAAATTTTTACTTTTTTCTGTATTAGATTAATCCAAGTTATCTCATGTGAAGTTTTGGTCTACTCCCAAAAACTTGTCCTACCTAGTATAGTAAGGCTACTGTGTTGGATATTTTAGAGACCCCTGACTGTAGGAAATTTTGAAGAGAAGAACAGAAACATCTTTAGAAATATGATATTCTTTTTTCCTATCTACTTGTCTCTAAACAGTTTACATCTAGATCTTATTTCTTTTCTAGGTCTCAGGATTCAAACATTGATGGCTGTTTTGTAATGATTTTTAAATTGTTTTATATCTTCTTTATTTTCATAAAAACATGTACAGATGGTGCCAGTATGGTTTTCTATTTGCTATGGATGAAAAGCTGAGTGCTTAATTGTGAAGAATTTGTTACTTCTACTTCCTACTTTGCTTTTCTTCCTTTGAGTCTCTCAGATAGTCTTTTCTTTCTTCTTACTTTTTATCTTTCAAACTTATAATAACCTTTTTGCAATAGGATTACTTTAAAAAGAAACCAAAAATCTTAATTAGGATTTAAATACATTTTCTCATGTGAATATTTTCTTCAACATTTTGCTTTAATTAAGCTGGCACACATTTGCAAGTAGGTTCTCATCATTTCTCCTCTTCATTTCTATTTTTAGTCTGGTTTGTCAATAAACTCAGGACATGAAGTCCAAAGACAAATAATCTGTGAACCTATGGTGTTCCAAATATCCTTTTTTCTTATAGATTGTTTTTAGTCAAAATTATATCAAAAGGGTAGGAAAGAAGGAAGAGGTATACATAATTAGCTGTGGGCATGTGCCTACAGTGAACGTCCTGACATTAATGCAGACTTTTGAAGTGTTGTAGGGATAAGTAAGGTTCTTTGCTACCACTCTGTGCTCCTTTAACATCTCTATTTTGAGGACTGACTGTTTATTTATTTAAAATTCTTGACCCATGAGAATTAACTTGTTCAAAAATTCTAAAACACAAAGAGATCATCTAAAACCATGCAAAAGATGTCTAAACCAGGAATAAAGCAGACTACAATACCAATGAGTGGGGACAGATAAGCAGATAGAAGTTATAATACAGATCAATAAGTGATATTATAGTGGGTACAAGATGCTTTTGTATAGGAGAGATGTCTACTAGTCTTGGAGTGGAAAGAGGCTTGCAAAGGAAGGGAGGTTTTAATGAGACCTGGAGGAGAAATAAGTGTGAGCCAAGCAGAAACAGGTCAAAGTTCTAGGCAGAGAGAACTGTGTTTACCTTCAGGGGCTGAGGGTGAGTACATGTACATCTTGGTACCTTCCCAGTGGCTTGAGCATGGCCCAGTGAAGGATGATGGTGGAGAGGCAACTGGAAAGTGCTACAGTATGCATAAGACTATCATCATGTGAAATGTAGAGTTAGCTTTCTTTCTGTCTCTTCCCCAAGGATCACTCTGGTTTTCTTGTTGTTTTAGAGTAAACACTAATATTATTTTGACAAAGTTTTGGTCAACACTGAATGATAGAACATATTGGCGGTGCAGAGGATGGTATGGGTGTGGTAGGGAGGATTCCAAGAAACCCCCCACCTCCAAATATTTTCTGCCTTGTTCTCTAGCAGATATGTGGAAATATCATACCCATGATTATTTCACATTATACCCCAACTGGATTTTGCAGATGTGATCAACCATTTAAAAGCAGAGAGTTTTTACCAGCTAGTATAATAGAAGGAAAATTAAAAAAGATTCCAAGTGTCTGAAGGATTCAGTGCACCTATGCTGGTTTAAACATGAAGGTTCCCACATGTCAAGGAATGAGAGAGGTCTCTGAAAGCTCAGAACAGATCCTGGCTGACAGCCCACAAAGAAATGGGGACTTTTGTCTTACAGTCTTAAGGAACTGAATTTTGCCAACCATCTGAATTAGCTCAAAAATGAATTCTTCCCCAGTTTCCAGATAAGAGCCCATTTCAGCTGACACTTGACACCAGTGAGAATCTAAGTAGATAACCCAGTTGAGCACCCCTGGACTTCTGACCTACAGAACTGTGAGATAGTAAATGGGTGCGTGTTTGTGGTAATTTTTTATGCAGCAATAGGAAGCTAATCCAATGGGCGTTACGTTTATGGAGCTTTGGAATTAGATCTGAATTCATGTATTGAGTCTTCCAATCACCATTGCTATGATTATGGGACAGTTACTTAACTATTTTGAGCCCCACGTTCCTCATCCATAAATGTAGAAATGGAAATATTATTATTGACCTGAGATAACTAGTAGGGAGACTGAGGAAACGTTTGGAAACTGCTTTCCTCGGAGTAAATGAGCAGTAAATGTTAGCTGATTTTACTATTGCTACCATTTCTGTTTTGTAAAATACCTAATAAGATGCCTGGCACATAGTGGGTGCTTAATCAGTGTGAGTGCCTTTCAGCTTTCTTTTGTCTTCCCTCAGTTAATTGAAAGCCCCCAGTTCTACTCACTCACACATCCCTGCCTATCTCCTACACTTTGTGAATATTGATTTTGAGACTGGAAGGGAAACATTTATCATTCTTAATTGCAATAAAATCATTACAATGCTGTTAAACATTCAAATAGAAATTAAGTTCCACTGCATAATGCAAAGACAACTATTAATCTGTGCCTGTAGCCAAACTCAGGAAAAGTGATATGGATAACATTGATGTAATGTATTAATAACACCATGATGTTAGGGAAGGAATTTCGATCTGAGCAAAATAGTTATATTTTACAGGCAAGTCTTTCTGTTTCAAAATGGAGAACCTGGAGATAAATTCCTGCAGCAAAATCGCAAAGCAGAAGAGAAACTTTACGAAAAATAAAAAAGGCATTTAATTTCCAAGTAATTACCAACACTACCCAGGAAAGATAAAGTTGCAGCACTGATATATAAAGATTTGTGCTCACTCTCATACAAAGTAGCATTAAAGTGGATTAGTTGACATATTCTCTGCTCCTCCTTTCCTGATCAAATACAATCTCAGCTCCTGAGTCTGACAACCCAGGCTCTCAACCTGGATCACTGAAGGTTTTGGGGAGACTGAAGCTGAAATATTTTTTGGAGCCCTCGTTAAGAAAAAAGATGTAACAAATTCCAAATTAGGCAGAACATATGGATACTTACTCTTCCTAAATGAGAAAAGAAATCATACCATTACTTATTTTTAAAGGCGGTCATATCACAATCGTTAGCAAAATTAAGAAAAATGGCTTATTAATTTCCTCTATAACAACCTCCATAACACTCTTTCCCTATATATTTGATTGCATGCTCTTGGGTCATTTCTTCCTCTGACAGTGATTTTATAACTTTTCTATAGAGAAGATTCAGCTTTTCTCCATATGGTCGATAGAAATTTGTTTCCAATTGTTTAAAAATGAGTTTTATGTTTCAGAACTTTGTCTTGAAGATGCTGCACCTGTAACTTCCTTGATGGGATCTTGCTCAGAAGATGCTTCTCATCCTAGGGCAGGCCTCTGAGAAGCCCGGTCCTTTGATGCCTCTGGGCATGGTTTCCAGAGGCTCAGCAGCATACTCAGTGCCCATCCTTTTGTCAACACCTTCCTTCTGATTTCAGAACAGCACCTTTTTTAGACTCTTCTTCTTGGAGTCAGAGATGGTGACCAGATTCTCACTCAGGTGCACCACAGGCAGTGCTTGCTGGAGGAGAGGTGGATGTGGAGGTCTCAGGAAATCATAAGCAGGTGATCTCCAGGCTGGGGCAGCATGCCAGGCCTCCACGGGCTGCTGAGGCTGCTGCTGCTTCCTCCTCGTGTCCCTGGAATAGAACCTCTTAATCCTTAGAGGAGCCAGGAAAGTGGAGCTTAAACTTCATTAGTGTAAGGTTAACCCCACCCCTTCACTTCACTTATCCCCAATCTACCTTTACAACTTGAAAACTTGACTAAAGGTTGCTTCCTAAAGATGCTTTTATCTGTACCATTTCTGATGCTGAATCATTTCAGCACCTCTGCCAGGAATACCTTTCACCAACATTTACACGTGAGATCCCTGGAGCCTATTTCAAATGCTACTTCCCCATGAAGCCTTTCTTGACTCCCCTTACCAGGTGAGACCCTGCCTATGGTCAAACCCCGTTAGTGTCTACTGTCCTCAGTTTTCACAGGGACTTCTCCTAATTTGCTTTGTATAATGCTAATATATACATTTAGGTATTCATGAAAACTGAGCAGAAAATGTCTTCAGCTAAATAAAAAAGGAGCCAAAACCAAACATAAAAACACTTGCTTTTCAAGTCCCCAGTGGGGCTAGGGACTTTGAAGGAAAAGGGCTCTTGTGTGTGTCCCTCTGGAAGAGACATGAGATCTAAGGATGAAGAGCAAGTCAGCCAGGTAAAGGAGAGAAAGCGTTCCTGGCAGAAGGAATAGCACGTGAAAGGCCCTAGGCAAGGAAGGACCTTGTTGCATTTCAAAACCCTAGAGAATGCTTACTAGTATTCGATCATGAGCACCTCTATTGCAATTATTTGTTTCTGTGGCTCTCCTTTCTCACCCTATAAATTCTAAGAAGACAGACATGATTTCTTAAGTATTTCTGCACCCTCCTGCCTATCACATTGCCTATCATATGCTCATTAAATGTTTGCCTAACTGACTCAAACCTCATTAGTTAAATGAAGGAAAGCAGAGAGCCTATGTCAGAGCATACAGAATGTTCAAAATAATTTTTCATATCTCATCAACTCTAAGATGCACATATCTTCACAATTTAACATCTCTGAAATTGGAATACTTTTTGCAGTTGATAACTACATTTGCATGTTTCTCTGTCTTAGTAGTACATAAAATAATAATGTGTTTTATAATCAATGGTGTGTTATATTCAATGACATGTGGTAGATGTCTTCATATGGCTAAATCCTTCATTGTTAATTTGAAGAAGTAAGTGAATTGTTTTTTTTTTATTTATTTATAATTTTTAATGTTTCAGACTGATTTTTCAAACTAATAACTAATTTAAATCTGGTGGTGGATAGTCTTACTCTGGATTAATAGATTTATAGGCGTAGATGAAAATTAAAGGAAATTGGTTGCACTTTTCATTTATTTCAGAGTGTAGTGGAAACATATTTTTCTGTCCTAAAATACTCATGGCCTTTTCCCCACTTGTATGAACTTCTGCCTTCTTTCAGGGACACTATGTCTTCTCTTTTCATCTATTTAGTGGTTACTATGAGAAGGACAGTGTTAAGACACTGGGATCCTGATCCCTAACCTCATTTGATTTGTGTGAATGGCTCAGATGGCAGTTGAACCAAGCATAGTTTCTTCCGAAAGAATTTGGGTTTGAAAAAATTAGAGAGCATTAGTCCAGTTATCATTTTGGGTGCTTGGCCTGTAAAGTTAAAAAGTTGTGAACTTTTGGGGTTCACACTCTGCCATGAAAACTGAGAAACTGAGGAAGTCTCTCTTGGTTCAGGGTAATGAAAGAAATGCACACATGCGATGACATGAAGGTCCTGTCTACATTCCTATCCATGACTTCCATAAGACAACCAACAACCTACATTCTCTCTTGGCTTAAGTGCCTTGTAATCGCAACCAGTTGAAACTAAAACCAATATATGTTCACAGAAAGTGGTCACTCAGTACCCACTTGAATAGCTCCAGTGATAATAAGGAACACACCGTATGTCACAGACCCTATTCCAGTGTGAAGAAATGATGATTATTGGGTAATTCTATCTATGTAGAGATGAAATAGCTTCATGTGAATTCCACAAGTAGTTACTATTGTAGTTCTGTACTCCAATGAAAACAGAATGAGTGTATTCTGGCTTCTGCTTGATAGCCCCTCACCTCGATAATGACTAGCCCCTCTTCTAAGCTTTACTTATCCAAAAGATATATCACAGGTTCAGCAAATTAGATTTGTCTTCATTTTCTTTACCATACAAAGTAAAGCTCATATCATGGAGAAATAATTAGTAAATTCCTGACTGACGCTTTTACCATCAAATTATACTTTCTGTTCTAAAATTAGATATTGGGGTTAAGGAGACCTTTGTTTTTATTAAAGATTTGTTCACAGGGTGGTGTTTAAAGATCTGGATTCATGGTGGGAAATTGAAAATATGTGAAATTCACACATGCCACTTATTCAAACTCTTGAGTAGGATGTTACTTTTTGGAATAGACATTCAGGAAGAGCCCAGTTACTTTGATTATTAGTCCTGACCATTAAGGACCTTAAGCAGACAACCTGAAATCTTAAAAATCACAAATATACCCAGATTAACTTTTAAGATATCCTTATGTAAGGGAAGCTGCTGAGTATAAATACCAAAATACTGACCGTTACAACCAATAGGACCTGCCCTATCAGATAGCTATCCTATATAATAAAAGCATAGTATGCAAATTGTCCCCTCTGCCAGGAATTAATTCAGGAGTTCGAGGCGGGGGGCAGGGGTGGTGGAGTGGGGCTGGCTGGGGAAAGGGAGGGCGTACCTGACTGGCAGCCACTATGGACCCTACCAGTGCACAAATTTCGTGAACTGGGCCTCTAGTTTATAATAATGCCTGGAGCTCTTTGAGTTGAAATTTTGTAAAAATAATTTTATTTCAGAAAAGCTTTGGCATTATAGAACCAGAATTATACACTTGACTATGCAGTTATCTTGAACATACTGTGGAAGATTGTGTGGCTCATACTTAAGGACCCTGCCTAGGGAAGATCATATATTCTTACTCTGTTAAGCTCAGGCAGGGCCCTTTGACTCATCTGGGCCATCACAATGAGTCATGCCTGTCACTTCTGAGAAGAAGCTTTATGGCATGGCAGGAGGCTTGCCACATTCTTTTCTGATACGACTACCAGCAATGTTCCAGATGGAGGTTACTCTGTCAGCCTGAGCCTGGGAGCAGTACTATAGCCACTCTGTGATGGATAGATAGTGTGAACAAGAAATCAATCCTTGTTGAAATATATTGGGATAATTTATTATGACATCATAACAGCCTACCGTAGCTAATACCTATGAGACAAAATACAATTGCATGCATGTCATAGGATATTCTTCGTTTTTCATTTGTTCATCTTTTCAAAAAACTTTTAGTATTGTTGATCTTTTCTACTGTCTCTCTAGTCTGTATTTCATATATTTCTGCTCTGATATTTTTTTCCTTCCTTATAATAAATTTGTGCTTAGTTTTTTTCTTCATTTTCAAGTTTCTTGAGTTATGAAGTTAGGTTGTTTGAGAACTTTCTCTTTTTTTTTTTTTCTTAATGGAAGAATTTATTACTACAAACTGTCCTCTAAGAACTGTTTTGCTATGTCCCATACATTTTAGTATATTGTGTTTCCATTTACCTTTGTCTCAAGGTGTATTTCAATTTCCCTGTTTATTTCTTGTTTGACTCATTGGTTGGTTGTTAAGTAACATGAAGTTTAATATTTAGATTGAGAATTTTCAGTTTCCCCCCCTGCTATTTAATGTTTCATTTTAAACAATTGTAGTCATAAAAAGATGCTTGATATCATTTCAGTCTTCTTAAATTTGTTAGAACTTGTTTTGTGGTCTAGCACATGATCTATCTTAGAGAATGTTCCATCCAGATTTGAAGGGAATGTGTACTCTGTTACTGTTTTATGGAATGTCCTACATATATCTGTTAGATCTATTTGATCTAAAATGTAGTTCAAGTACAATGTTTCCTATTGATTTTCTGTCTGGATAACCTACCCATTGTTAAAAGTGGGGTATTGAAGTCCCCCACTATTATTGTATTGCAAGTCTTTTTTTCTTACCAGATCTGTTAATATTTGCTTTATATATTTAGGTGCTCCTATGTTGGATGCATAAATATTTACTATTATTATGTCTTCTTGATAAACTGAAGCCTTTATCATCTATATATATAAAAAAGGCTAATATGCTAAGTGTCTGACTGTTCACCGGTCACTATGATGTGTATTGACCACCAGAGTGCAGATGCTCAATGCCGGAACTACCATGAATTGCACTGGCCATTTATAGAGAAATGGCACTCTGGATCTGGCCCAAATGGGACACAGGCCCCACCACTTATCAAGTGACACTCCACAAAATTACAGCCAATGCTGCCGAGACCCCATGTCGCAAAATGTGGCCCACAGCCCAGTCCAGCCCAGCCTAAAAATGGTCACTGTGGGAACCGGGTAATGATGTCACGTAGCAACATCCAGCTTCCTTTCCCTTGTGACTAGCCTGCTTGGAGTTTCTTCACTTCAGGAACACAACTTGCTTTTTAGCCAGGTGGAAACATTTTACACTTTAACCAAGTGTCTGTGAAGCATTCTTCCATGCTTCATCTCATTTGATATTCACAGAAGTCCTGGAGTAGATACATAGGAGACTTGGTGGTATCCTATTTTCTTTTCATTAGTAGAAAATAGAGATTTAGAAAGCTTAGAAACTTGACCTGACTGAAAAGAAGTAAGAAATGGTGGACCTTGAAAATGACTTAAGGTTTTCTCACCTTTCAGATTGTAGTCAAACACTGCTGCAGTTAAGTATTTTATCCTTTGTTCCCCCTGAGTGATCTACAATAATAATCTGCTTCACGTTGATATTTACTGCTATGTTTCTGACAATTACCTGAAAGAGAAGTTGGGGTGCTTCACTGGTCTGGAAAAAGTTTAGCTAAATCAGAAAGCGTGTCTAATTAAGCAAGTTTATATCTATAAAAGGCTAAATTGATTCGTGTATGTGCAATGCATATAAAGCTCTTGCTGTGCCAATCACATGCATGTGTTTCCACTTGTTATTGTCAATCGTGAATTTGGTTGTCACTTCTATTATAGAGTAAGGGTGAATAGCGATATTAAAATATTTCTTCTAATTAATTTCCTTTCAATGTGAACAAATTCATGCACCAGGCCACTAGCTATGTAATGATCTTCTTTATCTTTTGTTACAGTTTTTTTTTGTTTGTTTGTTTTGTTTTTGTTTTTTTTTACTTAAAATCTATTTTATCTGGTATATTTATAGCTACTCTTTCTCTCTTTTGATTTCCACTATAATGGAGTATATCTTTTCATCATTTCACTCTCTTTTTTTAATTATATTTTTATTGATTACGGAGATGAAGGGAGAGGGAGAGAAAGATAGAAACATCAATGATGAGAGAGTAGCATTGATTGGCTGTGTCCTGCATGCCCCCTAAGGGGATTGAGCCTGCAACCTGAGCCTTTGACCAAAATTGAACCCAGTCTGCAGTCCAATGTTCTATTCACTAAGCCAAACTAGCTAAGGCTTATCTTTTCACTTTCAACATCTATGTTTCTTTGTAGCTGAAGTGAGCCTCTTGTAGACAGCATATCATTAATAAAATATTTTATTTAATTAATTCAGCCATTTTATGTCTTTTAATTTTAATCTATTAACATTTAAAGTAATTACTGATAGATAAGGATTTCCTGTTGCCATTTTGTTAATATTTTCTGGCTGTTTTGTAGTTCCTTTGTTCTTTTCTTTTGCTTGCTATCTTCCATTGTAATTTGTTAATTAATGATAGGGTCATGCTTTTTGTATTTTCTATTTATCTCTTGTGTATCTACTATTGGGTTTTTATTTTGGTTTCATAAAATGAGGCATTCATAAAACATCTCATAGTTATAGCACTGTATTTTAATGTGATCACATATAAAAACTGTACCTTTTTATTTTCCTACTCCACATTTTATGTTTTTGATATCAATTTACATTTACAAGTTTAGTAAATATAGTTATTTTTAGTACTTTTGTCCTTTAACCATAATACCTGAGGTATGAGTGATTTATACACCATCCTTATAATATTAGAGTATTCTGAACTTGAGTATATGTTTATTTTTACCAATGAGTGTTACACTTTTCATAAACATTCATGTTACTAACTAGCTTCTTTTTACTTCAGCTTAAAGAACCCCTTTTAACATTTCCTGTAACATAGGTCTAGCAGTGATGAACTCTCTCAGATTTTGTCTGAGAAAATCTTTATCTTTCACTTGTAAGAATAACATTGTGGGGTAAAGTATTCTTGGTTGGCAGTTATTTTTATTTTAGTACTTTGAATATAACATCCTATTCTCTCTTGGCTTGAAAGGTTTTTGCCCAGATGCCTAAAGTTTTATGGAGATTCCCTTGTATGTTATGCTCTCTTTTCTTTTGCTGCCTTCAGAATATTCTCTTTGTCTTTGATGTAGGGCAATTTGTGTCTCAGTGAAGACTTATTTGGGTTGAATCTGTATTTTTCTTTTAGCTTTATGCACTTATATATTTATGTCTCTTCATAGATTTGGGAAGTTTTTAGCTAGTTTTGCTTTAAATAAATTTTCTGCCCCCCTCTCTCTTTTCTTCTCTGGTACTCTCATAAAGCATATGGTAGATATTTAATGATGTCTTATAAATCCCACAGGCTTTCTTTAATTTTTCTTTTCTCTTTTCTTTCATGAATAATTTTAAATGACTTGTCTTGGAGTGAAGAGATTCTTTCTTCTGTGATCAAATTTAATATTGATACTCTACTGTATTTTTATTTCATTTATTGCATTATTCAGCTTCAGAATTTCTGGTTTATTTAACAATGATTTTTACCTTTTTGTTGAATTTGCCATTTTGTTTATATATTTATTTTCTTATGTCATGTCATGGAGTTGTCTATGTTCTTTTGTAGCTCTCTGAGTTTCATTAAAATAATTATTTTGGATTGTTTGTTACACAATTAATTTATCTCCATTTCTTTGGGGTTGGTTACTAGAAACTTATTTTGTTCTTTTGGTATTGCCATGTTTCCTTGCTTTGAAATGTTTCTTTAAATCTTGCATTGCTATCTTTGTATCTGTAGAAGCAGTCACCTCTTCTAGTCTTTACTGACTGACTTTTGTACAGAAATACCTTCACCAATAAGCTAGCTAGGTATTCTGAGGCTTTCTCAGAACTTTTTTTTTTTTTTTATAGATGCAGCCATTCAACACTTCTTGTTCCATCTTGGTAGAGGAATTCTTAAGGTTTGTAACTCTTTTAATATTGCAGAGCCAGTCTGGTGTCAGAGTCTCTCCTTTATTTTTCCTGGGGCAATGCTCTGAATTGCTCAAATTTGTATGCTTTCTCCCAATCCCACAGCTGGGCTATTTTCTGCATGAACTTGTGATCTGTCAGCAGATTCGTGTACTTGCAATACACAAGAGGGCTCATGGAGAACCAGACATAGGTGAGTGGGGTGGTAAGTGGAGCGTACTGAGCATTGGGTGTTCCTGTGGGCCAGTTTGCAGAACACACAGGTGGGGCATCTCAGATGACTCATGGGCAGGTTTCTTGATAGAATCTGTGAAGCACTTACTAAGATTTGTGGCCCTTTGTTGAGTTCTGAGCCCTGGTTGCTATGCTTCCAGCCTCAACCAATTCTTTAACTATCTGTGTTGATTACCTCCATATTATTGGGCTTTCACAAAAGTATTCTTGTCTGAGTGTGATTGATCTATGTGCTTTGAGGGGATTGTGGTAGAAAACTCTTATTCCATCATCTTGCTGATGCCACTCTTATCTACCCTCAACTTTGATTTTTCTTCAATATTGAAAAATTTATTCAGATTTTTTAAATTGGGGTCCTCATTTCTCCAAAGAATTAGCTCATAGAGGTGTGTTTTGTGAAAGAGAGACTTTCTAATTTCAGAATCCATTTCTTTCACCTCACTTAACATGCATGCTTAGGACAAAGGTATGATGAATAACTGAGAGAATATCTTTACTAAGCTCACTTTTGATTGTGTTGAATGGTGCTGAATTGAGAATATTATTATTCACCAAAATGCATCATAGAAAACATCAAAGGCAGGCATAAACTTTGGTTTTTAATACTAATTAGAGGCATCTATTTCCCAAGTGTGAGGCATTTATCTTTGAAAAGACGGAGATGGTAAAGCATAGAAAAAGCATGCTGGAGCACCAACAAGCCAATAAATGATTGAGTGGATTTAGGAAAGGAGAAAAAATAAGGGAGATAAAATGAGATGTTGTGGTGAATATGAGGAGCTGGGAAAACAGCTCAAGTGTGTTTCTGTGCATGGGGGTTAAAATAATTCAATTATATATACCGCATTGCCTGATTTTTTATTCAAAATCTTCAACCTTTTGGGTCAAGGTCATATAACAATATTTAATTTGAAAAATCTACTTTTCTATGCAATTTTTGATCCCTAGGGGGGCTGATGCACCTATATATTTATCTGTATATTACCAAATCTATCTCCTTATTATATTCAACACTTACAATGAATCTTGGAAAACAGGAAGCACAGATTTCATGCTTTCCTTTCCCCAAATTTGAAGCAAATAGATGCAGCTTCAAATTTAACATACAGAAAAATATAAACTTATTTTGGGAGAGAGCTCAAAATATCTACATATTTTTCCAGATTTTCCTGAGGTGTTTTGCCCTCATATCAGTGAATATAATGCCATGGTAATCATGAGTAACTTGATATCTAAAGATCTGGGTTCTAGTCTGTGTTCTGTCTGTTCCTAGTTCGGTGACTTTAGGAAATTCAGTTAATCTCATCAGTTTTTAGTTTCTTTACTTGTGTAATAAAGATTTATGAAGAAAACCTTTAAGGTTTCTACCATGAGGTTGTTTTTATTAAAAAACTCATGATTCAATTCAATTCTCTAAAGCTTTTTTTTTGGGGGGGGGGAGGTTTATTAACTATGTGCTAAGCACCAAAAATAAAACAAATATAAGATAGCATGGTCTGAAATAGTTCATCATGGAAAAGAGCAACAGGAGAGAACTGCCTCAGATACCCTGTGACTGTGGAAGTGGGGCTGATTAATTCTATGCAAGAGGATTAAGAATAATCTCTGAATAAAGGTGAGGTGAAGCACAATTTTGAAGGAGAAATAAGAGTCACCATATAGATCAGAAAGAGGAATATATATATATATATATATATATATATATATATATATATATATAGTGCAGCTCAAAGGTCTTTAGCCTGGATGTTTTCAAGTCTTCAAGAGTCTGTCTTCTTTCCTATGATATAGAGCCCCTAATTCTATCCTCTGCAGATGTCCATCAAGCCCTTAACAGAAATCTATGTGTATGTTTTAGGTAAGAGACATTTATTCTCTTTTAAGTGTTTCCACGCTGAGAGATGCTTTGAAATTTTTACCAGCAATAATGTTAGCTTTCAACACCTGAAGCTGTCACCCTTGCCTACTCAGCTCCACCTTCTCTCTTTTCTTCATGTTTCCAAACATCATGGATACAGACATCTTTTACTCGAGGTTTGGAGAAAGTAGAGGGCAATTATTGATAGTGGAGGAGGACAACTTTAGAGTAAATGTTGAAGTAACTATCATGGAATTTCCATTGACCCTTGCTTTCAATTATGGGAGTTTCTCTTGTCTCTCTTCATGTCTCCCCATTTTCCCTCAGGATTTCCCTTATAAATCCCCAAATTCTTAACACTTGATTAGGCAATGAAATTCAACTTCTCATTCTCATTCTCTGGCTATACCCATGTAGCCTGACTTTAAAAAAAAAAAAAATCTTTACCTGAGGATATGTTTTTGTTGTTGTGGTTGTTGTTGTTTTGTTTTGTTTTTTACTGAAGGCACCCATTAAGAATGGGTAAACATTTTTTTTTAAATATACTTTTATTAATTTCAGAGAGGAAGGGAGAGGGAGATAGAAACATCAATGTTGAGAGAGAATCATTGATTGGCTGCCTCCTGCACACCCCCTACTGGGGATTAAGCCCCAAATGCGGGCCCTTGACCATAATCAAATCCAGGACCCTTCAGTCCACAGGCCAACATTTTATCCACTGAGCCAAACTTGTTAGGACAGTGTCTTCTTTAACTGATATGTAGAATATGAAATGTGGGCACAGTTAGTTCTATGACTTATTAGTTAAAATTAAAATCTAAAATAAAATTCACTTAAAGCAGATACATATTTTCCCTGTCATATTAAAGTGTTACAGTGAGACAGTTCATGGTGCTATGGTTGTCCTGTTCCACTAAATCTACAGAGACCTGGGCAATTTATGTCCTACTTCTTTAACCATGACCTACATATATTCTCAAGGTCATCCTGTGGTTATCTGAGCTCAAGATGTTACCTCTACATTTTAAGATGAAAGAATGGGTGAAAACAAGGCTATGGGTAATATGGTGCTTTATCTTAGGGAAGATTTATTGAAGCTTCCATGCAATTAACTGGAAATAGCTCTTTACATCTCATTAGCCAGAATTTTGCTCCATGGTCATGCATCACATACAGCTATAAGGGAGGATCAGGAATGGAGCCTTTATTCTGGTCCCATCCCTTTCTAGAACTTAAGGGTTCTACTGCCACAGAAGAAGGAAAAATTGTATTAAGGGACATGAAGGTATTTTAGTGGCAATTCTTTTTTCGTGATGCAGAAGGTGGAAACTAAAGGCTCTAAGTAGCTTTTAGCTTGTCTTTATAGTGACTATTTAATCTTAGTTACGTGCTTCTTTGTAAAGCCTTCACAGTTTCTCCAGATTCCTCTTAAAAGATGGATATTAAAACTAGACATGGAGTTGTAATAAGGGCCTCACCAAAATTTTAATTTCTGTTTGCTCACTTTCCAAATATGAGACTTTTCTGTTACCATCACAGAGATTAGAGTCCAGTTTTTTTTTAATATATATTTTATTGATTTTCCACAGAGAGGAAGAGAGAGGGATAGAGAGCTAGAAACATCAACGAGAGAAACATTGACCAGCTGCCTCCTGCACACCCCCTATGGGGATGTGCCCACAACCAATGTACATGCCCTTGTCCCGAATTGAACTGGGACTTTTCAGTCCGCAGACTGACGCTCTATCCACTGAGTCCAGTTTTTTAAGGAGCATGAATGAGTCATTGATTTTGTTAGACTCATTTTTTCTTCTGTTGCTCTATTTGTGTTGCGTGAGTCAATAATCTTTTCTTTGAAGTCTCTTTCACATATTCTTTTTTAAATATTTAATTTTGTACTGGTTCCCTTCAAGCTCTTTTTAATGAGAGCATTAAATCTGAATAAGAGCTAAATTGTAAGAGGTTTAACGGAGTATCATAAAGGCATTAATAAGGCCATTCTGTGAAAGCCTGTTGGATATATTTGGTATTTGCACAGCTATAATTATTCATTCATCCTTTTATTCATTTAAGTGATATATACTAAGTATCTACACCTTGTGCTTGTATTGAGCATAGTACCTGCCAGGGCCAGGACATTAAAAAGTGCCAAGATGCCAAAACTGGTTTGGCTCAGTGGATAGAGCGTCGGTCTGTGGACTGAAGGATCCAGGGTTCGATTCCAGTCATGGTTGCGGGCACATCCGCGATAGGAGGTGAGCAGGAGGTGGCTGGTCGATGTTTCTCTCTCATCGATGTTTCTAGCTCTCTGCCCCTCTACTTTCCTCTCTGTAAAAAAATCAATAAAATATATATTTTTAAAAAAGTGCCAAGAGGCAAGGCTTCCTGACCTCATAGAGCCTACTCTCTAGAGATAATAACAAGGACAAATAAATTAGTTATTGCCTCTCTAAAGGAATGAAAAAAATGAATTCTGGGAAAGAAAATAATGAGAGTGGAGGTCTACATTAAGGAGGATAATCTCAGGGTAGGGCTCTCTGAAGAGGTGGCATTGAAATGGAGACCAGAAGGATGAAATGAAACCAATCATGAAGAAAAGGGGGGAAGAGTAATCTAAGCACAGGGAGTGGGAGTGTGAATGAAAAGGGAAGAAACTTAGCCTGATAGAGGTGCTGAACACAGGACAGCATGGATGGTGTTCCCCGGAAGGTTTAGTGGGCTCTGCTAATAATGCTTGCTTTCAGAATATAAATTTGTTTCAACATATTGAAAGGAAACAATTTGAGCATAATGTGGATTTTGCATTTGCTTATGTGTGATTTTGTCTGAGAGGAACACTAGGTGAATGCAGAAAACCATGCAGAGCTGAACCAAGCAGTGTGGGAAATCACTAAATGTACACGTGCATACACCTCAGACATCTACCAGCTGCCTCAGTTCACTGTGAGCATACAAGTCACGTCCACCCCCCCGCCCCCAATCTGGCATTACAACCTTTCTCAAATGATTTCAGATATCCCTTCTCCCATAATTTCACAATAATTCATAAACTGAAACTCTCTGGCACCCACTTCCACAAACAAAATACAAGTCTTTCCAAGATAAAGTGAGATATAGATTGTAGTACTATATATTTCTTGACCACTTAAAATATAAAAAAAAAAAAAATGATCAAAGTCACTAATCATTAGAGAGGTGCAAGTTAAAATGACAATAAGGTATCACTTCACACTTGCCAGAATCATCAAAGGACAAGTGCTGGCGAGGATGTGGAGAAAAGGGAGCCCTAGTACACTGCTGGTGGGAATGCAGATTAGTGCAGTCATTATGGAAGACAGTATGGAGTTCCCTCAAAAAATTAAAAATGGAACTCCCATTTGACCCAGTGATCCCACTTTTATGAATAGATATCCTAAGAAACCCAAAACAGCAATCAGAAAGTATATATGCACCCCTATGTTCACAGCAGTGTAATAGCTAATATCTGGAAACAGCCAAGGGTCCATCAGTAGATGAGTGGATAAAGAAGCTGTGGTACATTTACACCAAGGAATACTATGCAGCTGTAAAAAGAAGGATCTCTTACTCTTTGGGACAGCATTGAGGGACCAGGAGAATATTATATTAAGTGAAATAAGCCAGTCAGAGAAAGATAAGTATCACATGATCTCCCTCAGATGTAAAATCTAATGATTAAAATAAACTGATGAATAAAATAGACCCAGAGACATAGAAGCATGGAATAGACTAATGAATCTGGACCAGGTGAACATGATTGTGATGAGGACTAAAATGAGAGCCCTGAGGTTAGAGAGGGGTGTTTGGATTTCAGCTGTAGTTTGGCTTGTGGTATGATGGTTGCCTGCTCTTGCTTAAGGGCCACACCAATTTCTCACATCTGGCCTGTATCTCTGGCTCAGACCCCTACACTCCATGGTTTAACATGGCCCCACCAAAAAAGAGACACCGAGACACCAGCCATTTCTGGGAGTCTGGGCCATCCTCTTGTTTTCCTGCTCCAGTACTATTATACCATGCAATATCTCTTTCAAGAAATGAGAATGCCCTTGAAGGTATCTTTTGTAATCAAAAATGCTAATTTATTTCATTACTTTCAATCTTTTTCTTTTAGGATACACTTAGGATTAATAAAATAAATTACAAGACACAATGACTTGAGTCCTGGGATGCTTAAGGAATTAACTGAAACAAAAACCTCCTGAAAACTCTAGGAGGCTTGCTGAAGGGCCTGAGATACCAGATGTCATAAACCAGGCAGCATAATGTTCATATCTAGGAATACAAGAATGATGGGAGGATTCATTGTCACAGTCTGAGGGGGATTACAAAGGGGTGGGGGCGGAGAATCAAAATGACTCTCAAAAGAACTCATCTTGTCAAACTAATCTGACTTTTTTCCTTACAACAGTGAAAACGTTATACGGTGGCTTGGTGCTTAATGTGCTTTAGATTAGGCATTTGCATGGAATTTTCCTCAACAGTCTGGGAAAAATGACTTTGAACATTTTCTCCTTGTGGAGTACCTGGATCAGAGGGAGGCCTAGTTTCATAGAGTAACAGGTGAATCCAGGCCTCAGGGGTGGAAGAGTTTGGCCCTGAATGAAATGGGGGGTAAAATGTCTATACTGAGGATCTCTTTTGTGAGTAAGAGTGGGCAGGCCAGTTTGAACTGTGAGCATCTGCAAGTATCAAGTATCATTAAGGTGATAAGGAGTAGAAATGAAGGTCACCATTGGATCTTGAACACACCTATCACTGCACCCAGTTATAGATTTTTTGAAGGCTGGGCCCAAGGTATGAGGGTGGGGAATAGGATGTCAGAGGTTGAAGACTCACTGCCTCTTGGTGTGTCCTGTTATGCTCTGTCTAATGTGGCAGGAAACAGTCTTGGAAAATCAGATGTATATAAGATAGGTTGGAACTTAGGATGATCTTGACATACTTAGAAAATGAACTTTTGTTTTGCTCCAATGTAGTTGAAATTAATTAGTCATTAACAAAGTCAGGCAGGATAACAAACTACCTTAGTGAATAAGTAAGAGTCACTTGTAATTAAATTAGCAATATCCAATTACATACAAATAATTAAACTGCAAAGATTTTTTTTTAAGTTTATACACTACAGTAGGGTAAAAGAAGGGAAAATACTGCTTTCTTCATTTCATCTCATCTTTTTTTTTGTTTTGTTTTGTATTGAATGTACATTTCTAATTATAATACCTGGTTTAAATAATTCTCAGCAACAATATTATGTAATCTGTAAGATGGGTATATTTTTTATAAAAGAAGTCTTTTGGGGAATAAAAAAAAGTAATAATGACTATGGAGTGTTAAACACTTATTATGTGCTGGATCCTATGTTAAGCAGTTTTTATTTATTACCTAAGCATTTTTATTCCTTAAACTGGAGGCCCAGTGCATGAAATTTGTGCATGGAGCAGAGGTTCCCTCAGCCCAGCCTGCACTCTTGCCATCTGAGGACCCCTTGGAGGATGTCCAACTGCTGCTTTAGGCCCAATACCGCAGGGATTGGGCCTAAACTGGCAGTCAAATATCCCTCTCACAATCTGGGACTGCTGGCTCCTAACTGCTCAACTGCCTGCCTGCCTGATTGCCTCTAACTGCCCTCTCCTGACAACCTGGTTGCCCCTAACTGCCTCTGTCTGGCTGCCTAATTGCCCCCAACTGTCCTCCCCTGCTGGCCAGATCTTGCCCCCAACTGCCCTCCTCTGCTGGCCCATTTGGTTCTGATTGGTCAGTCTCAATGCCAGTCAGCATCAAAATCTCTGCCTGCTAGGCAGCCATTGGTTCCCCACACACCATAATTTAGTTCTAATTGGTCAGTTCTATGCCAGTCAGCATCATAAGTTCCACCTCCTAGGCAGCCATTGGTTTTTCACAGCACCCAGATTTGTTTCTGATTGGTTGGTTGCTATGCCAATCAATGTCAAAAGCTCCACCTCCTAGACAGTCATTTTTTCTTTACAGCACCCACATTTGGTTCTGATTGGTTGGTTACTATGCCAGTCAGCATCTCTGGGCCTGATCAGAAAGGCAGGGCTAGTCAGCTGCCCTTGTAGAGGCCAGGAGAGAAATGGAGGTGCAGCTGCTGGCCAGACTAGAGAGAAAGAGAAAGGCAAGTGCTGATCAAAAGCTGTCTCAGAGGCAATGGATTCAGTCCCTGCTTTTCTCTTCAGGCCTCTCTCTGGCC